>NW_024412434.1:5000624-5111430 GCF_014898765.1 Herpailurus yagouaroundi | reverse complement strand
AAATTGTTATCTTCTCCCCTCCAGTTAGAACTCTAACTTAAAAAAAAACAAAAAACAAAAAACAAATTCCTAGGGGTGTCTGGGTGGCTCAGTTGGTTAAGTGTCCAATTTCAGCTTAGGTCATGATCTCAAGGTTCACAAATTTGAGCCCTGCGTTGGGCTCTGTGCTGACAGCTTGGAGCCTGGAACCTGCTTCAGATTCTGTGTCTCCCTCTCTCTCTGCCCCTCCCCCCTCAGGTCTCTCTCTTTTTCAAAAATAAACATTAAAAAAAAATAATAAAAACAAATACTTTAAGAGGAAATCAATCTTTGCTTCAACCCAATATGATAGCACAGAGAGCACAACCCACAGAGAAGCAGTCACATTCAAAACATTTTTAAATGGACTCTAGTATATTTTGAGATCTGTAGGTTCATCTTTTATGTTCAAATAATAACGACAAATTATAAAGCTCTCCTGAAAGCAGTATGTAAAGTATTCAACTTACCTCTTCTTGATCCAACATTTGTGTCTTTAGTTTCTCTACCAACTGGCTCTGTTGATTAATTTCTTCATCCTAGAATTTTAAAGTACCAAGTTAACAAAATTGCTCACAATCTGATTCTAATTATTTTCTAATACGAATTATAAGGTAACTATTCCCCCAATCAAGGTATTTCAAAACTGTTTCTCCAAGTCCAACATTGCTTATTTCAATCTCCTAAAAAATTGTTGAAAGAGATGGAATGTCTTTCAATTAATAGTTATAACACTTACCATGCAATTAAAAAAGCTTAAACTTATAAAAGTTATTCATTAAATACTTTAAATGCTAAAAAATAATAAACATGTTTAAATTTATTATTGAAAGTAATGGCCATTCACTAAAAAGGAGAATTACGGGCCAGCATCACTGATGAATATGGATGCAAAAATTCTCAACAAGATATTAGCAAATTGAACTCAACTGTACATCAAAAGATTATTCACCGTGATCAAGTGGGATTTATTTCTGGGCTGCAGGGCTGGTTCAGTATTCTCAAATCAATCAATGTGATAAAAAAAAGGATAAGAACCATATGATCCTTTCCATAGATACAGAAAAAGCATTTGACAAAATACAACATCTTGATAAAAACTCTCAAAAGAATAGGGAAAGAAGGAACATACTTCAACATCATAAGAGCCACATATGAAAGGCCCATAGCTAATATCATCCTCGATGGGGAAGAACTAAGAGCTTTCCCCCTAAGATCAAGAACACAACAGGGGTGCCCACTCTCAGCAGTGTTGTTCAACACAGTACTGGAAGTCCTAGCCTCAGCAATCAAGACACCAAAAAGAACAAAAGGTATCCAAACTGGCAAGGAAGAAGTCGAACTCTTACTCTTCACAGAGGACATGATAGTCTACATGGAAAACCTGAAAGACTCCACCAAAAAACTGCTAGAGTTGATACACAAATTCAGCAAAGTCACAGGATATAAAACCAATATATAGAAAATCTGGTGCATTTCTATACACCAATAATGAAGCAGCAGCAAAGAGCTATCAAGAAATCAATCCCATTTACAACTGCACCAAAAACCGTAAAATACTTAGGAATAAACCTAACCATAGAGGTAAAAGACCTGTACACTGAAAACTATTTTCCACGCTCACAGAAAGAAGAACAAATACTGTTAAAATGTCAATACTGCCCAAAGCAAGACACATTCAATGCAATCCCCATCAAAATAACACCAGCATTCTTCACAGAGCTAGAATGAACAATCCTTAAATTTGTATAGAACCAGAAAAGACCCTGAATAGCTGAAGTACCCTTGAAAAAGAAAACCAAAGCTGGAGGCATCAAAATCCCAGACTTTAAGCTGTATTACAAAGCTGTCATCAAGACAGTATGGTATTGGCACAAAAACAAACACACAGACCAATGGAACAGAGAACCCAGAAATGGGCCCACAAATATATGGCCAACTAATCTTCAACAAAACAAGAAAGACCATCCAATGGAAAAAAGACAATCTCTTCAAATGGTGCTGGAAAAACTGGAGAGCAAAATGCAAAAGAATGAAACTGGACCACTTTCTTACACAATACACAAAAATAAACTCAAAATGGATGAAAGACCTAAATGTAAGACAGGAAACCATCAAAATCCTACAGGAGAAAACAGGCAACAACCTCTTTGACCTCGGCCGCAGCAACTTCTTACCTGACATGTCTCTGGAGGCAAGGGAAATAAAAGCAAACATGAACTATTGGGATGTCATGAAGATAAAAAAGCTTCTGCACAGTGAAGGAAATAATCAACAAAACTAAAAGGCAAGGTATTTGCAAATGACACACTGGATAAAGGGTTAATATCTAAAATCTATAAACAACTTATCAAACTCAACACTCAAAATACAAATAATCCAGGGAAGAAATGGGCAGAAGATATGAATAGACATTTTCCCAAAGCAGACATGGAGATGGCTAAGAAACACACGAAAAGATGCTCAACATCACTGATCATCAGGGAAATACAAATCCAAACCACACTGAGATACCACCTCAACAGTCAGAGTGGCTAAAATTAACAACTCAGGAAACAACAGATGTTGGCAAGGATGTGGAGAAAGGGGAACCCTTTTGCACTGTTGGTCGGAATGCAAACTGGTGCAGCCACTCTGGAAAATAGTATGGAGGTTCTTCAAAAAAGTAAAAATACAACTACTCTACAACCAAACAATTGCACTACTCAGTATTTATCCAAAGGATACAAAAATGCTGATTCGAAGGAGCACATATACCTCCACACCCCCATGTTTACAGCAGTACTATCAACAATAGTCAAATTATGGAAAGAGCCCAAATGTTCACCAACTGATGAATGCATAAAGATGTGGTACACACACACACACACACACACACTGGAATACTACTTGGTGATGAAAAAGAATGAAATTTTGCCATTTGCAACAAACTGGATAGGACTGGAGGGTATTATGCTAAGCAAAATCCATCAGTCAGAGATAGACAGATTTATGATTTCACTCGTATGTGGAATTTGACAAACTCAACAGAGGAACACAGGGGAAGGGAAAGAAAAATATATAAAAACAGAGAGGGAGGAAAGCCATGGAGGAAAGCCATAAGAGACTCTTAAACACAGAACAAACAGAAGGCTGTTGGAGGGGAGGTGGGTGGATGGATGGGTTAAATGGGTGATGGGCATTAAGCAGGGCACTTGTTGGGATAAGCATCAGGTGTTATATTAAGTGATGAATCATTGGGTTTTACTCCTAAACCAAGACTACACTATATGTTAACTAACTTGAATTTAAATAAAAAAGAAGGAAAGATAGATAGAAAGGCCATTCAGCTACTTCAAACTTGCCATATCTGCCTACAACACATATAAAATTCCAACTAAAAACAAAACCAGAACTATTTTCTTCTAGTCTCTTCACTGTTCTCGTTTTCCCTTTCCTATTTGCTTTGTAATTTGTTATTTTTCACACTTCTAATGGATATAATCAAAGCAGGAAAACACTATTACCACTTTATTCTGTTCCCTCTCTAATCTCTTGCATCACCTTTATTATTGAGTCCTTAGACCCCTGATTCTAAGAGATAATTTCATTAGGGCTCTCCAATAACCCAATGTTCAATTTCCTTCAGAAAATTAAAGAAGAGGGGGAAAAAATTAAGTCTCATACATAGTTTCTGCACAGAAACAGAAATTGTGATTTTATATTTTTTATTAAAACAGATGACCCTTGAACAATACAAGGGTTAGGGGTGCTGACCCCTCCATGGAGTTGAAGATCCACATGTAACCTCTGACTTCCCCAAAACTTAAAATATTGGTAGTCTGCTGTTGAACAGAAGGTTTACCAATAATATAGACAATTAACATCTTTTTTATGTTATATTATATGTAGTATTTAAAGAAAATGTTATTAAAATCATAAAGAAAATACATTTACATTACTGTACTGTATCAAAAAAACCCACATCTAAGTGGACCCATGCAGTTCAAACCAGTGTTGTCTGAGGGTCAACTTTACGATTTTCAAAAGGTTAACAAATCAAGGAAAGATGTATACACAGGTCACCTGGACCCACAATATTAAAATTAGAAAATAAAAATACCTGTATGTCATAGCATTCTAAAACAAAATAGAATGTGAACAATACGTACCTTGTCATCAAGTTGTTTGTACAATTTAGCAATTTCTTCCTCACACTTTCTTCTCTCAGCATCAGTAAAGTTTCCAGTAACTCCAATCGTAGCTGCGGGTTTATCATTGGTGATGGTAATATCCTTATCCACTGCAAAAGCTTCCAAGTTGGCTTTCTCTTTGTCAAACTGTTCATCAATAGGCACTGTCTCTCCTAAAATAAGACAACAGATAGTTAATAAACATCCACCTGTCTAAAACTAATGACAATTTTATTCAATTTCAGCAGCTCTCACCAACTTTATCTGCTCAGTCTGAGATTTAAAAAACTACAATTACTTTTCACTCACCCCCATCTTCTAAATCCAGTCACCAAATCTTGTAATTTTTATTGCTTCCACCCTAATCTAGGAAACTTGCCATCTGTGCCTTGATTGCTATAGCTCCCAAGATGGCCTTTATGCCTCTATTTATTATTTCAGGTAAAATCAGAATTTAAAAGACTGTAGTCATTTTTATTTGATGATCTCTAATACTTAAAAAATAAAAATGGATACGCTTTGCTATTCTTATTTATATTCGTGTCAGTCTCAAATTTATAAAATAGTTTTACATTCATATTCAACAAACTCAAAATGACAGATTTTATAAATTATTACCATTACGCCACCGGTTGAGTTCATTTTCAAGCCATTGAATGGTGTTCCGCAGGGTCTTATTTTTTTCCTTTTCTCTTTCATACTTCTTTTTCCACTGTTCTGCAGTTAATTCTACATTTACACAAACTGTGTTCTTAATTGTTTTGGCCCTAAAAGAAGTAATTGCAGGAAAAAAGTGTGACTAAAATTAACTATTTTCAATTACTATCTATAGATCTCTGTTTTTTATATATATGTATGGCATATATGGCTGAGTAATTTGACTGTTTAATTATCTTTAGACTAAATACAAAGACCCATAATTACTACAGTGCTTCTTCAACAAGCTAAATAAATTTGGGTCAGTCCCAAATCTGTGAATAGCTTAAAGACAAAAAAAATTAACCACCAGAGGAGGATAAAAAAAAAAGGGCCCATATTTTCCTAATTCTTTTGCAAGGCTGAATAAAAAAAAATTATTGTTGAAGGTCAAAAATAAAATCATCACTAATGACTTTCCTAGGTTAACCAATTCATATTATCTCATTATTTGAACCTGTCAACAGACTAACATAGAATTAGATTTGTCAAGCTTTTGTTATCTGACTCAAATACTTATTTTCTTTAATGTTTAATTAAAGCTTCTCCTATAAATTTGACTGAACTTAACATTTGATTTCAATATGTACTAAAACTTAATTCAAATCTAAGCAGTTTTAAAAATGGACCTTGCTTGTATTATCTCTCAATTAAAAAGTTGTGTCATATTAACAATATGCACTGATTTGAATGTCTACCTTTATTTTCCTAGATTTAATAAACAAAAGACCTATCTACATTTAGACTTTGTATTTTCTTAACAACAAACCTTTGACCAAACAGGAGTGTAGATTTTGTTTCAGATTCGTTGTACGATGATGGAGAGCAGCAAATTACAATAGTGGTTCTACAGTTTCCACCTAATGAATCTTGAAGAATTCTTGTCATTTTACTATCGCGATATGGAACATACGTCTACAATACAAAAACAAAAGAAACAAAGACCAATGGGTTTCTACTGAATAAAATCTGTTTATAAATACTGTGAGTAAATTACAAAGGGATTTTGGCTATTTTAACTGATAATATTATGATGGGAACTAGAACATACATACTACTATAAATTCCTAAAGACAACTAATTTACACATACTGACTTAAAAACACCAGATGCCCGCTCCACCCTGGCCCCACAAACATCCATGCATATACATACATTGATACTTAAGTAATTCCCCATAAGATAACCATAGAGAAAGAGAAGACGTGTGTACTCACACTTCCCTCTGCCAAAGCAGAAATGACATTTCCAAGAGCAGAAAGTGACTTGTTGATGTTCTTAGCTTCATCCAGCACAGCACCTTCAGCTCCAGTTTTACTAACCTATGCATAAGATTTCAAAAGAATGAAAACAAAACTGTAAGTTTAAGAATTATTTTCTTTGAATTTTCTAAAAAGTTCAGAGGTCATCAATAACCAGCAAAGAACAAAATGAAAAGCTTCATGATTTTGTCAGTTATTTACTCTAAGCTATCACTACTTGAGTATTGGTCTTCTGACAACTGTAGGTCCATGACAAGAATGTGATTAAGGAGATCCCGAATTTTATTTTTAGTTTGTGCTCTTGAAAATAACAAATTTTCAGGTACATTTGCAATTTACTATTTGTTAATCCCCTTTGCTCCATTAAAGAGGAACCTTTTAAAATTTGCTAAATCATAAGGTTGATATTCTGTTATGTACTGAATTTAAATATATAAGCAAACCTGCTTTTAAAAAAGATATAAAATACACATGTTAAAGATAGGATAAAATAGTAGACTAGCAATGTCGGCTGAAGAAACAGCCTCTCAGAATTCACAAAATTAAAGACAGGCTTTGAAGGATATGTTTAAGGCTTGAGTAAAAGGGAGTAGGTATGTCATTTTAATCAGAAGAAACAAATTAGTGAAACAGCAAAAATGGTTGCAGAGATCAATATTAAAATATTTGAACTTATTTTGATTTTCACATAAATTATAATCAGATGACAGTCCACAGTAGAGTCTGTAATAATTAAATAATCATCCAAAGGAAAGAAAATAGGTACAACCAAACCAGAAAAGACTAATGGATAGTTATCAGTTTTCACAGGGAGCCCACTGCCAATATGGATAAAATAGATACCAAAAATTAGGAAAAGAATAACTAATAAAATTGATAACAATATATGCTGAACTAATTCTCAATAAAAACATATACCCTAAGTAAAAGGTAACACCTATTGGTTGAACTGGACTATGGCACAAATGATAGTAACTTGCAACTGATTTTTCAGTTTAAGTAGTCATTGGCAATGCATCAATGCTTTTAAACTCTCAAAAATACTACCAAATCCAATTTGATAAGTTTTCAAGATGTTAACAATGAATAATGCCTAAGTCCAAATTCAAGCTAAAGTTTATAAAAATGCTTAAATATCTACCAGAATATAAAGATTTTACCTTTTCACTACCAGCTAAATCAACCAGATAAAGTTTTCCACTCAGCTTTTGTTCCGTTTGCGTGTTCTCTTGTTTTACATTAATAAGAAATATACTGTGACTCCTAGAGCTATGTTCATTCATATCTGCAATGAAATTACACAAACAACTATAAACAAACATGGCTTTCCCTTACTAATAATTTCTAAAGCATCACTTTACATAAAAATCTTACAATTAACCAACTTGATAAAGATATTTTAAGGCAGCTCTGTACCTTAACTCGTGTTAATAAACATTCTACTTACTTGTAACTGCTACATGTCTGTTGGATTTTCCTTCATCAATGGTATCCATAACTTCATCTGGACTACATACAAAACGTTCTGTGCATCCCTATAAAATAATTTTTTTTAATATGTCAATAACCTTAAAAAATTTTCTTACAGCGTTTTTCTTTAAAAAAATTTTTCTTTAATGTTTATTTATTTTTGAGGCAGAGAGAGGAAGACAGAATCTGAAGCAGGCACCAGGCTCTGAGCTGTCAGCAGAGCCCAACACAGGACTTAAACTCATGAACTTTGAAATCATGACCTGAGCCGAATCAGACGCTTAACCAACTGAGCCACCTAGGCGCCCCTATTACAGGATTTTTCTAAACAAGCATTCTGTATTATCTTATAAGTACCTTTACATAGGGAACTCGGTTTTTATCTTCATGAACGGAAAGGTTGGTCTTTGAAACTGAAAAAGACAAATAAATAATATCAGCAACATTCTCCTAAACTCTAACACTAGTCATGAAATAGCTAATTCAATAGATTGTTTCCTTTCCCAAGCGGCCTAATAATAGGTAAATTTTAAAAATATGAACACATCACTATTAAAAAAGACTCTGTAGAAACAGTTAGAGGAGATCTGAATAGAAACTTAATGCAGCAATATAGAATTTTAGGTCCAATGCAACCTCTACCACCCACATTTTGGAAATAACAAGCCAGAGTGGTTGAACAGTTTGCCCAAGGGCAATGTATCTGACAGCAGACTAGGACTCAGGACCTCTAACTACAATCCATTTCTCTAATTACTACTTAAGAAACACAAGCACCCATAAATATGTGCTTTAAATAAGTTATTCAATGTGTAAAAGAAATTCAACTAACTTTAAAAGAACTTTAAAATCGGTTTCTTGTAATTTAAGTCAATTTCATAGAGGTTACTTAGAAATGGTCTCACACCTATTAAAAAAAGTAACATGTGCTATTTTAAAATGATAAAAGAGCAAGAATTTAACTTACCATCTAACAGGTCCCTTATCTTATCCAAATAAATTTCAAAATATGAAACCTGAAGGGCAAAGAAATAAAGTAAAAAAAGATCAACTAATTAAAATTATAAAATAATTTATAATAGTATACTACTATACTACTACTACTACTATACTACTAATATACTACTATTTTATCCTACTATAGTAGTATAAAATAATTCATAATTAGTTCATTAAATTTATTGGGGTTTGAGTGCCAAGTACCATCTATACCAGAGGACAGAGTTAACAACTCAGCCACAGCTCATGTTCTAACAGGAATATCTAAATTCTCTAAACTGCTCATGTAACTAAAAAGCAATTTCTATTACATATCTCCATCTTCAATGAATTAGACTCATGAGAGCAGTAAGAACCTTTGAGTTCAGTAATAAACTCCATCACTTTACAGAGGAGGCTAAGACAAAAGAGACTTTATGACCTTGTTTAAGGTCATCTAGTTGCAGATTAAGAACCCTCAGTTTACTAACTCTAATGATCTTTCTACTGTAACTGTCCATAAAATAACTAAAAATATTTTTAAAACAAAAGAGCATTTATTATTTCTTGGAATAAAATTATTCTAATATAAAACAAAATACACCACGGATTTTACCTTAATATGAAATTCCAAATTTTCATCCATAGAATAAATGTAATTAAAAATATCTTGCACTATTCTTGGAATAATGCCCATGCCTTCTGGATCATGAAGTTTACCCTAAACAGAAAATGAGACTTTAAGTATGAATTAAAAGTAGAAACTTCCAATCTACAATTTACAGCCAATAGAGGATAGAAATTGTAATTGTTGCCATTTTATTGTGAAATGGCTCTACAAATATGTAAAAAATCCAATTCAACTATTACATATATTTGAAAATTATACATAAATACTGCATGTCAACAACATGGGTTACCAACTGATCTTAGCCTTTTATTTAATCATTAGATTTAGATTGTCCATGCTTGTGAAATGAACATATTCTAAAGAAAGAGTTTTAGTTTGTTTCTTCCAATGTAAGTTCATACTGTTCCTTCAAGTCAAATCCACGCAAGTGCTAGAAATGTCCTTATTCTCCGTAACTTTATGGAAACGAGTAATGTGAATTACACTAAAATATTCAGCCATTTATATAGAATGCTCAGGTAAATGACAAAAGCAGATGCTTTGTAGCAGCAGCATAAGATACAGGATGTTTTCTAGAAGCAAAGTTTGGGCAGATCCACATCTTATTATAATGGCAGCACCGACAATTGTGGACACATTCCTATTAAAGAAAAGTGGCAGGTATTTGGAGAGGAGAACGAATTGCTCTGAATAGAAATGAAAACATAAAACATTCAAGATTTCAAATTTCCATCATAAAGAAAATTCCTGTTAATTCTAAAATGTTTATAATTGTGTGGTTATGCTGTCAAAACAAAGCTAGATATGATTTCAAATATATAATTTCAAACTCCAGAACTGATTAGATTCCAACAGTGATGTTACCTATGTATTATTCATAGGAGAGTAAGCAACAGAATAAAGCTGTTTAAACACAGTAAAATCATTTCGCAAATAATGAATGCACCTCTATTCTGCAAACCACATGCAAGTACAGATTATAAAATATTACCTCCATTGTATGTGTCTTCCCAGAGGATGTTTGTCCATATGCAAATATCGTTCCATTGTATCCCTCAAGTACATCTATGAGAAAATAAGAGATTTTGTACGTCAGGGCATTTATTTTTCCCCTTAAGGAAGTTTCATGAGAAATTACTTAAGAATGTTAGAAAACACTGAAAAAATTCACATACATATTAACCCTGTTCCTCATCCATGCATAATCAAATCTGCACAATAAAATATCTGTGGGAAGAATAGTAAGGAAGGTTCAGATTTTCTTTATACTAATATGAAAGATACCATCACAAAATTTAGTTCATGAAAAATTTATAAAGACATTAAAGAAAAAAATAAGAATACATTAATAGTAATTTTCTTAGTAATGCTCCACCTGAGTAGTTACCTTCTCTCCAGCCCAGATTACTTTCTGTGGTCAATAAAACACAAAATTTAAATTCCATTGCTTATATTCATTTCTTATATAAGTGTACATATATCTCAAATGTCATTATACCTGTATTCCAAAGATTTATGTGACCTAAAAGGAAAAAAATGTTCTGCAAATTTACATAGAGATATGAATTCACTTTTACAACTAGGACTGATTAGTGGTTAATTGGTGATTAAATCTCACAAACCCATACAACAGTCTCCCTTACACAAGCTTAATAAGCCCAGTTCTAACTCCAAAATAAATTCTCAGACAGTTCCTATGAAATTAAGTATTTTCTAGCCCTGTATGTACTCCAAAATCTACCATTAACCTTAATTTAAATATCTTTCTTTACTAGGCTGAAGGGAAAAAAGAAAATTTAACAAGGTGACCTTTTTATTTTCAATTTTTAGGGATTTAGTTGTATTATCTTGGTGACAAAAAGGTACTAAGAGATTACACTGTATTCTAGAGGAAGCTAAAGTAAAAAGAGAAGACTCTGTTGGAAATAGCTGATGGCAACAGTGGTAAATCAGTAAGCAAGTCAATCCTTGTATTTTTTTTTTTTTAATTGGTTATTTAAAAAAGAAAAAAAAAGAACAATCCCAACATTGGGCTCAACTAACTAGATATTAACAGATTTCCTACAGAAACATTTATTAACAACAACAACAACAACAACGACAACAAAAGAAGGTATTTACTCCCCTGGGAAAATTTTAAGAGATCTTCTATCACATTTAAAATGGATGGCATTGCAGTATAATTTTGAGTAAGAAATCATCTAGAGAAAAAAGTACTAGACCCTTTCCAATTCACTTCCTTTACACATAATTGTTCTCAGTATGTCTATGTCACACCCTCTGCTTAATACCTTTTAATCAAATCCAAATTTTTGATATATCTATTCATGATACGATCCAAATCCCTAGCAACCACCAAAATAAATACTTAATAAATACTGGTAAGTGAACAAGTGACTTTCTCAAGATCATATTTACTAGCATGTCTACAGAATATTACAGTATTATTTGTGGTTATGTGAAACTATGTTATGTGAAGGGACCTAGGATAACAAATGTATACAATACATTTGTATTTGGGACTTCAAGCATAACTTAAAAAATTTCGTATGATTACAGAGATTATGGAATATTCAACATTCAAATATTTATTGGACACCTGCTAGGATCTAAGCTCTGCTCTGGGCGCAAGGGATAGAACAATGACTGATTAGAGGTGATTTCTAGACATACCACATTATAACTAAAGTAAGTTTATAAACTTACTTTATAGGTAGGAAAATAATTCTTGCCTACCTTCATATCCAGCCCTGACTTTGCTTTCTCTAGTGACTTACCCCCAACAAATCTAAACATACAGAAAAAGCGAATACATTTTACAGGGAACACTCCTATAACCACTAAAATCTGATCAGTAACATTTTATAATTTTACTGTTTAATCATGTATCTATCCATCCATCTCATTTTTTAATGCATTTCAATGTAACCTGCAGACTTCAGTACACTTTCACCTAAAATACTTCACCATGCATATATCATTAACTAGGATTCATTTTCCAGTTTCCATCCCTGAGGTAAAAAATTTATATACAATGAAATGTACCCATCCTGAGGATGAATCTTTAAAAAAATAAAAAATAATACTCATCTGTTTAAAAGTCCGGGAGAGCATACATTTGTAATCAGGTAAAATTAGGCTCTTTTTGACCTGGCTCTTGTTTGCTTTTTCAGCTCCACCTCCCATCATCCTTCCTCTCACAATGCTCTTTTGGTGGTCAAAATGATCAAATCTGACAAATTCACATGGTTCAACTTCAGTCATACCATAAGGTATGTTGTTTCCCACATTCACGATGCTCTTCTCAAGTGGGTATGCCTTGATGCAAGGTCACCTCTGCCCACAAGGCACTCGTCTTTCTCCTTCCTACTCTTTGTGCATCTTTTTTAAAAATGTTTTTATTTATTTTTGAGACAGAGACAGAGCATGAGGAGGGGGGCAGAGAGAGAGGGAAACACAGAATCTGAAGCAGGCTCCAAGCTCTGAGCTGTCAGCACAGAGCCCGACGCAGGGCTCGAACTCACAGACCGGGAGATCATGACCTGAGCTGAAGTCGGATGCTTAACCAACTGAGCCACCCAGGCGCCCCTTTGTGCATCTTTTAAGACTAGCTTAGACTTTACTTTTTTCTCCAACCCAACACCATAAACCACCCCAAATAAATTTGGATGAGCAGCTTATCCTATGTGTTCTTATAGCATCTGCATTTAAAGATTATACTTATTACTGTATATTGCAACAGTTAATTAACTTGTCTGCCTTCCTCTATTGCAACAGTCAATTAACTTGTCTACCTTCCTCACCTGCTTGTAAACTCCTTGAAGCCAGAACTGTGTTTAACTCCTAGCACAGTGACTGGCACTTAGTAGGGACTTGAATGCTTGCTGAATAATTGTTACCATTACAAACACACAGCATCTTTCTAATGCCTCCCTCACCCTTTAAAATACACGTTTGCTGTTCTTGTGAGAAACAGAGATGGACAACTATAGACAAATATTACGTCTTTCATACTCTGTAAAGACGAAAAATATTTAGGGGCACCTGGGTGGCTCAGTCAGATAAGCATCTGACTTCGGCTCAGGCCATGATCTCACAGTTTGTGAGTTCCAGCCCTCATCAGACTCTCTGCTATCAGCTCAGAGCCCGCTTCTGATCTTGTCCCCACCTGCCCCCCCTCATTCGCGTGCTCTCTTTCTCAAAAATAAATAAAACGTTAAAAAAAGAAAGAAAGAAAAACATTTAGTAAGCAAGACAACAGCGTAACACCTAAAAGCCAATTCTCTCTCTGAACTTCAGGTTCCTCATCAGCAAAATGTCTGCTTAAGGAAGGCTATGAGAATTACAAATCAGAAAATTGTTAACATCTGAGAGCATAAAATGTGCCAGGCTCTAATAATTTTTCATACATTAATGTATTCAATTCTCACAAAACCCTGTGAAAGGTACTATTTTTAGTCCTACTTTACAGAGAACAAAACTGAGGAACAGAGATATTAATTTGCCCATACTTCCACAGCTAGTAAGATAGAGCTGGGATGCAAACCCAGACAGTCCTGGCTCTAAAGACATACTCTTGACCCCTGTACTGTATTATCAAGGAACACAGGAACTAAAATAAATATATGGGAGGCCACATCTGGAAAAAATAAAAGTAAATGAAGTGGCAAACAGTTCAGGTCAGGAAGCTCTGGTAGGAAACAGAAATCTATTAAGGACTGGTAAGATGACTAGCATATAGCAAGTACTGAATAAATGACAACTACTTCATACAGAGAACTGAAGAGACATCCCTCAGATTTGGAATTCACGAGAGAATACAAGTGGGTAAACCTTGCTCAAAATAAAGAAAACCTATCTACTGAATCTATAGAAAGGAAAAGGTAATAACTTTGTACATAATAAAGTTATACAAACATAAACTTGTACAGAAATTTATGAAACAATGCTTCAGTGAACCATCAGGAGCCCAAAGAGTACTAGCTGCTTTCAGGTCGTCCTTGGCAGCTTGCTCATCAAATCCACATCTCAGAAGAAATACCAATTCACCTATCATTTTGCTGACTATTGCCTACCAACAGTTTCTAACCATGGCCTTCCACCTGATTTGTGTGCCAATAACTGTCCCAAGGACAACCTGCCATGTATTTAAATTGGTTTCCTGTCCTCATACCTCACCAGGCACTCACCACCTACCTCTACCTCATCTCTCTCCTTACATCTATGTATCTATCGTTAACTCCCACATTCATGTTCTTGCCCAGGACAAGTCCCACTACCTACTATCAATATCCAGCCTTCTCCAAAATGGTAGACAGCATTTGGGTGAAGATAAAAGGAGCAAGTCATAGCCAGGTGATACTTTCCTAATACAAATTACAAGCTGGCAAAGAAGCTGGAGAGAGACAGTGACAGAACTTTCTATTGTAATAGTTGCTTGAAGCCTAATTTTGTAGAGTGAAAATATTGTAGACTGAGTTACCCTAAGCACAATTACGATGATTCAATTAATAAAATAATTTCCTCTTAGAAGACAGAGGAAACAAACATCAGTTGATATCTGTTGTGTATTTGCTTCTTCATACCAGGCCCTGGGTGAAGTTCTTTTTCTTGAATCTTTTTTTTTTTTTTTTTAATTAATTTATTTTGAAAGAGAGAGCAGAGCATGCAGAGGGGTAGAGACAGAGAAGTGAGAAACCCAAGCAGTCTCCACACTGTCATCACAGAGCTCAATTTGAGGCTTGATCCCATGGACTGCGTGAGATCACAATATGAGCCGAAACCAAGAGCCAGATGCTTAACCAACTGAGCCACTCAGGCATCCCTCCATGAATCATCTTTTTAAATATTCACAGTACCCTCATTTTACAGAACAGGAAATGGAGACTTAGAAAGGTTAGGTAACCTGTCTCTGTCTCTCAAAAATAAATAAATGTTAAAAAAAATTTTTAAATACATATATATAAAAAAGTGGTGCCCGGGTAGCTCAGTTGGTTGGGTGGCTGACTTCAGCTCAGGTCTTGATCTCGCAGTCTGTGAGTTCGAGCCCCGCGTCGGGCTCCATGCTGACAGCTCAGAGCCTGGAGCCTGCTTTGGATTCTGTGTCTCTCTCTCTCTGTTCCTCTCTGCTTGTGTTCTCTCTCAAAAATAAATAAATGTTAAAAAAAAATTTTTTTTTTTAAAAGGAAGGTTAGGTAACTTGCCAAAAGTCACACAGCTAGAAAGTGGCAGAGCCTGGATTTCAATCTAGGTCTGTCTGATTCCAAAGCCTGTGTTCTTAACCATAATGCAAACAAATGAACTGCTCTTCAGAATTCAGTTCTAAACAGTAAAACAGAAATTTGTTGTGAAGTAAAAGGGATCAAATTTTGAGAACAGGAGGGAAATTTCACTAAATAAATCATGTCATCTTAAAATTATAAACAGTAATGAAAAAGAACAGAAGGTAATAGAAACATGTACCTCAGGACTTCAGATTACAAAGGGTTCTGAGAAAGGTAAGTATGAAACTATTATTAAGAGACTAATTAAGGATGTACAAAAGAGATAAAAATCACTAGAACAGCATGAGAAAAACAGAAGTCCATAATGAGTGAGTCTAATCAAAACAAAAAAGTTAAGGCCCTAAAAAGAGATTTTAAAATATTCAGAAAAAGACTAATATATGAGACTTGCATAGCCCAGAGAATAAAATGTTAACAGATAATATAAGACAGAGGTATTCCCATTTTATTACCACCTTCTACACAATTATCCTCAAAATGGAACAACAAAATAAACACTGCCAAGAAAGACTTTAAGGCTGAAGTGGATAAGACATCCAGAGAATGGATTTAAATGAGCCCAGGTTTCTAGTTATAGGAGAAATACATTCCATGGATAAAAACTTCACAGCCACCAAGCTAATTTTTAAAAGCCATGGGGAATGAAAAGTTAACAGCAGATTACTAACTTGTAAATGTTATACTCATTTTCAAAAAGGAAAAATGATAGATTATGGGAACTACAGACAAGTATATAAAATTTCACTAAGGAAAAGCTATGGTTGAACTAAACTCATTTCCTGTCTCGATACGGTCACCCAACTGATACTCTGGGGAAACACCATACTCATGTACCATGACTTCATAAAAGGATCCAAATTTTTCATCAAATTTTTGTTGATATGTGACAAGCTAAGAACTAGGTAACTGTATAAGAGAATCTGAAGTCGGATGGATACCCAGTGTGATTTAATTAACTGCCAAAAACCTTATTTAGTTTTCAGAAGACTAGGCAAAGGAACACAGCCCATTAAGCCTTTATTAAAACTTATTATACTTTGAGTGGGGGGAGAGGCAGAGCACTGGGCTCAATCCCACAAATCATGAGATCATGACCTGAGCCAAAACCAAAGTTGGACGCTTAACCAGCTGAGGCACTCAGGCGCCTCCCGTTAAGCATTTTATAAATGATTTAGAGTCATATTTTTCAAACAACACCTATAAAAAGTTTAAAAAAAAAATTCCAAGTCCCTGACATCATAACAGACTTATCAAATACGCTGACAGCCAACATATATCCCAATAAGATAACCATAAAATCAACACTCAAAATATAATCAAGAGCTAAAATGATAAGATGGAATCCACACTTTGAAAGCTGATAGTCAAATTTTATTTTATTTATTTTAATGTTTACTTAGGAGAGAAGGGGAGAGGGGGAGGGGGAGAGAGAGAGGGAGGGAGGGAGAGAGAGGGAGGGAGGGAGGGAGGGAGAGAGCGAGCGAGCGAGCAGGGAGAGGGGCAGAGAGGGAGACACATAATCAATCCGAAGCAGGCTCCAGGCTCTGAGCTGTCAGCACAGAGCCAAATGCGGGGCTCAAACTCACAAACTATGAGATCATGACCTGAGCTGAAGTCGGACGCCCAACTGACTGAGCGTGCCAGGCGCCCTTATAGTCAAATTTTAAAACTCCAATACTCAAGTGTGGAAGAGGGTTTAATGTTGGCCACAGGAGATGTGAAAAAGATCTGTACATTTAAGTTGCCCATAGCTTATGAATCAATTACTGAGTAGTGAATATGGGGCACCCGGGTGGCTCAGTCGGTTAAGCATCGACTCTTTTTTTAAAAAAAAATTTTTTTTCAACGTTTTTAATTTATTTTTGGGACAGAGAGAGACAGAGCATGAACGTGGGAGGGGCAGAGAGAGAGAGAGACACAGAATCGGAAACAGGCTCCAGGCTCTGAGCCATCAGCCCAGAGCCCGACGCGGGGCTCGAACTCACGGACCGCGAGATCGATCGTGACCTGGCTGAGATCGTGACCTGGCTGAAGTCGGGACGCTTAACCGACTGCGCCACCCAGGCGCCCCTAAGCATCGACTCTTGATTTCAGCTCAGGTCATGACCTCAAAGGTTCATGAGTTCAAGCCCTGCATTGGGCTCTGTGCTGACAGTGCAGAGCTTGCCTGGGATTCTCAGTCTCCTCTCTCTGCCTCTCCCCACCGCCCCCTCCCACCCCATCAAAAATAAAGAAATAAACATTAAAAAAAAAAAAGCTCATGTAAAATCTTAGGCTGTACTGATTAAAAAAAGTATGTTAAAATCAAAGAATGTAATGTAATTGTGTTCTATGACAGATTCATTTGGAAAATTACTTGATGCCTACAAACAAAAGACGACACTGCCTGTTCCTCTTTGTTGTAATCATTTATAGAATCAAGTTAATTCTCCATCTTTCTATGAAGATTTCAACATCCAGTCCACTGTATCTCATCAATACTATTCCTGTTGTAATTCTTGGTGGTTCCAATGTCCATTTAGTAGATGATCCTATTAAAATACCCTGGTCTCTCAGATCCTGGGCCTAGTTTTCTCCATGATCTCTTGTCCTTTACTCCTTCAGATGTCAATTCTACAGTTATATTCTAGACCTTTTATTTAATTACTAACTACACTGTTTCCCTAAGGCCAATTAAGTATCTACCCCCTATTATTCCTTCTAGTACCCTGATTCCAACAAACCTTTGACCCCACAAAGACTATAATATATTAACCTTACCGCTTCTTTTCATGTCCCTCAAACCCATTTCTCCCACCTGTGCTCTCCTTCCCCTCACTCACCGTAGATTCCATGGTTCACTATTATCCTCATTCTCTTGACTACAGCCTCAATTAATTCTCCTGCCTTTCTCTCCCTCTTTTGTACTCATCTGGTAAAACACCAACTAGGTAAATTCAACTCTTCTGGCTACTAACTTTAAGTGGGCCCTTAATGCTGCCTGGCAATACTGCCACATTTCCCTAATCCATTCACTTCTATTGCCAGACAACTTCATTCTTTTTCCTAGGACCCCCTCCCCCTCATCTTCATTCTGTGATGACTTTGCTCCCTGTATCACATACAAAATGGAATATGAAAAGATCTGAATTTTTCTTCCATCACACCTATAGACTTCTATCCAAAAACTTTGCCTATTCTCCTGTTACTGGATGAATTGTCTGTGCTCCTACTTAACCCTAACCTGTCCACTTTTATACCAAATCCCATCCCCTCTATCCTAGTATTCACTGGGATATCACTCATACCCTCTCTCAACTCTAGGGTTCTATGGTTTTAGAAAATATAAACTTGGAAAATCTTAGTACAAATTAATAGTATTAACTGGAATGTACACACTTCCTCCAGCATTTTTCTGTTGAACACAAGAGAAGTCTTTGGGGAAGAAATAACAATGGAATGGAAGAATGATAGATTGCTACCATTTTCTACTATTTCTTAGAAACTTGTCTAACTATTTTGTAGTCATTCTCATGCTGCTGTATTTCTATAACTGCTACCTTAGAAACTCTCCTGGGAATACCTAATAGAAATGCATCTAAAAGAATGCATTCTAAAAGAATAGGTGTGTTAACACTAAAATTCTTATAATACCCTTCACTAGGTACTGTATATGAATTAGATCATGGAATTTGAGCAAGTGTGTTTACTAATTGTATGTTATCTTTTTTATTAAACTGTCTTCTACAATTAACTAAAAACGGGGGGGGGGGGGTAAAAAAAAAAAAAAATGTTGGGTAAATGGAGAAGATCACAAACAAATTTTACTTATTGCTGGGACAACATAGCAATATATTTACCTTTAACAATCTTCTTTGCACAATCATTATATACTTGCTCTTGAGAGGTGTTTGACTGGAACACTCGGTCAAATGCATAAGGCTTGGACTGAAAAACAGAAACAAAGGTGTCAACATCACAAATTAAAGGTGAATGGACACTTCTAAGCTCCTTTAAAGATGTCATCATATATTTAACCTTTGAAATAGAGTACTTACTATGCATTACTTCATGTCATAGTATCTTTGTAGAAAGGACCTTAGGGATCACTAAGTACAAATTCAGTAGAATAAACTTTACAAAACCAAAAATGCCTTTGTTAGATTTCCAGGGCCTAGCACTACTATGATAGTAAAATATTGTTGAGTGAATTTTTATTTAATGAGTGTCTACTCTGGCAAGTACTGAGGCTCTATTTTCAATAGTATCATTTTGCAGACAAGGAAACTAGAATCCTGAAAGGTATAAACGGTGTTAATGACAAAACTAAAATTTAAATCCAAATCTCCGTTCAGTTCAGAGCTCCTTCCACTACTCCCATTAGGCTTTTCATTTTACTGCAACAGCTTTCCAATCATTCATTCATTTAACAAATATTTATGGAATGCCTAATATACTAGACATCTTACTAGAATGATGACCAAGATAGATACACTCTCTACTTTAATGGAGCATAAGTAATAGTGGGGCAGGCATCAGACAAATAATTAAATGACTAGATATCTGACTCATGCAATGGAGTGCTGTGACAGCATATAAAAGAAGAACCCAAGTCTGGGAGAAAGCAGAAATATAGCAGGAAATGACTCTGGAGAAGGGATGTTTAAGAACTGAAGAATAGCTCACTACCTGTCTCTTCAATACTAGTCATGGGAGGGTGAGGGTGGGAAGTAGCCTAGCTAGGTATTGGGATGCTTAAAGATCCTAGGGCAGAAAGAAGCTTGTAGAATGCAGGAAGCCAAAAGAAGTTAAGTTGGAAGTTTAAGGAGCAAAGATCAAATGTAAATGACAACACAATGAAAAAGGCAAATAACATTTTAGTGTTATTTTGAAAATAGTTTTGACCTTCTGGGTCCCCTGAAAGGATTTTGGGGACTCATTTAGAACACTGCTGATATTGTCTGATGAATGAGCCACAGGGATGGAATGAAAAAAATCAGTGTCCATGCAAGTCAAGGAAGAATTATCAAGGAGGGACTGATTGTGTCAAATATAGCTGTGAGGTCAAGGCAAAACTGAAAAGTATCCAATGACAAAGGTCAGACTGGAAAGAGATTTAAAAAGTATTAGAAGTAACTGAATAGAGCAGAAATCAGGCTACAGGTCTAAAAAAATTTTTTTTAAAGATGGGTAAGACCTGAACAAGTTTAAATCTGGCAGGAACAATCTAGTAATCAAGGAGAAAAAGTAAGTATGCGCAGATGAGAGGAGGGCAAGGGGATTCTAAGTATTTGAAAGGAAGTGTATGCCTGCTTTCTACCTGCTCCTAAAGGAAAGGACAGACACTGGACCCTAAAATATAAAACAATCATCACTTCCCAAACAATCCTTAACATTACAGAAGACTTCTCAGGCCTTAGCTAAAAAAAAAAAGACCTTACTTTTTAGAAACTACATCCCAGTCTCCTTCCCCAAAGTCTGCAATAATATAATGAAAATTACAACGAAACAGACACTCTTAAAGGGCTATCCAAAGTCATTCCTAATTCCCCTTCCCCATGCCAGTTTCCACTACATACGTTGGGAAGCTAACCACCAGATAGCCTAGTCTCCCTGCAACTAGTGGACACGTGACCCAGTTCTGGATTCTGTAAATAAAGTGATGGTCTCCTGAAGGGTCTTGGGGAAATGGTTGTTTTCTAATAAAAAGGACCATCTCAGCTGAAGCTGCCCTTTCTCCTTTCTGGAATGATGGAGCTGTAGCATCCATCTTACAAACATCATGATAAATCAATTAACTTAAGGATGACAACAGATAACAGAGTCATTAAGCAGTAGCAGTAAGGGCCTATCTGCAGACTTTTTATATTTGAGAAAAATAACCTCGTATTTATTTAAACCACTATTAGTTGTTTTCCTTCTGCAGCTGAAAGCATTCCTAAAGGATATACTAAGATGACCTCACTTTGGTATTCAATTAAAAGTAGGCATCTCAATGTCTGATTATTCTTTGCCTAAATGTCCTTTCACTAAGGTTCTACAAAGACATTAACATTCAATTTTACAGGTGCAACTAAAAAAAAAAAAAATCTACTCTTTTACTGATTTTATAAGACATAACTGTGATTGAAAACAAACACATGTACAATCAAAATAACAATCCCCATCCACAGATAAACCATGCTAATTCTTCCTATGCAAAAAAAAAGTAACTTTTCCTCTGTATGTATCCAGCAAACATTTAGCACCTATCAGGTATCAGATATCGTAAACGATTAACAGAGTTTTAGAAATGTTATTTAGCTAGTACAGACTGTAGAGTTCAAAGAACAGAGAATAAGGCTGGGTAGAATCTTGAATACTAAGGTAAGAAGCTGTATACTAAGATCTAATGTAAGCGGTCATGCAATGTTAACTGAATTGAAATGGAGTCAGCATCTGGCATTAAAGAACTCATGGTAAAGAGTCAAGAACAGACTGCAATTAGCCAAAATATGCATTTAGTAAAAAATGTATAAAAGATACTATGAAAACAAGAATTAAACAATGATTAATTCAAATTTTGCTTGCATGAAACAAACTAATCAACAGAAAATAGGTAACAGCATGAAGACAATTGCATCCTCCAAAGTAAGCCAAGTAATACAATTTTATTAAAGTAAACATTTTGAAAATATAAAGAAGGGTGCCTGGGTGGCTCCGTTAGTTGAGCGTCAGACTCTCAATTTCAGCTCCAGTCACTACTTCGAGGTTTGTGGGTTCAAGCCTCACATAGGGCTCTGCACTGACCGTGCGGAGCCTGTTTGGAATTCGCTACTCCCCCCCCCCGCCCCGCCCCGCCCCTGCTCTGTCCCTATCCCACTTACACTCTCTCAAAATAAATAAACTTTAAAAATTTTTAAAATAAAAATAAAAAATACAAAGAACAGGAGTGCCTGGGTGGCTCAGCTGGTTGAGTGTCTGATTCTTGGTTTCAACTCAGGTCAGGATCTCAGTTTCATGAGTTCAAGCCCCCTGTCGGGCTCTGCGCTGACAGTGTGGAGCCTGCTTGGGATCCTTTCTCTTTCTCTCTCTCTTTCCCTCCCTCTCCCCTGCTCACACTGTCTCTCTCAAAATAAATAAACTTAAAAAATTATATATGTATATAAAGAACAAACACGACTCAGTTTTAAGTCATCTCCATTATCACATCAATAAAAACAGTGGTCTTAAACTTTCACTTAGTAAGAGATATACCCAAAATAATGGATAATAGTAAAACCTGCCTCAAAAGTACTTTTATACAGCTGTTTACCATAGCATTGCTTATCGCAAATATGCAAACTAAAAAATAATTAAGCTAGGATTGAGTGATTTTTTTACATGTTAGATCATTGTTAAATCAAAAATTAAGTACTTATAAGCATTAAGTTGACAAAAGTTTTATTTTAAATTCCAAAACTAAACTATAATTTTGTTAAATAAGGCAAATGTTTTGATTAGAGGTCAAGACCTGAAGTTACTAACTGACCATAGCTTCCTGGGATGAAAAACAAGATACATGAAACATAAAAACTTCTAATGGGTCTACAATTAAGGGACATCTCTTAATTAAAAATCTTTCAAATGAATTAAACAAAGGAACACTCACAATCTAGACATCCGTATCTTAAAAATCCTGGTTCTTTGCCTTGAAATGTACATTATATAGTCTTATTTCTATGAACCTTCAGAGATACCCCAAGTCATAAGATACATTCATATCTGACTTAGGCTTCAAGTGGACAAAACCAAATAGGAATGTTTATCTGAATTGCAACCATACCTCAGATTTGTCTTTTTTTTTTTTTTTTTTTTAAGATTTTAATTTTAGGTAGTTTCTACACCCAACGTGGGGCTTGAACTCAAAATCCCAATATCAAGAGTTGCATGTTCCAGACTGAGCCAGCCAGGCACCCCATACCTCAGATTTCTTAGTGAAGTGGTTCCTGTTTGTATCTGCAGAACATCAAATCTGGTTATAAAGGACACCCTCCTAGCAGGCATATATACCTTTCTCTAAAATTTTGAGTAGTGATCCTCAGATCACATGGGATTATAGCTTATCAGATTTTCCTTAGTTTGACAATGACTGTTAGCTAAGATTCCACAACTGTACAGGTGTGATGATGACTTCTTCTCTTTTAATGTTCATTCTTAAGGTAATTAGGATCAAACACCAAATCATCATTCACTTGAAAAGAGAAATCATGTTGAGCTATAAGCAAGGAACTGGACAAGATTATCTAATTAGGTTTTACTTTCCTCTAATTTCAATGAACTGCAACAGCCTGTTTTTGGTTCTGACAGCGTCTACAGTATACCATATAAGGAACAATGATTAATAAAGATACTTAATGATACACATACGCATGTTCCACTTTTATGATGCATAAAGAAATAATTTTTTCTATTGACTTTTTTTTTTCCTGGAGTTTTCGGCAGGCTCATTTCAACTAAATACGGTGTTTCCCTTGTCCTCCTTTTTTTGTGGATAACAAGTTCTCTTATTTAAAGCAAATACGTTCTGTTTTTATCATTTAAAGGTTTCCCTTAAATCATCCATTTATTTCATTCAATATGTGATACTTATACCTCTTTAACAAGCACTTAATTACCAAAAAAATCTGTATGAAAGTTGCAAAACACAGAGAGACACTATAGGATCACAAGATTTGCCTGCCATGGGATATTATATTAAAATCACTGATGTAACAGAAAAAAGTTTGGACAATATATTGGAAATTGAACTTCAATGAAAATGAGAATCCTTAAAAATTATCTTCTAAAGGAGCACAGATTATACCTATAATTCAGTAACATTATAAACTACTTACTCTTTAAATCTTGATTTAACCAGAAGACTACAAAATGTGTTTAAATCATGTTTAAAATAATTTAGTTTTAAATGACGCACTGCAGCAATTCCTTCTTAAAACCATTTCTTTTGAATCAGGATCCAGTAAAATGAACAAAATAAACCAACACATGACTTTACCTAGAAATTTTTAAATTTCACTCTCTCAGCTATTCCTTATAAATTCCCAACCTTTTAAAATATAAATTCATTTAAAAAATTGAGACCTCAGAGTAACCAATGACCCAGTAAATGCAGATTAATTCTTGAAAATAATGAACTAAACCTGTCCTCTTATATTTCTTAAGGCTACAGGACTCTGTTGTATTTTTGCTTAAACTTAAAAAAAAAAAAAAGACTAAAAATGCTTACCAGTTTACTTAAAGGCCAACTTTTATTGCAGATTCACAACTCAATCACCTATTCATTATTTCTATTATCATTTAAATGTATTTACATTGTTAAGGAACGTCCAAGAACTTTATTCAAAGGGAACAACCTAGAATACATGTGTGCTTCCAGTGGTAATTACTTGTTTTAACTGTCCTCATATTTTATGTCATATTTGGGCAGAAAGTTGCCTTCTCAATACATCTTGTGAATCCTAAATCCTATCATTCCAACAAATGAATCCTGGTAATACTTATAGATTTGTTTAAACACACACACAAGCATCTGCAGAAATGGGGCATTCTTAATACAAATCAAAAAGGAAATAGCTTCAATGTGTCAACCACTGTTACTGCTGAGTAATCACAAAAACTCTGAGCAACTAGTAGCCAGTTTGTCAACAACCCAGGCCCTGCAAGCCTCCTCTGATTCCACAGAAGATACCATCCTAAAGGAAAAGGATGACTACTTCTGTGCTTAACTTCTTAGTCTCACCATGGTATCATTTAGTTTCTCTCATGAACTTGTTAACAAAAAGCCAGCCGGACAGTCTTTACACAGTAGTGGCTGGCAGTTGTTAGTAATCTAATGATTTGTTTGCCAAAAGCCTACCAAGCAATAAAGGGCTATGACACGACACTCATTACCTAGAGCTTAATTCTGCAAACTTTCACATAGAAACTCTTGAAGAAGTTCAGTCCTATCTCCTATGTCAATGCTCTTAATCATCAATGTCCCATCTCCTGTGACCGACCCTTTGTCCTATTTCCAAATTAGGCTGTGCAAACAATATGCTAAATATGGAATGCCATTAGAGAAAAGATTAACATTAAGATTTTGTACCATGATAGCAATGTAGAAAAAAGTTCTGCCACAATCGCATTACCAAGAAAGATAAATTTAATTTTTAGTCACAATTAGGTATGTAATATTCTGCTACCCATTTTAATCTTCTTAACCTGGAAATTCTGTTTCCAGAGGACCTTTTGATACCAGAGATCAGACCACAAAAAAAATCAACCTTACATTCTGGTTTCCCTGACAATGATCAGCCAACTCTAGTTATGTTTTATATTTTATAGCACAAAGGACACTATTTCTCCGTCCTTAAGATTATCAAAATCAGTTTTTCTCCAAGGCAGAAGTAGAGATCTAATGTTAACAAGAAATCAATCCAGCTTACTGGTCAAATTTTAATTTTTTTTAAAAAGCTTACCTTTATAATTATAATACAAAAAGTTAACACTCTTTGCTATGCTCTTACCCCATAAAACCCAGTAAGAGATTACAGATTTTTCTGGGCACTTACTTGATCCAATCTGATCTGCTAGATCTACTATAAAATTGAACAAAATTGATCACTCCGATTTCAAAAGAAAACTCACTCTTTACAGTCCTCAATTTGTCATTTATAATAGTTAACATGAACGTTAATTCATCACTCAAAGGACGGGTGGGTGAACATTTGAGGTACAGGTATATTTGTAGTTGTTTATTTTTCCTTCTCCCGTGAGGCAAACAACACGGTTCAGCAAATAGTTGTATCTTTATCTCCTATAAAACTAAGTATCTTCACTATTTAAGGTACAATAGGACTAGTCTTAAAGCTCAACGTTCTTAGCTAAACTTTAATCTTGCACATGTTACAAATGGTTAACTTGGGGTAGTCCAAAACACCAACAGCATCAGTAACTGTGCGCGCGCGCGCGCGCACACACACACACACACACACACACACGCAAATATGCACTAAACTTACACCCCGGACAGTTCCTCCAGTGCCCCAGGTGGGGGAGTGTCCCAGACAGAGACCAGGCGCCTCCCTTCTCTGGGCACTTAAGATCCGGGTAGGGGCGATCCAGAACAGCCATGGAGCCGCGCAGTCTCCCTCCCCAGGGTTATCCGAACCGGCAAACTCTACTCGGGGGCGGGGTTGGGGTCATCACTGCTAGCTCTCAATTCTGCACCCCGCCACCTCCCCGAACTCGGGGCCCGGCCAGGCCCGAAGGAGTTAGACTGGGGGTAGGGGCGTTGGTCACTCACCGCGATCATGACCGTGTCTTCTCCCTGAAACTTGGCGATGTACTTATCGCCGCGGTTCACCTCAGACTCATTGAGAGGTCTGAAGCGACACATCACTTTGATGTTGCACTCGGCCGGGTCCGCCATCTTCCTCGCTGCCGGGGCCGGAGACCGGGAGCCACTCCCCGCCTCTCAGTCTGGAAGGAAGCAGGCCCGAGCTGAGGACAGGGGTCGCGAAGGCCGAGAGAGTCAGCAGTCTGGCGCGTCGCCCGCCCTTCCCGCGGCGGCGGTGGCCCGGGAACCCAGACTCGAAGCGCCGGCGCCGGTAGCAGTCGCCCTGAGGCTCACTTCCGATCCATCATGGCAGCCATGGCGGCGGCGGCACGGGTGGAGAGTCTGCGGCTCCTCAGTTTCTCCCTCGTCGGCCTGGGCAGGCTGCACGGGTCCGACGGGATTCTAGACACCGGAAAAATTGCCACGTCCCTCTTCCTCGGAGACAGCAGGCCGGCCCCGCCGTCAGCCCGCCGGGCAGTCTGATCGCCGCCTTGCCGGCAGCCACCCGACCACTTCAGAGGCCGAAGACCGGCGACTGAGCGGCGGGATGGGCGGTGCGCGCGGAGCACGGCGCACGCGCGGCGGGTCCCAGCCGAGATGACCAATCCGCGTCCGCGCTGGGCCGCGCCGCCGCCCTGCAGCCACTCTTCGCCCTGGGGTTGCCGATTCGAGTTTTACTGGAAGCACTCTTATAGAAGTACCTCTGGTTGCCCCGCCGCCTGACCGGGCAATTCTCTGGCCGCAGAATTTCCCAGAGCGAAGGCAGACGCGCTTAGTATTCTCTTCTTCAGGGGTCAAGGGATTTGTTAAAACTACCTTATGTTGTAGCTTGTTTAAATAAAATACTGTATTCCTAATAAGGAGGTGTTTGCCTTCTGTTTGGTCTGGAGATAAAATTGGTTCCTAGCCCACCTTTTTAGAGCGCTTTCCCAGAGAAAGGAGGATTGGAAGCGAAGGGTGGGGCTTGGCTCTCTGGTTTAAACGGTTACTCTTTACTGAGAGAGTGCGTTGGGGAGACAAGAAAGAAAAAGGACATTTCTCTTAAGGAATGCAGAAGATTGCTGAAGAAATGTGGAAGAGCAAGGGGGTTGGGGAGAAGGGCTTCAGTCAATTGGAGGTCCCGCTTCTCCGGTAATAAATACATGGAACTCGTCCATCTCAACACTGAAGGAATGACTGACCTGAGTCTGAAGATGGTCTTAAAAGACCTGGATAAATTTGTGGATTATATGTCAGCTAAAAAGCTGAAGTGGCTTTTTAGAAAGGTGGATACCATAATGACTCTCAACTGGAAGTCTCTCTAAGGTGCTGTGGAAGAACTGCAAAGACAATCAGGAACCCTCTCTCTGGTTTGTAAAAAATGAATGATTGGATTGTACAAACCTCCAGTGCTCAGTCTTCGCCCTACCATCCAGATGCCTCCAGAAATTAATCCAAACTTCAACAGACACAGCTTTGTTGATCCACAGCAATGAGGGAGAGTTCACACCTGAGGAACTCTGGGACATCTCGCCCAACAAAGGCAAAGATGGAGTTAAAGGGCTCTGGGGGAAGTGTGGCATTTAGGTAAAATTTTAATAAAATTGTGTTTCAGTAGGCTCCAAACAAAGCAGAGATGTGACCTCAGGTCTAGAGTACAAGTGGACCCAAGGTCCTGTTTCCTTGGGGACTACAAAGTTAAGATAGATGTGGAAAGTTGTCTTCAGAAACCTCTGCACCTGTCTTGGAAGTCAATCAAGGCAGCTTCTCTATGTCTTAGAGCCTCGAAGAAAGAGTAGGATGTTTTATTCTTACTGATATAATTTCAAACAATGATTCTGATAGTCTACAATTTTAGAGAACAAAATTTTCAGTGAAAGAGAGCAGCAATCACTCAAAGAAGGAGGTTGTTGTGGCAGGTGGGCCACTAGTTTTCCATCTTTTTAACAGGATTTCATGACAACCCTGTCCTCAGCACTCTGCTCTTTCTCTGAGCCCATGTCTTCAACAGTTGCTAGACTCTTATCTACAACCCTGACCTTTTCACTTGTGTGGCATTCCCATTCCTCTAGCAGCTTATAGGCCACCTTCTTTAGGATGCATTACCTTAACATTACATTTGACATTCTAGAGACTAATTAATTATCCTCTGCTTCCTGCCAATACTCAGTTCAACTACTCAACTTTTCCAGTGTGATTACCAGTATCAGCATTCTTCCATACTCACAGGCTATGAAAAAGTTCCAGGTACCTCTAACTCCACTGTTTACTTCCTCCTTTATACATGCAGAAGAGAAATCTGGTAGTTTGTGTCTGAAGTTCCTCAACTTCCACTCCACCATTCCTTTGTGTCTTCACCTCAGACCTGGGGAATGATTGCTCTAGAGCAGTGATTTTCAAAGTCTCCGTGGAGTAGGGGTTCCAAAAAGGTGACTCAGGTGACTCATGTGTGTGGGACGGGAAAGGAGGTTGATGGAAGGGCCAAGGAATTAAGCTCTGGAAACATCTGCTGTTTAAGGCACTTTGGTTGCAACTGTTGCCTCTTCCTTCTTTCTGCACAGATTCTGGAAGCACAGGCTTTATGAAAACAAAATCCAGAAAGGGAAGTGTCTGCAAGAGCCTTCTGCTTTCGGATCTGACATTCACACTTTTTCTAGGCAAGGGAGCATAAAGAACCTGACTCTGCCTAGGACCAGGAAGGAGATAAATGCTACTTGAAAAACAAAATATTTCTAAAAACGTGTCCTGTCACATCAGTGAGGAATAGTGGTATCAGGCAATAGGCTTTAAGAATTATTTTCATAGTGAAACTAAAGATTGACTTTTTAAAAATTGGTTAATCCCAGTTTTTCTTCCAAATATGGAAAAGACTGGCATTATTCCACATTAGCAATGAAACAGGTTTCCTTGAGGACACAGTTTGAGACTCATTAATACAACTTTTTTCTGATGAAAATGTGAGTGGTACTTGTACCTATACAGATTGATTGAGATTTAATCTTTTTATCAATGCTGAAGTTTTAAAAAACTTTAAACAACGTTGGCACAGTAAAGACAGAGGCATTCCTTTTCTTTTCTTTTCTTTTCTTTTCTCTTCTTTTCTTTCTTTCTTTCTTTATTTTTTTTTTTTACCATGTTAAGTATAACTTTAATCCCCATTCCCCCACCTCTTCCCTTTGGTAACCATCATTTCTCTATAGTTAAGAGTTTGTTTCTTGGTTTGTGAATATCTTCCATAAAACACTAATAAAAGAAATTCATCCTCTTTGGTTAAGCTTATTCCTAGATATTTTATTGTTTTTGGTGTAGTTGTAAATGGAAAATGGAATTATTTTCTTAATTTCACTTTCTGCTGCTTCATTATTAGTGTACAGGAATGCAACAGATTTCTGTACATTGTTTTTGTATCCCACGACTTTACTGATTTCATTTATCAGTTCTAGTAGTTTTTTGGTGGAGTCTTTCAGGTTTTCTATATATAGCATCATGCCATCTTCAAATAGTGAGAGTTTTACTTCTTCCTTACCAATTTGGATGCCCTTTATTTCTTTTTGTTGTCTAGGACTTCCAGTACTATGTTGGATAAAAGTGGAAAGAGTGGACATCCTTGTCTTATTCCTGACCTTAGGAGAAAAGCTCTCAATTTTTCTCCATTGAGTATGATGTTTGCTGTAGGATTATCACATAAGACCTTTATTACATTGAGGTATGTTTCCTTTAGACCTACTTTGCAGAGGGTTTTTATTGTGATGGATGTTGTAATTTATCAAATGATTTTTCTGCATCTATTGAAATGATCATATGGTTTTTATCCTTTCTCTTATTGATGTGATGTATCATATTGATTGTTTTATGAATATTGAACCACCCTTGCATCCTGGGAATAAATCCCACTTGATCGTGGTGTATGATTTTTTCAATGTATCATTGGGTGTGTTTGCTAATATTTTTGTTGAGGATTTTTCCATCTGTATTCACGAAAGATATTGGCTTGTAGTTCTTTTTTTTTGTGGGGTCTTTATCTGGTTTTGGTATCAGGGTGATACTGGCCTCAGAGAATGAATTCAGAAGTTTTCCTTCCTCTTGTATTTTTTGGAATAGTTTGAAAAGGATAGGAATTAAGTACCTATACAAACTTAGAACATTAAATCTCCATTGTGGAAGTTAGCCACCAAAGATGATCCTCCAACAAAGCAAGCATCCCTGGATTTAGGCCTCTCTCCTGGCCCTTTGACTTACTTGTAACCATATAATGTGGCAGAATTGTGATGCACTGCATGCTATCTAAGACTAAGTGGGAAGAAGTCTTGTAGCTTCCACTTAGATCTCTTGGAACACTCTTTCAGAGAAGTCTCAACTGCCACATAAAAAGATCAACTACCCTGCTAGAGACGCCATGTTTATATAGGCACTCTAACCATAGTCCCAGCTTATCCCAGCCTTCCAGCTGTCCTTACCCAAGCTCCAGACTTGCAAAGGAGGCCACCTTGAGCTGTCCAGACCAGTACACCCTGTAGATAAATATCAGTGAGTAATCTTAAGTGACACCCTTGGAACGGAAGAATCACCCAGCTGAGGCCTGCCCAAATTCTTCACCCACAAAATCATGAGATGTCATAAGATGGTTATTGTTTAAAGATGCTCAATTTTGAAAATTTATTAATGGCACTACACAACTGGTATGAAAACCCACAACTTGGAACTTAAAATTTATCCACCAGAAACGACCCTATTAAATGTTACTTAAGCATAATATATGTAGTTAGATTGGACTATATTTTAGACTAATTATAGTTAGAGAGGGCTTAAGAATGTAATATTATTTATAACATTATTACTATGAGAAAATTTGTTTATATTTAATGTGAAATGACTTTTTAAATGGGCATTTAGAATAGGAAATTACAGTATTTCTTTTTTTGAAATGTGTACAAGAGGCACCTGTTCCTTTCCATTTCTATTATCCCTTCCTAGTCCCAAGCCTTACTACCACATGTCTGGATTACTAGGACAATGCCCAGCCTCTTTTCCATTTGATTATTCAGTAAGTATGGGTTGAGCTCCTACTACCAGTCAGGCACTGAGACAGGTTCTGGGGATACAATGGTGAAAGAGACCAAACAATTCCCTTCCATATCCACTATTTTACATACAATAATTTTCACATTAAATATCCTAAAACCTTTCTTTATTACATCATTGCATTGCTCGAGAACCCACAACAACTCCCTTTTTTCTTACTTAAGCAAGTTCAAATTCTTCTGCTTAGACTCCAAAGCCTTCTATCATCTGATTTCCCCCTATTTATGTAGGATTTTCTCACTGTTCAACATCTTACTTTCTTGATTCCTGGCAACTGGCCTTTTCACTGACCCCTTATATTTTGCGAATTTCAAAGTCTTGTGATCTCACCCTGAATTTTCCTTATGGCCACCAAACTCCATTCATCTTTCCCCAAATTCCACCTCCTGCAAATGGTTGTTCAGAATAGAATTCTTTCACAGTCAGATAGAAAACTCCTGCACTCTATTTAAGACCACAGTTTAATTCTTTAGAACATATTTTTAAAATGTTTTTATCAAAATAGCACACATCCATTGTTTAAGAATAGAATTACGGGGCGCCTGGGTGGCTTAGTCGGTTAAGCATTGGACTCTTGATTTCGGCTCAGGTCATGATCTCACAGTTCATAAGCTTGAGCCCCATGTGGGATCTGCACTGATGGTGCAGAGCCTGCTTGGGATTCTGTCTCTCTCCCTCTGTCTACCCCTCTTCTGCTGTGTACTCTCCCTCTCTCTCTCAAAATAAACAAACTTAAAAAATAATTAAAGTAGAATTGCAACAATGAACCACATAAATTCTTGCTCAACCCACTCCAGTCCTCATTTCTATTCTTCAAAGCTATCACTTTAACTCTTTAACAATTTTTCTGGTATTTATCTCCATGTCCTAAATAACATAACATTCCTTTATTGCTGCTTTTTGATTTATTATTATTATTATTATTATTATTATTATTATTATTAGGTAGGTTTCACACCTAGCACAGAGCCCAGCATGAGACTTCTACTCATGATCCGCAGATCAAGACCTGAGCTGAGGTCAAGAGTTGGACGCTTAATTGACTCAGCCACCTGGGCGCCCCTGATTTATTATTCTTTTTAAAGGAAAATATAACTCTTTTATATCAGAGTTTATATATATTTTATTTATATTTTGCCCCTCATCTGACTCAACACACACATTTTTTTCCCTTCTCTTCCCAACATATTTCCATCACCATTTTTAGTTAATTATTGTACAGTGTTTACATTCTATCAGTCACAGCTTAGCTAAATTGTGCATTATAATTATATTACCTAACTTGTATAGCTCTTTTTACCATCTTGCAGCTTCTGTTGTTGTTGTTGTTGTTGTTGTTGAGAAGTCTGATTCCTTCTGAGTCCTGATCATCTGTGTGTGATCTGCATTTTTCTTCCAGGCAGCTTTTTTAGTTTCTTTTTACCTATGCTTCTCTTGTCTTTCTTATTTTCCATCGCTGGCTTTTGTGTGTCATGCTTATTTTTTTTAATGTTTATCTATTTATGTTGACAGCAAGAGAGAGTGAGCGCAAGCAGGGGACGGGCAGAGAGAGAGGGAGAGAGAATCCCAAACAGGCTCTACACTGTCAGCACTAAGCCCAATGTGGGACTTGATCCCACAAACCCATGAGATCATGACCTGACCTGAAATCAAGAGTCAGATGCTTCACTAACTAAGCCACCCAGGTGCCCCGTGTCATGTTTATTTTTAACTGTTATGTTGGCTTGTGTGTGTGTGTGTGTGTGTGTGTACACAAATATGTGATAACATTTCTTGGATATGCTAATGTTTTTGGTATGCTGATCCCAAACTGAAATAAACATATATATAAACATATATATGTTTGTACATAAACATATATATGCTTTTCTAAATTTTTATTCTCTAAATGAATGGATTTCTTTTGAATTTTTTAAATTTATTTTTGAGAGGGGAGGGGAGGGGCAGAGAGAGAGGAAGAGAGAATCCCAAGCAGGCTCTGCACTGTCAGCATGGAGCCCAATGCAGGGCTTGATCTCACGAACTGTGAGATCATGACCTGAGCCAAAATCAAAAGTCAGGTGCTCAACCCACTGAGCCACTGTTTTTAGTAAAGCAACTCATCACAACTTCAGCTGTGTCTGGTGTCCCTGAATCCACAGTCTCTCTGGTTCAACTTCTTCAGAGAGTGTTTTCTTCCTTCTGTTGTGCTGAGGAATGGGGCAATCTTCTGGCACTTGAGTAGGAGGGGATTGCATTTTACTGCTCCCAATATAATCTTTCAACTAAACCTACCTATTTTCAGCTCTACCTTGCACCCCTGCCTCTTGGTGTGTACAATTCCTGAGGTTTTCTGCATTCTGTGTGAAGAATTGACTTACTTTCTGGCTTTCTGCCCTGCAAGGCTAGGTTTTAGCATTCTCCAGCCTATGTAGGCAGTTACACATTTTCAACATTTTGCTGAAATCCTGTTTGCTGATGATCTTTCAAGTTTTCTTTCCACTTGTAGCTTTAGGACTTTTGTATTTCTTTACTGTTATTTTAGTGGAATGTCAGGGGGATCAAAGATAAATGTGAATATTCAACTTGCCATACTTAATTAGCCAGTCTATCTGTTTAAATATGTTTAGGGGCGCCTGGGTGGCGCAGTCGGTTAAGCGTCCGACTTCAGCCAGGTCACGATCTCGTGGTCCGTGAGTTCGAGCCCCGCGTCAGGCTCTGGGCTGACGGCTCAGAGCCTGGAGCCTGTTTCCGATTCTGTGTCTCCCTCTCTCTCTGCCCCTCCCCCGTTCATGCTCTGTCTCTCTCTGTCCCAAAATAAATAAAAAACGTTGAAAAAAAAATTAAAAAAAAATATGTTTAACCCCAAGAATATAATAAATTCTTTGAGGACAGTAAGTGTGACTCATTTTCTTCAACAATGTTTAGCTCAGTGCTCAGGATCTCATAAGTGCTAATAAATCCTATACTGATTGAAATTGAAATTCAATGAGTAACTATTAATTATGGTTGCTCTGCTCAAGAGATGGTGTAGGATACAAATGTGGATCATTTCTCAATGAGGAGGTCCTAGTTTAGTGGAGGAGTTAAAATAAACATAAATCACAGGGATAGGTCCTTTAAAAGCAGTGCCATGAGAGCATAAAGAATGGATATTTTGGAGAAACTTCCTGACATTTTGGAGATGAAATCAGGGATGACAGTCAAGATCTTGCCCCAAATCTGCCTCTCACATGCAAAACACTGGGTTGGATGTACCATGGTTTGACCAGGTACATTCCGGTCATGTCTTCAATGCCCAAGGTTTCATTCTTATTCTTATTCTTATTCTTATTCTTATTCTTATTCTTATTCTTATTCATTCTCATTCTTATTCCTAATATTAACAATTACATATAATAATATATATGTCATATATATAAATACTAAATATATATTATGTTAACTATAATCATTATAAGGAGAATGCCCATAACTGAGAAAGTAGAAACTGAAGACCTTCCTATTTATTCATGTATTTACTATGATTTGGCAAGCTTTGTTAATTCTTTTTTTTTTAAACCGGACTTGTATATACTCTACAATTTGTAATTTTTTCAGACTCCTTTTTTTTTTTTAATTTTTTTTTAAATTTTTTTTTTCAACGTTTATTTATTTTTGGGACAGAGAGAGACAGAGCATGAACGGGGGAGGGGCAGAGAGAGAGGGAGACACAGAATCGGAAACAGGCTCCAGGCTCTGAGCCATCAGCCCAGAGCCTGACGCGGGGCTCGAACTCACGGACCGCAAGATCGTGACCTGGCTGAAGTCGGAGGCTCAACCGACTGCGCCACCCAGGCGCCCCCAGACTCCTTTTTAAATAAACATATATACAACCATGTTTATATTTTTAGGAATAAGCAGACTGATGCACAGGAAAACCAGCAAGAATTTTACTGCAGCCAGTCCATTTGCTCAAAACAAATTAATACAATAATAGTCTACAATGACATAAAAGTAGTTATTTTTTAAGTCTACCAAAAACTTTTGCCATATGTCTTAGGTTGGGTTTGACAGGAAAAAGTCTCGAAGGCAGAGATTTGCTTGCAGGAGGTTCATTGGGGTGTGCTCTCAGCAACACCACCTACAAGAAAATGAGCGAAGCAGCATTAAGCAGAGGAATGGCAGTGTGATGCGTTGTTGCCTCCAATGATTTTGTGGGAAAGCTCTGGAACAGGGATGGCCCATCAAAGTCGTTCTAACACAGATAAAAAGCTGGTCATTGGATGTTGGCTACCCCTGGGGAAGGGGCCTGATTTTAGGTGAGGCAGCTCCCTTCTGTGGAAGACGATTCCCAGGGAGACTGGGAGTCAACCACCAGCCTTCATCATAAATGGGGGATTTGGGAGCTTGGCTGACACATCACGAAATCCACCATACCACTATTGCAGAGCACTTAGGAAGTCTATACTGTGTATTCCTGCAAAGACTTGATTTGTAATAGTAAGAACTTCAGTCTATGTTCTTCCTTCCATTGCTGTTTTCTTTACCAAAAATAAAATTGAAAGCAAATGCCTGAATAACTGAATTGAAAGGCAGACAAGTTAAAATTCATTTTTAGTGAACACTTACTCGGAAGTTCAGGTACTTCCTTCCAGCTTTTCTAACAGAGAGCCATAATAAACTCTTTCTAAGTGTTTGTCCTAATGCTGATGAACCTTTGAAAGCTTGAACCCGGATGTACGTCACCACTGCCCACCTGCATTTTGACTCTAGTCATTACTATCAATCCACAAGATTTGAAGTCAGGGCAAAGCTTATTTAGAAAGTAATGAATAATTTTCTCTTATTTTGGAGGAGCTTAAGTATTATTGGCAATATAATTGTTAGCAATATGGTCTGATATTTTACCATAGGCATCTTAGGTATAGACAGGATTAAGGTAGGAGACCCTTGGGCCCTGGCTCAGTAGGTTAAGCACCCAACTCTTGATTTCAGCTCAGGTCCTGATCTCACGGTGGAGTCGGGCTCTGTGCTGGGGGTGGAGCCTGCTTAAGATTCTATCTCTCCCTCTGCCCCTCCCCCACCACTTGAACGCAGGAGCACTCTCTTTCTCAAATAAATAAGTAATAAATAAAATGATAATAATGATAAAATAAACTAAAGTGGGAGACCCTTTTAGTTAAGAAGGTGAGCTTTCTCTCATCCTAATCCTATTGTAATGTCCATTCCAGGTAAGCCTTCTGCAAGAAAGTACTACTTTAATCAGGATAACTACAGCCCCGCCTTTGGGTTTCAGCTGCACAAAAATGCAACATAATCAAGTTATTTACTATGTCAAAGCTGTATAAACACAGCTGTTATAAGGGTTGTGGTCTTTTTCAAGATCCTGGAACTGCAAATATATCACTTATGGATAGTAATTAAATAGTGCTGGATCTCATCTGCTGGGTGAACCTATTAGGCATCAAACCTTCTATTCGCAGCATTAGAATGGATGTAATTGCTCGATGTCTCTAAAAGTGGTTTGTATGCAGCACATTTGCAGTTGATAGATCTGATGTTCAGGAAAACAAAGAGCTGGCTTTACTATTGATGAGTGGGGGAACCACTAGAAAGAAAATGTGTTGTTATAATTGAGAAAAATTGAAGATCAAGTGGACAAGTGGACAAGTTTTATTTGGGTTATTTCCCTGACTTTTAAGATTTGGTAGACTTATAAAAGTGTTAGACTCTGCTAGAATGTAAACACTATATTTGTGATAAAATGGAATCAAATACACTTTGATTGATTTAGCAAGTCAAAATGGAAACTCTAGCTAGGGTATCTATAATTCACAGGCAGCTTTTCCATTTTATCATTGGTATGCTGAGAATAAGCAAATGACTTGCCAGCATCAGAGTACAATGTGTGTCCTGACTACAAAGTCTTCAAATCAATATAGGAAAGTAGTTCAGAGTACCTTTGCCAAATTTCACTCACTGTAAAATAACTTGCTCTCTGTTTTCAGGACTATAAGGAAAATGTGAGATCTAGCTAAGCTTATAATAGAATTCTTTGCTATCTCTTTATACACATACATATTCACATACCTATATGCAACATACGTACATACATCTATAATACACATAACTGTGATATATACTTTGTATATATATATATAATCTGTAACTTTCATATTAAATCATTTATGTCTGCATTGTTATTTCCTCCTTGCTCCCCTCAACCCAAATCCTATTCGCCTGTCCCACTTATAATACCCTTAGGAAGAATAAATAGCCACAAGTTCTGTTCCTGCAAGTCTTTTTTTTTTTTTAAGTGTATGTATTTATTCTGAGAGAGAGAGAGAGCATGCGTGTGTGGGAGAGCTCTGGAGTGCAGGAGTGGAGGGACAGTGTGAGAGCAGGGACAGGGAGGGGTAGGGGGGAGATGAAAGTGGGAGGTGGGAGGGCGAAAGTGGGGGGGAGGGAGTGAGGGGGTGGAGGGTGCATAAGTGGGGGAGAGGCAGAAAGAGAGAGAGAGGGAGAGAGAGAATCCCAAGCAGGCTCTGCACTGTCAGCCCAGAGCCTGACACGGGGCTCAAACTCATGAAACCCACGACCTGAGCCAGAATCAAGAGTCAGACACCCCTGTTTTTGGAAAAACATGTTGATTGACTTTTTAGTAAAGATACTGTTTTGTAATAAAAAGATCCAAGAGGGGTGCCTGGGCAGCTCAGTCAATTAAGTGTTCGACTTTGGCTCAGGTCATGATCTCTTCATACATGAGATCTAGCCCTGCACTGGGCTCTGTCCTGATGGCATGGAGCTTGCTTTGGATTCTGTCTCCCTCTCTCTCTGCCCCTCCCCCACGTGTTCTCTCTCTCTCTCTCTCTCTCTCTCTCTCTCTGTCTCAAAAATAAATAAACTTTAAAAAAATGATTCTAGAAAATGAGCTATACTGTCCTCACTAATGTTTCCAACATTTGTCTTCATTGTGAGGGTTACATTGTTGCAAATTATTTCTTTCAGATAATGTTTCTTTCTTAAATATGGTTTTGTTCCTTCTGTCCTTGAAAATTATTGATTATTCATGAAGATTTATATAAACAAGGTATATTCTTGCTTAAACTAAGATCAAAGTACCTGGCACATAATAAATATTCAATAAAAATTATTGTTAATAAAAATACTGGCCTTCCATACAGGATGGAGGCTTAGACTATTCATGTTTTGGCATAAAGGGAAGTGAGCTCTTGCAAGGCTGAGACAGTAGGCATATCTCAGTTATAGATTACTACAGAACATTATTGCCTTGGGTAATTATTGTGGTTATTAAGTTTTCCAGAGAAACGAATGATAACTAGCAGGAAATTATTGGTTGAGGATTCCTACTTGAGATTAAGCAGGTGGACAAAGGAAAGCTTTGAGAGGTGGACAGGAGGCAGGGAGGCAGGGAGGCAGAGGATTATGGGAGAAGTATGGACCATCTCTGATTTCTCGCTCTTCCAGTTCCCAGTATGTCCTCTGCTTTCTTCACTCAGATGTTCGATCTTTCCCCCTCAAAAATCTCTCCTCGGTAGAGGTGTACACTTAGTCACAGGAAGGTACAAACTAGTGACAGAAGTATTAACCCCTGCCAGGGGCATTAGCATTTTAACTGGGCTTTGGTTTTAATTTAGCCCCTCTAGGGCTGCCTGCAAGTGGTTAGGCAGGTAACATAAATGAGCAAAACAGCATGGTCCTAGACAACAGGGTCTGGTGGGGGCTGTGCAAAAATTCAATTAAAAAATGTTTGTTTATTTAGTTTTTGAGAGAGAGAGAGAGAGAGCGAGCAAGCTGGAGAGGGGCAGGGAGTAGGAGAGAGAAATCCCAAGCAGGCTCCGCGCTTTCAGCGCAGAGCTCAACACGGGGCTTGAACTCATGAACTGTAAGATCATGACCTAAGTGGAAACCAAGAGTCGGAGGCTCAACGACTGAGCCACCCGGGCACCCCCCAAAAATTCAATTTTTAAAAAATCACTTGCTAAACAAAACATATTGGAGGATCAGATTCAGCCTATAAACTGCTGGTTTATGAGTTAAAGAAAATCTAAATGTGAAATTATAATCATTATCCAATGGAAGGTTGAAAATAGTAATATACGTAGGGCCTTTTTTAATTTGTTTTTTAAAAATTTTTTTTTCAACGTTTATTTATTTTTGGGACAGAGAGAGACAGAGCATGAACGGGGGAGGGGCAGAGAGAGAGGGAGACACAGAACCAGAAACAGGCTCCAGGCTCTGAGCCATCAGGCCAGAGCCCGATGCGGGGCTCGAACTCGCGGACCGCGAGATCGTGACCTGGCTGAAGTCGGCCGCTTAACCGACTGCGCCACCCAGGCGCCCCTTTAATTTGTTTTTTAGAGGAAGCACCCAAAGGGTAGCAAAAGCAAAGAGTACTTTTTCCGGGTACACACACATGGTTCCTAGGTGGTTCTCTACTCTTTTTTTTTTTTTTAATTTTTTTAACATCTATTTATTTTGAGAGAAAGAGACAGAGCATGAGTGGGAGAGGGTCAGCGAGAGAGGGAGACACAGAACTGGAAGCAGGCTCCAGGCTCTGAGCTTTCAGCACAGAGCCTGATGTGGGGCTGGAACTCACCAACAGTGGGATCATGACCTAAGCCAAAGTCAGGTGCTTAACCGACTGAGCCACCCAGGCGCCCTGTCTCTCTATTCTTAATCAGTGGAAAAGCCCACGTTTGCAGGTCTATGTACCTCTGGTTTCAAATTTCTGTTGGGTGTAGGCACTTAACTTGCTGTAGAACCTTGAAGCTCTGTAGTTTACACATCTGTTTAATGAGAAAGATTCTTTAACATTTTTTTAAATGTTTTATTTATTTTTGAGAGAGAGAGAGAGACAGACAGACAGAGAGACAGAATATGAACAGGGAAGGGGCAGAGAGAGAGGGAGACACAGAGCCTAAGCAGGCTCCAAACAGGCTCTGAGCTATCAGCACAGAGCCGGACGCGGGGCTTGAACTCACAAACCACGAGATCATGACCTGAGTCGAAGTCGGAAGCTTAACTGACTGAGCCACCCAGGCGCCCCAATTAGAATGATTCTTACCCTTTGGGCTGGTGAGAGGATTCACTGAAATAACACACAAAATCCCTGCCTCATTATGTAGTAACAAACACATTTAATCAATGGGTGTTTATTGATTCCTAAACCTGTCAGTGACCATGGCAAATAATGCAGACATTGCCCCTTCTAGTGAGGAATAAAGGCTTTAAAACAAATACTTAATAAATAAGCATCCAGTAAATATTAGATCCATTCCAGGTTCATATAATAGGTGGTCCCCTCAATCATGTGTGTGCACAGATACATTTTATTTGTCACCACATGTGAATGAAAATAAGCTCCATTTCCCTTGGGATGTTTCATTCATACAGTGTCATCTATTAAAAAAAATAATTTCTGGGGCGCCTGGGTGGCGCAGTCGGTTAAGCGTCCGACTTCAGCCAGGTCACGATCTCGCGGTCCGTGAGTTCGAGCCCCGCGTCGGGCTCTGGGCTGATAGCTCAGAGCCTGGAGCCTGTTTCCGATTCTGTGTCTCCCTCTCTCTCTGCCCCTCCCCCATTCATGCTATGTCTCTCTCTGTCCCAAAAATAAATAAACGTTGAAAAAAAAAATAATTTCTGTGGTTATTATTAAAGTCTGCCCCAGTGTGGGAAATGCCTTCATTTACCCCCAAATCACATAAATAAGACTCTAGTCAAGACAAACCAATCAAGGAATAATTATAGTACTTCAAGTAAGAATAGTGCACAGTGCTACCCACTGTGGGGGATACAGAGAAGTGTGAACTCAATGACCTTCAGTTATCAGGTGTTTTAAAAAATAACCTGTTATTGGGGCACCGGGGTGGCTCAGTCGGTTGAGTGTCTTGCTTCAGCTCGGGTCATGATCTTGGGGTTCGAACCCCACATTGGGTTCTCTCTGCGGTCAGCCCAGAGCCCACATCAGATCCTCTCTCCCCCTCTCTCTCTGCCCCTCCCCTGCTCACTTGCATGCTCTTTCTCTCTCAAAAATAAATGAACATTAAAAAAATAAATAACCTGTGATTAATGTCTGACTTGGGCACGTTTTGGTTTTCTTTTCCCTGAACGTAGATATGAGATGTGTTATTGATCTGGAGGTTGGTATGCAATGTGCTATTAATCTCTGAGCTTTGTGGTCTATACATTTTATTTTATTTATTTTTTTATGGTCTATAAATTTTAAAATGGAAGACTACGTGATAGCTTATACTGCTACATTTTATGTAACTATCACCTTCCATAGCATAAACAAATATTATAACCAAGGACAATATTAAGACCTAAACATCAATTGCAGTGAACTCTAACAGGAAGAGAAGTGTCCTGATACCTGCCAGCAGCCCATTTGTGACATCTCTCCAAGCTCCTAGGATTTTCTTAACTTTTTTGGAGTCAATTCTTCTCTGTAAAGCAAGGATGATATCCTCTCCTTCTCAGGGGCTGGGAGAAAAGAGAAAACGGGTGTGAGCACTAGCTGTTTAAATTGCCATTGCTGTTCTCCAGTGTAGTTTGAAATCATCCATCTCAACCCACTAGCTCTTTGTTCAGACTCTGGCTTGTTCTTCTTGCCTGGGCTTCTGCAGTTGCCTTGGTGCTGATCTCATCCCCCAAACATTCTCTATCCTGCTGCTAAAGTGATTTTCCACAACCACTTATACAACAACTTAAGAGACTTTTAACATCTTTCCATTACCTTTGTCTCTTTTATGAAGGTATTATTTACATACAATGGAATTCACACATTTTAAGGTGTTTGATGAATTTTCTTAATGGTGTACAATTCTGTAGCCACCACAATAGTCCCTCTACCCCCCCACCAACTGCCCCTTTGCAGGTGATTCTCTCTCCCAAACGCCCCTCCTAGGCAACTACTGATGGCATTCCTGCCTCTAGAGCGTCTTAGAATTTTATATATTGCTTCCCATTCTTTTTTAAAAATTAAACCTTGGGGCGCCTGGGTGGTGCAGTCGGTTAAGCGTCCGACTTCAGCCAGGTCACGATCTCGCGGTCCGTGAGTTCGAGCCCCGCGTCGGGCTCTGGGCTGATGGCTCAGAGCCTGGAGCCTGTTTCCGATTCTGTGTCTCCCTCTCTCTCTGCCCCTCCCCCGTTCATGCTCTGTCTCTCTCTGTCCCAAAAATAAATAAATGTTGAAAAAAAAAATTAAAAATTAAACCTCAAGGGTGCCTGGGTGGTTTGGTCAGTTGAGCGTCACACTCTTGGTTTCAGCTCAGGTTGTGATCTCGACATCTGTGGGATCAAGCCCTGTGTCAGGCTCTGCACTGAGGGCACCGAGCCTGCTTGGGACTCTCTCTCTCTCCCTCTCTCTCTGCTCCTCCTCCATTTGCACCCTCTCTCTGTCTCTCCGTCTCTCTCAAAATAAATAAAAAAATTAAACTTCAAAGTTTTAGATTTACAGAAAAATTGTGAAGTTAATACAAAATGCTTTTGTGAATCCCACACCCATTGCCCATTTTTCCCTACTGCTAACATCTATCATTAATATGGTATTTTGATTACACTTAGCAAACAAATAGTGACACATTATTATCAACTAAAGTCCAAGCCTTATTCGGGTATTCTTAGTTTTTACCTAATATCCTTTTTTCCCGTGGGATTTCATCTGGATACGACTTTACAGTTAATCATCATATTTCCTTAGGCTCCTCTTGCCTGTGACAATTCCTCAGACTTTCTTTGTTTGGGGGGACCTTGGCAGTTCTTCCCTTTTAAAAATATTTCAGGTGAATCTTAATTTTAATTATGGTCTATCAAGCCTCTAATAGCGTGCCAGTGCTGTTATAACAACATACCACAGACTGGGTGGCTTAAACAACAGAAATTTATTTTATCACGGTCTGGAGAGTAGAAGTCCAGGATCAAGGTGTCAACAGAACGGGTTTCTTCTGAGGCCTCTCTCCTTGGCTTGCAGATGGCCACTTTCTCAACATATATTCACATGGTCTTTCCTCTGAGGGTGCACATCCCTGATGTCTCTCTGTGTGCCAAATTTTCTCTTCTTATAAGGACACCAGTCAGATTAGATTAGGATCCACTCTAATGGCCTCATTTTACCTTACTCACCTCTCTAGAGATGCAATCTCCAAATACCATCACATTCTAAGGTATGGGACTGAGGCTTCATGTGTGAATTTGACACTCTGCCTCTAGCATTACCTGGTGGTCTTATCTTTTACGCCACCTCTAGGCATGGTCCACTTCCCTCACTCCCCTTCCCAGCAGTCATCTCCAAGTGCCCCATGTTTTAGCAGCTTTTCCACCATCTTAGAGACCAATAAAGCTGATCTAGGGGGAAAATACATCACTTGTGCCCTGCTGCCACCACTAATCAGTGATGTGGTGTCACTTAGGACAGCTTAAGAAATGGCGTTGTTTAGGGGAGCTTGGGTGGCTCCGTTGGTTAAGTGGCCAGTTCTTGATTTTGGCTCATGTCATGATCTCTTGGTTTGTGGGATCCAGCCTCATGTCGAGCTCTATGCTGACAACTTGGAGCTGCTTGGGACTCTCTCTCACTCCCTCTCTCTCTGCCCCTCCCCTGCTCATGCTCTCTCTCTCTCTCTCTCTCTCTCTCAAAATAAATAAATAAACATGAAAAAATGACTTTGTTTATGTCTTTGTAAGAAGAGAAACTTCTGTATATGGAATTGCCATTCTTCTTGGTTGCCAAGCCCTGAAAATGTAACCACCTATTCCCTTGAAAGTGTAACTTCCCAGTCTGCCTCCAGAGCAGAGAGAATAGGAAGTTGTGTGGGAAGCAGGAAGCAGGGAAGATCCAGCGCTGTCCAGGAGTGGGTGACGCCCACAGTGGGAGATCAGGGTAGTGATGTAACCACGCTTACACATTTTCACTGCCACACACACTCTGGCAACCGCATTCCCTGCTGAAGTGTCATCAAAGTTTCATCCTTTTGAGGAGGGGCTGGGAAGGGTAGATTCCCAGTTCTCCCTGTGACTCATCCCTGGCAGCCCACCTCAGGGCAACTGTCCCAGGTGCCTCATAGGAATTCCATCCTGACCAAGCCATTGGCTGCTTTCACAGCACAAGGGTCATATCAGGCAGAAAGCATTTCTCTTTATTTTTTGGCAAGTTTTATTGAGAAATAATTGATGTACATCACTACATAAGTTTAAGGCATACAGCATGACAGTTTGAGTTACATGTATTGTGAAATGATGACCACAATAGATTCAGGGAACATATAGGTACTGTAAAAAGAAAAGAAAGGAAAACAATAAAGGGGAAAATTTTCTCTTTGTGTTGAGAACGCTTGGGATCACCTTTCTTAACTTTCCTATATGTCGCACAGCAGCAGTGGCTACAGTTGTCATGCTCTACAGTACATCCCTAAGTTCTTAGTTGTCTTACAACCGGAAGTTTCTACCTTTGACCACCTTCCTCTAATTCCCCCAAATCCCAACCCCCAGCTTTACTCTTTAATTCATTAGTCCTTCAGTCCAGAAGCACAATTCCGGATCTGCTTCTCATATTTTCCTTCACTCAATTATGTTTGTCTGTATGCACATGTAAAATATATGTCCCTCTAAGTAGTACAGTGGTGTTCTCAGTACAGCTGGTGTAGTAATGCTGGCCCAGGGAACACCCAGGGCTGGAAATGTAATTTGGGGGGTTGGATTCCACAAGAGGTGGGGGGGGGGGACGGGACAGAGAATATATGGAGCAAAGAACAGAAAGTTGAAGGTTGCAACTTCCAAAGTCTAGTTGTTTAAGAAACTATCTTCCTGGTTGCCTCAGACTTATGGCATTGAATGTAAACGTTAAGCTTTACTGGGGGAAAAAGGAGTTGGAAATTTGGTATAATGCAGTAACTGTTACAATGGTGTGTGTAGTAAAATGTATTCAAGGGTGACTTTTCTGAGGCTCTTTGAACTGTTGTGTTTTTCTGTCAAACATGGTTTGTGATGGGTTTTGCTCTCAAAGAACATTTTTAAACAGTTGCTTCTTTTAAATAAAAACTTAAATGACAATTTGCAATTGGTAGAATGAAGAAGTATGTTTCAGTACTACAGAAGACTATCAACTGGATACAAATTTCTGTGATTTTGTTTCTTGATATTTTGACCCTTTCAAATGTGTATAGGCAGTCCTCAGTTGGCACAGCAGTGCAGGACGGTAAAAATGACTGTGTAAGTTGGAAACATGCAAAACAATCTTAACTATTAGTGGGAAAAAATGACAATTGTTCTATGACCTTTAAATACTTTCTCAAAACATTAAAAACTCTGTCAGTTATTAAGGCATAGAAAGACAAACAAACAAACAAACAAACAAACAAACCTGGGGTGCCTGGTTGACTCACTTGGTAGAGCATGTGACTCTTGATCTCAGGATTGTGAGTTCAAGCCCCATGCCGGGCATACAGCCTACTTTAAATAAATAAGTAAATAAAAATTAAAAATTAATAAATAGTAGAACTGACATTTAGTACATTATAAGTTAACACATTAGAAACATTAAAGATTAATGTGTTTAATTTCTTTGTAAAAAAGCTATCAATAATTTGGATAGCGCTTGCCTTCTTCTTGTCATGTAACTTGCAATATGGAACAAGCAACTTCTCTATGCCTTAGTGAATTGTCACATTCCTAAGTTTCCAACATTTATCCTTTGTGCTTTCAATATGGTGTAGTGTCTCCGTGAGTTCCTTTAGTGTGAATTTTTTGCCAACCTCACTTCCTCTGGGATATCTTCATCCTTTCCCATCATGACCGCTTTCCCCATTTATGCCGATAAGTTGCCTTCACTGAATTCCTCTGGCTGTACCTCTAGAGGTGTCCACGGGAGCAGAGACATCGTTCCCACTGTTAGTTCTTCTAGAACTCATATATTGTGTTCAAGTTTCACTGTTAGCTTTATCACTATTTGCTTCTTTGCTGCATTCTCATCTCTGTTGGCCAATTCCTTCTTTCTGTTACCCATTTTTGTAAAATGTCACGTGAGTTTATTGCTGGGAGACAAAAAGTCTACACAACTTCACACTTTGCTGTTTGTGCAAGAACTGAATAGCAGATGTGCAACGGCCAATAACTGGTAGACCTGGAAAGAAGTGATGTGTTGGATGCCGATTGTATTGCACATCTGTTATTTACATAGAGATTTGTGGACTGAAGGCCTAGCAGCAATTACTGAATACAATTACTCCATACTGTCAAGTGTATGGTAACTGAAATTTGAACTATTATTGGAGAACTAGTGTCGTTTACCTAAACCATGGTAACTGAAGTTCAGGCACACAGGAACTATACAAAATGGGGGCTGCTTGCATATACTACTATTGGAAAACCTTCCTCTTAGACACAAGTTATATTTAGGCACTTCATTGGAAGCTTCAGACTGAAATGTTAAGCACTATGTCATTGGAGGGTAAATGGATGCTATATGAGGAAAGGAAGCTCTAAAATGGTAGGGATTAGGCAGATCCTAATATGTTGCTGGATGCTCTGGAAACAATTGAAATAATGAAGATCTACTGTATGGAACTGCCACCAGTAATCATTGTTATTGACCCAGCTGTCTTTCTAGGATTTGCCTGAGAATCAAAGACTGTGACATGTACAGGAATATCCAAAATATTGGTAATGCCAGAATAGTGGAAAGTGCTTAACATCAGAACACTCTGCATTTAAGGAGCTATTTCTAGAATCTTGTTTGTTCTATTAATTTAATGAATGAATGATATAGAATCCCTAATGGAATGGTGATAATTCTCCCTTCTCCAGGGGTGAGGTTTAAATAATTAATTAAAAAAAATACTCCAAGATCTCAGTGGTAATTGGAAATTTTCTTTAGGAGATACGATGAACTTCAAAGCCACTAATTTCTCAAGGTCATTTTCTAGGTTGATTCTGAGGATCACACAGGTAGGAAGAATTGGGAAATAAAATCTAAATCCTCTTTTAAAAACTTAGGTCTATTTCATCTTGAGAAATCCTTGACAGCTTTGCTGAATCTTCCTTGCACTACACAGTGGTCTAAGATGCCGCTGCCCAGCATTCTCTCTTCCTCCTTCACTTGGGGTCAGATTTGTGGGGCTGGTGAGTTCTCCCCAGATTTCCCTAGTTCCCCCCGTCCTGCCTCCACTTTCCCTCACGGCATCATTTTCCTTAATAAAAACCTCGCACATTTTAATCCCATTTTGGTCTATGCTGCTCAGTGCATCTGGACCAACACGTCTTCTGATGGCATTTCTATTTCTATTCTCTTAGTTTTCCATGGGCATATGTCAGCTCATTATAAAATATGGAAAGAATGTGAAGATAATGGAATTTCAACCATCTGGAAGAATTTTACTCTAATCATAAAGGATTTAAAGCATGCATTCCCTTTAGAAAATACTGTACAAATATAAAAAGACAAGTATGTTTTTTAAAGACAAATATAAAAAGACAGTTGGGTCCTTGGGGATTTGGGAGACATGAGGTTGAGTAGTCCTTTTTTTAGTGGTTCTCATACTTTGCTGGTATCAAAATTATATACGTGTGTTTAATGCAGATAGCTGATTCCTCTCCTCCCCAAGAGCTACCAAAACAATCTCCAGAGATGGGGCCCAGGCACAGTTCTTTTAGAACTTCTTTTTTTTTGAAGATTTTATTTTTCAGTAATCTCTACACCCAATGTGGGGCCCAAACCCACAACCCCAAGATCAAGAGTCACGCAATCCACTGACTGAGCCAGCCTGGTACCCCTTATAGAACTTCTTCATGATTCTAATTTATACCACAGTTTGAGAACACCACTGCCCTGTTGCTCCAGAAGTTGTTTTCCTGGGAGTAATAATAATTCAAAAGCTTCTTAGCTTTTGTATTGTGCCTCCTTATTCTTGTTTCACCTGATTATTTGTAACCTGAGATTAAAAAAAAAATGTTTTATTTAATTTTGAGAGAGCACATGCGGGGGAGAGGCAGAAAGAGAGGGACAGAGGATCTGAAGGGTCTGTATGCTGACAGCAGTGAGCCTGATGTGGGGCTTGAACTCAAGAACTGTGAGATCACGACCTGAGCCAAAGTCAGATGCTCAACCAACTGAGACATCCAGGCACCCCTGTAACCTGAGATTTTTAAGACAGCATGGAAAAACTTGGTTTCTCATGACTCATTTGTCCTCAAAAGTCCATATATACATCTAATTGTCTTAAATGCAAAGGTAAATAAGGATGAAGAGTCACACCTTTATTTATCTATGTCTTCAGATTTCACAAACATTTCTACATCAGATTTTCCTAAGGTGACACTTACATCATGTATTTTCAAATAGTTTATGCACACCACTGATGTTTTACTGTGAACATATGTTCTAGAGAAACAGCTATTCTGGGTTCTAGAAATCGGCTAGTTCATATCTCTTCATGGAGATTGCCACACTCAGGGTCTTGTTAGATGTGGAAGAGAAGAGTTCTAGCCAGTTTCTGTGTTGACTGTTAAATCTAGGTGGATGAATGGCAAGACCTCCAGACCACAGATTGTCCTTGAGTAGGAAGAATGGAAAATCACCAACTCAGTAAATAAGAAGCAACAATTTTCCACCAACCTTTCCTTCTAACTTGAGAAAAACCATATTTTGCACACAAATATTCCTAAATTTAAAATCTTTTAGGTTACTCAAATGTAGTGTATAGTTCCTTTTTTTTTTTTAGTATGAGTTCTCACATTTAGTCTTTCAATGAGAGGTACAATTTTCAGTGTATTTGTAAGTTTTTTTTTTTAAGCAATTCACAATGGCTTGATCCCTTTTAGATGGTAAACATCCATGATACTATTACTATTACTGCAAAGTAACCTGCCATAAGCAAATCTCTGGTTATGACACTCTTCTGCTCAACAACCTTCTATGGTTTCTTGTTGCCTTAGGTCAATCATGAATCCCTCACTGTGGTATTTTACATCCTCTGCAGTATATTCTCAATGACCTTTGCTCCCTCCGTTCTCCTACATGTACCCCATTGGACCTGTTTTCTGTTTCCAAATGTTCTGTGGCTTCCCACATCCACACCTCTGTACCCTCCATGTGGAATGTCCTTTCCAGCATCTCACTCCACTGATTCTACAAGTACAAGTTATGTGATCCCCATAGTTTCTGTATGACACTCTCTGGCACTTTATTGCAATATGTCCTATAGAAGCATACAGTGAGTATTTGTCACACTGAGTTGTATTAAATTGAAAGTTCTTTGAGATCAGCAATCATTTCTTATCCATCCTTTAGGGTGCAGGGACCAGCACACGTCATTACCCAGTTTGTTCAGTTAACTTAAAATAACTTCAAACAAAGCCTCCAACCAGTGGTGATAAAATCAACAAATGCTTTGAGACTCTTTATTTAAGAAAAGTATCAATTCTTAAAAAGTATCTGGTTACTGAGAACGATGACTCTAAATTTATTATTAGGGTGGTTGGGTGCAAAAACAAATAAAAAAAGAACACCCATTCTTTTGAGTACCTACTGTATCCTGGGTATTATTATGCCTTTCATATAATTCATTCATTTAACAAATATTTACTGAGTACCATCAGCACTGTGCTAGGAGATGGAAAACAAAGATAAAAAGTCACGATTCCTGTTCTAAAGGATTCCTGTCTAATGTACTGTCAGTACATCAATGAATTCAGCATAGCATGATAGTAGATAGAGATAGATACATGAAGTGCTTTGGAAACACAGAAACTAGGTAGATAAATTCAATGGTGTAGGCAGCCAATTCTTTTCAGAGGAAAAAAAATTTTTTTTTGAGAATGAGAGAGAATGAAAGAGAGAGAGAGTGCAACCTGGGGAGAAGGGGAAAAGAGAGAGAGAGAGAGAGAGAGAGAGAGAGAGAGAGAGAGAGAGAGACTCTTAAGCAGGCTCCATGTTCAGTGCAGAGCCTAATTATGGGCTTGATCTCATGATCCTGGGATCATGACCTGACCCCAAACCAAGAGTTGGATGCTCAACTGACTGAGCCACACAGGTGCCCTTCCAGAGGATATATTCTTGAGGTGAACTTTGAAACAAAAGAAGTCAGCTGGATAAAGAGGTGGGAAGAGCATTCCAGAGAGAGGGAACAGTATGTACAAAGGCACAGTGACATGAAACAGCACAATGTACGGAGAGTGTATGTAGGCTACAGCAGGAAATGAGCTGCAGAACTAGGCAGGGGCCAGGATATGAAAGGGTTGTGAATGAGCTTAGGCTATTCTGAAAGCTAGGAGAAATCTTTGAAGGCAGGAGAGCGATGTGATCAGATTTGCCTTTTAGAAAGATCTCACTGGCAATGATTTGGAGGATGCATCGGAAGGAAGACAGATAGACTAGTTAGGGTGGACTAGTTAGGATGCTCTTGGAGTCATCTTGGAGGGAAGTGATGAGACACAAATAGGGCTGTAGGAATGGAGAACAGAAGAGCAATGAGAGAGAGGAAGAGTAGAATCTATGAAGTTTGCAAATTGTTTAGATGCAGAAGGGGGTTAAGAATGAGGGATCTGGGATTATTCCCAGAATTCTGCCTTGGATAATGTTGCAAATTATAAAGATAGAAAATGCAATCAGTGCTGAGACCAGAGTGAGGAAATGAGGCATATGTCTCAGGCATAAATTAAGAGGGATTCACAAAAATTCAGTTAAGGAAATAAATAATAATATACTTTAATACACCATTTTTAAAAGACTTTTTAAAAAAGGTTTATTTATTTTATTTATTTTGAGGGGTGGGTGTGAGGCAGAGAGAGGGAGAGAGAGAATCCCAAGCAGGCTCTGCACTGTCAGCACAGAGCTCGACCTGGGGCTCAATCTTGTGAACCGTGAGATCATGACCTGAGCCGAACCCAAGAGTCAGACACTTAATGGACTGGGCTACCCAAACACCCCTGCACTATTTTAAAAATCAAAATTAATGCAAAGAAATCTACAATGTAACAAATATCAACATTTTTAAGTAAAGAAAGATTCGGATTCTGTGCTTATGTAACCATCTTACTCTACTTCATCCTAATCCTAGCCCTGAATACAACATCCGTACTAAGAAAGGTATTGTTAGGCATTTTCACTTAGAAAACTATGACCCAGAAAAGTAAAATACTTAGCTGAAGGTCACACAGCCAAATGCCAGAAGCCAGAGGCCCAACTCAGCTGTGTTGGACCACATGGTGGTGCCTCCCCTCTACCACAGGATCCTTGCAGAGCTGAGACATCCTACAGGCAGTGCTGTGAGTACCTGTGTTATGTTTCCTTTATTTGCTTTCACTTTTAGCACATAGTGACTATGTTAATAAGGAGAGATGTCCCCAAACCCCATTGTCTTAGAGTTGAATTTAGCAATAAAAAAGTAATTATTACAAGATACAACAGAGAGGTAATATTACAAGCTACCAAGAAAAAAGAAAATGTTTAAGAGCCAGTCTGGATTCAAATAACAAGCATCAAATCTTGACATTTCTGAAACTGTGGGATCAGCAAATACAGAATTGATTAACTGAAATTACAACCCAAAGTTTTAGTATACATGTATTAAGGATAGTCAGTTGGAATCAATCCAGTTGGAATGAGTGAAGAATTCTCTCAGCTTCCACTTTGCTGCTAACCCTCAGGGGCAACTATGGGAAAAAAGTAATCTTTCCTAAAGGTAGAGATTTTGAGTTCTTGATTCCAGACATGAGAAAAGTCTAGAGATTTTGAGTTCTTTTTTTAAAAAATTATTTATTTAAATTCAAGTTAGTTAAACAGTGTAGTATTGGTTTCAGGAGTAGAACCCAGTGATTCATCACTTACCTACAACACCCAAGTGCCCTCCTTAAACCTATTTAGCTCATCCCCCTACCAACCTCCCCTCCAGAAGCCCTCAGTTTTTTCTCTGTGTTTAAGAATCTCTCATGGTTTGCCTCTGTCTCCATTTTTATCTTATTTTTCCTTCCCTTCCCCTATGTTCATCTGTTATGTTTCTTAAATTCCACATATGAGTGAAATCATATGAGATTTGTCTTTCTCTGACTGACTTATTTCACTTAGCAAAATACGCTCTAGTTCCATTCATGTGGTTACAAGTGGCAAAATTTAATTCTTTTTGATTGCCAAGTAATATTCCATTGAGTATATATACCATATCTTCTTTATCCATTCGTCAGTTGATGGACATTTGGGCTCTTTCATAATTTGGCTATTGAGTTCTTAATTCAGACATGAGGCCTGCCAATGACTTCTATACAGAGCTTCTCTTTGAAGACTATTACAAAAGAACCCATTTTAAGTGAATCTTAGTAACAAAATTCCCTGTGCTGACAATGGCCCTCTCTGTGTCCTAGATGGACCACAATTTTCAGACCATGAAATGATAGCTTTGCACCACTGCAAAGTTCTGCATAAAGTACAGAATGTCACTAGACCTGCATTTTTCATATTTGTCTTTTCTTATAAAGTTAATCCACTATATTACACTAATGGGTTATTGCTGTGAATTAGTTGTATTTTTGTTTTTCATGATAGCTGTTGCTTCCCAAAGTTAATATAAAAACAACTTCTATCATCAGGGAAATGCAAATCAAAACCACGGTGAGATATCACCTCACACCTGTCAGAATGGCTAATATAAAAAACACAAGAGGGGTGCCTCGGTGGCTCAGTCAGTTAACCAACTGACTTCGGCTCAGGACGTGATCTCACGGTTTGTGGGTTCGAGCCTCACGTTGGGCTCTGTGCTGACAGCTCAGAGCCTGGAGCCTGCTTTGTATTCTGTGTCTCCCTCTCTCTCTGCCCCTCCCCCACTTGTGCTCTGTCTCTCTCTCTCAAAAAAAAATAAATAAATAAAATGTAAAAAAAATTAAAAAAAAAACACAAGAAACAACAAGTGTTGGTGATGATGTGGACTGTGCACCATTGGTGGGAATGAAAATGGGGGCATCCACCATGGAAAACAGTATGGGGTTTCCTTAGAAAGTTAGAAATAGACTTACCATAGGATTCAGCAACTTTCCTACTGGGTATTTACCCCCAAAATATGAAAACACTGATTTGGAAAGATATATTCACCCCTATGTTTATTGCAGCATTATTAACAATAGATAGCTAAGATATGAAAGCAATCCAGGTGTCCATCAGTAGATGAATGGATAAACAAGAGGTGGTATATATACACAATGGAATATTACTCAGCCATAAAAAAGAATGAAATCTTGCCATTTGCAACAACATGGATGGATCTAGAAGGTATAATGTTAAGTGAAAAAAGTCAAAGAAAGACAAATACCTTATGATTTCACTCACATGTGGAATTTAAGAAACAAAACAAATGAATGAAGAAAAAAAGAGATGAATAAAAAACCAGACTCTTAACTATAGAGAATAAACTGGTGGTTGCCAGAGGGGAAGTGGGTGGGGAATTGGGGAAATAGAAGAAGGGGATTAAGAGTCCACATATCATGACAAAAACTGAGAATTGAATTGAATTGTAGAATTATTGAATCACGATACTGTACACCCGAAACTAATATAACACTGTACATTAACCAGACTGGAGTTTTAAAAGCTAAAAATAACTTATTGTTAACTTGCCTGCTTAAGCCAACAAATCAAACACTGTTAGTGCAGTAAATGTTTTCCCACACAGACATGCAGTTTTTGAAGCACAGCAGAAGCAAAAGTCTGCAGAGGCACTGTGACTTAATTTCTGGAAATTATGTTAAACAATCTCATAAAAATCTAAGACATGTAATATATTAACGTATGCTTAATGGTTAATGCCATTAGAATCAAATGATACAAGATAATTGTAATGTAGTTATCTAACCTGACCAGTTGTTAAAGTGTTTAGTTGATACACAGTGTTACATTAGTCTCAGGTGCACAACATAGTGATTTGACAAGTTTATACAATATGCTCTGTTCACCACAAGTGGAGCTACCATTTGTCATCATACGTTGCTTAGAATATCTTAAAATAGCTTTGAACTGGAAAAATTCTGCCTTTGGAGTTAAGATTACAGGGTGTGAACACTTTTCAGTATATTTTGAGCCAATCTAGCCATTCATTTTGGACTAAGACCTTCTTTCTTATCAGAGAGTTTCTCTTCCTTCAAGTACACTTGTAAATTTGTTTTTTTATGAAATATTTTAGCACAGAAGAATGTATGGAGTATAATGTTATAAACATCTCTTTACCCACGAGCCTACATAATAAATCTGGTACAAGGAAGGCCTTCTGTTCCCCTGCCCCAGTGCATTACCACCTTCCTGATTAAGCATTGTCATTAGTCCAGGCTATTCCTGCCACATGTCACCTCTCCTAATGTTTACACTCTTTAATGCTTTGGAACATGGAAAGGAATATTCACAACTATTTATACTTTGTTTAATGCTCAGGTTGTTAAACTCATATACCTTAGCAAGTATCACTGAAAACTAAAACTTCTTTTGAGCATTTAAAAAACAATTTAATTAGGGGCACCTTTGTGGCTCAGTCAGTTGAGCACCCAATGCCAAACATTGTTGGTTCGAGCCCTGCATCCGGCTCTGTGCTGAGTGTGAAGCCTGCTTGAAATTCTGTTTGTCTCTCTCTCTCTCTCTCTTGCTCTCCCTTTTCCCTTCTCCCCTGCTCGTGTGCTCTCTCTCTCTCTAAAATAAAATTTTAAAAATCAAGTTAATTAATTTCCTTAAACAATTTAAATGATTACAGGTATATGTATTAGTATTGATGGTTTTTAAAAACATTTGAAATCCTTTGAACAGTTGATAAAACATACACAAATGATTATAAAGTGTATTATCACACTCACATTATTTCTGAGACATCATCAAAATGGCCCTACCATATTTCTTCATTTTCCCCTGAAGTTGTTTTTATACTGTTTGGGGGTTACAGCTATTCTTATTTCAATATCTTTCTAAGGTTTTCCTTACATTATTTGGATACTTTCCCAGGATTGCAGTGATCTTACCAGATCCAAAAGAATATTCCCGGACTGGACCATTTATAAGATGGAGCTGATCAACTAAATTTTGGTCAGAGCACAGGATCTGATGTGAGTCAGACCTGAGTGAGTCTGTGGGCAATAGGGCAGACGTTCCTGTGTACAGTCAAGCTCCATTTATCAGTTCCATTTATTAGTAAAACTGTTCAAGATCATTTTTAGCATATGTTTTAGGTGTTTTGTTTTTTGTTTTTACAATTTGGTATCTTTCTTCAAAATGATTTATTTTTAAACTCCTGGCTGGCTAGTATTAAATAACATGTTTTTCCATTTTGATAGGTCCACTTCATCTGTTACCATTATTAAAACCATTTTTATTCCTTTTTGGTATTTCATTATAACTAGTAGGGCCATCAAGAGGTTTAATTACCTAGAAGCATAGTTAGCTTTCTTTTAGGACATTTGGTTCATTTTTCACTGTTGAACCCTTTTTTTCTGTCTTATGTATGACTATCTGTAGTGATTACATGTTAAACCCTTTCTTCCCTGTTTTTATGTGTGACCACCAGAAATGTCCTGTACTTTGTACTGTGTCCACAATTTCTGGGACTTTCCACTAGCTTGTATTCACTATTTTCACTCACATGGATAGAGTGTGATGGTAATGTCCATACTTTATAAATAGGCATAAATTTAATGAAAGAAAGAAAGGGTCAACTGAGTGGCTCAGTTAGTTGAGCATTTGACTCTTGATTTCAGCTCAGGTCATGATCCCAGGGTTATGGGATCAAGACCCATGCCGGGGTCTGTGGTGGGCATGGAGCCTGCTTAAGATTCCCCGTCTCTCCCTCTGCCCCACTTCTCTGCTTGCACGTGCTCTCTCACTCTCTCCCTCTCTCTCTAAAATAAAAAAAAAGAAAGAAAACACACATACTTATATTTATTAAAATCAATACAAATAAAATATTTCCTCACACTCACTTGTGTACGTACCACAATGACCTTTTGTATAATTTTATGTTAATGTTTCTTTTGGGGTATCGTAAAGTCATGGCCTTTCCTAGATTCAACTTGTCCTAATTATATTAACAATAACATTTATTGTTCGCTGAGGCTCTATTTTACAGCAGGAGACTGTTCAAGCAAGTTGCTTTGCCCTTTAGCCCTGTTTCTGGCTTCCTTAGAGACATTTTTGCTTTTTGGCAAGATGTGATCTTCTAAAACCATCCTGGTTTTTCTTGTCCCAAGACATGGAATCTGGTACCCTCTAGGAGTCCTTTCACCTTCGGGTAGAGAATAGTGTTAGGGACCAAAAATTGTAATGAGCAAAAGTGTTGCTGTTGCTGTGGGAGCAAATTTAATAGTGATCAAGCTAGAAAATTATGGCTTTTTTTAAAAGCCAAAGTTCATATTGAGTCTTCCATTATAACATAGTTTGTGACTGTTCTCTCCTTTTCCAACAGTAGGGAGTTTCATCATTGTCTAGCTGAGAAAAGCCACTTCTTATAGCAAGAAGAAAAAATCTCATTCTAACTGCTAAAAATTCTATTCACTAAATCCACCCCTAGGAAACATTAGCTCCTCCAAGATGACACATTTTGACTTACTATTCTATTTAATAGAGCCAGTATATAACTGAAGCATTCTGTGATCTCTGAGGCTGAAGATCATCTCCAAATCAGGAGTGCTGTCAAAGTTGCAATAATCATGCTTTAATTATTTTCACTCTGTTTCGAGGGCCCTGGGAGCACAGGCAGCAAAGATTTTAACTTGCTCAAAGAGGATTCTGCTTCATTTAAGAACTTAGTGTCGTAACAACTTGGGGTTTCTTAATCATCCTAAAGGCTGAATGCTCTGAGTCATTCAATTGTTTCTTTCATGGCATTAAAAATTGAACACTTCCATTTTTAGAGTAAGCAATTTACTTTCATTGGAATTTCTTGGGTAGTCTCCAAATATTCAGACAAAGAGACTTATCAGAGATCACAGTCACATTCTATACTTGACCTCTCCATTTCTGTGAGTTGACCAGAGTGGGAGTTCTACTCAGTTTTACAGCACACATTAATTGAGTTTTGATAATACATGCCACCCAAAGACATATAAAAAAACAGAAGTTTGGAATGAAAATCATTGGTTTCTTTCCTGTAAGCACCTTCCAAAAGCTAGACTAGTCTTTCAGAGCCAAGAGTTCAGGTCCACACTATACTTCTTCTAAGAGGACCAGTCCAACTCCTGTGCTCCATGGGGATGGGGACAGTCCTAGAGCTGACTCATGGTTTGAATCTGGCCTAAGAGAGATCAACAGTGGCCCTGATTGTGTGTTTGTTATGTGGTGGGGGAAGAAGAGGGGAGAGATGGACAGTAAGGAGGAAAGTCAGGAAGTAATAGTGCCACCAACTTCCAGATGTGGCTCTAGGATGCCCCCTTTGACAACTTTGAAACTGACTCAGAACCCCAAGGCAAGAGCTCTGTTCCCATCCAGGAAGGGCTGGTGTGCATAAGCTGATCTGTGGCTCATCTCACTTCATTCTACTCTACATCAGCCCAAGCAGCTGCTCTCACTATGACTGTGTCTTTCCTAGGATTGAGTACTGTGACTACCTGGGATACAATACCATGTGTGGGAAGTCTTTAGGTAGCAATCAGGAAAACAATTATTTCTGACATCAAAGGTAATCATGTTTGGTGATCATAAACAAGTTTCAGCATTTAATCTTTTGGTATCTCCAGATTATAACCTTTCTTCATTCATTCCTTTACTGATTCATTCATTTGGCAAAATATTTACCAAGATCTTTATGTATACATAGCCATAGTTAAGAAGGTAAGAGATTATGAGAGAAAAACGTACTTTGCTCATAGACAACTGCAGGCATTATATAGCATGATGGATCTGCAATTTAGGACAAGTTTTGGAAGTGACACTATGAATTTGAAGTTAATTGGAATGAAACATCAGGTGCAGAAGATTAGCCATCCATAGAAGATATTCAACCGGGATGATATGAATGTATCAGTCTCTCCTGACATATCAGCTATCACTGCAACTGTACTGTATGACTTGGAAAGCATAATATGAGGTTATGTTATAATGCTATCATGAGAGAAGTATTAGTGTCTGGGGGAAAAGATCAGAAAAGAAAGTATTTGCCAGTGCATCTCGAGTACTATCCAGGGAATAGGAAATAACAGCCAGTATTCATTACCTAGAAGGAAATATCTTTGCAGAGAAGGCAAATAACATTTGCATAGCACTTTAGTTTACAAAGTGCCTCCGTGTACATTATCTCTTTCAACACTCACAATTGCCCCATGAACTCAGTGTCAATATCATTCCTGTTATATCGAGGAGGAAATAGTCTGGGAGGCTAAGTGACTTTCCAAGGTCACACTGCCAGTGATGGGCAGGACTGAGCGAACTGACTTTAAGGTGAGTATACTCACCTTAAATATAATTGACATACAGTGTTATATTCATTTTGGGTGTACAACATATTGATCTGAAAATCCTGTGCATTACTCAGTGCTCACCATGATAAATGTAGTTTCCATCTATCACCATATAACATTATTACAATATTATTAACTATTTTCCCTGTGCTGTGCTTTTTAGCTCTGTGATTTATTTATTTATTAAAAATTTTTTTAATGTTTATTTATTTTTGAAGGAGAGAGAGAGAGAGAGCGCGCGCGCACGTGAGTGGGGGAGGGGCAGAGAGAGAGAGAGGGAGACACAGAATCTGAAGCAGGCTCCAGCTCTGAGCTGTGAGCACAGAGCCTGACGTGGGGCTTGAACTCACGAACCGTGAGATCATGACCTGAGCCAAAGTCGGACACCCAACCGACTGAGCCACCCAGAAGCCCCTGTGATTTATTTATTTTATGACTGGAAGTTTATATCTCTTAGTCTCCTGCACCTATTTTGCCCATTCCACGCCCCCCCCCCCCCCCGGCAGCCACCAGTTCTATGTATTTATGAGCTGTTTCTGTTTCTTTGTTTTCATTTGCTTTGGTTTTTGGATTCTACATGTAAGTCAAATCATGTAATATTTGCCTTTCTCTGTCTGACTTAAAAAAGAATGAGTTCTTGCCATTTGTGACAACATGGATGGACCCAGAACGTATCATCAAGTCATCTTTCTGATCGGTAATTTGGCCTCTTGAAAGATCATTGCACTCAGGATGGGCTTCATGGGTGTGCAACCCATGCAACAGGGCTGTCTGTGTTAGGTCTTTCTCTTGATTTAAAATTTTACTGTCACTGTCAAGCTTTACTATAGTAAATTTTTGAATAGTTTTTGAACAAGTGGCCCGGTATTTTTAGTTTTCACTAGACCCTGCAAATTCTGTAGCTGGTCCTAACTGCACGATAATGGCTACCAGCTCAGCATGGGTCTCTGGGGAATCAACCAGTACCTTGGGAGTTTGAAGGGTATATGGGATTTGGAAATTAGGACAGGAGAGGATGTGGAAGACATTCTTGCTGGAGGAGAAACTTTGGGAAAGGAAGAGTGATGGAGCATACAAGGCATGCTCTCAGGGTTATCACTTGCAAGCTTGCTCCCTTTGGTTCATACCAAAATACCAGTGATTAAAGAGTTATCACAGCAGGTCTGTATGCTTATTCCTTACACGTCTCCAAAGGAGCCATAATAGACCCTTGGCCAACACCTAGGAATGTGGTCCCTGGAATCTTTTTTATGTTAATGATTGATAACTTTGTTATATACATTTGGAGCAATGGGTCACGCTGTACTGGCTGGTCAAATTGTTTTGTGCAAATCTCAAGAGTGATGATGTGCATCTGTGTTAATTGTTGGAGTCTTGATTTTGGTTGCCATGGCTGGTTGTGTAGTAGAATGTATGTAGGTGATACATAGATACCTGTAAAAGCCTCAGATTATGAGACTCAAATGGACTTCCTTAGGCAGAGACATTCCATCTATATCCCAGATAGATCTACCAGAGAGAAAATGCTCCTGTACGGACTTAGATGGGGAAGGACATTGGAAGACAGTGCTGAACCTCTCTGGACTCCACTGATGCACATCTATTTCTTGCTGCTTTTGCTCAGTATACTTTGCTGTAATAAATTTTAGCCATAAGTATAACCTGCCATTGAGTCTTGTGAATCCTTTTGGCAAATTACCAAACAAAACACAGTCTACTTTCTGTGATATTTCCGTGCTATTTTCTGCTTTTTTAGTATTCAGAATTATGTGCTTTTATGGAATATCCTTTTAATGGTAAACTCCAGTCCCAATAAAGCCTTTTCCTTAAGGCCCTTTCTAAATTTTGAAAATTGTTCTTTTTACTGAAGATTTTGGAGAATCTTGTTGAATTTGAAATGGTTTAAAAGACTAAACAACAACAACAACAACAACAATAACAACAACAACAACAACAACAACAACAACAACAACAAACCCTTATATGATCCAGATGCCATTTGACCATTTGGAGAGTATCTTTCATTTTGGAGACATGTGCACTTGCTAAAATAGACTTGGAACAGTTCACAGAGCACATGCCTTTGTGTCCTCTTGGATTGATTACTGCCATTCTTTTTTCTCCAGCATTCCAGAGGTACTGACTCATAGATTACAAGTGTTTCAAAACTCCATCACATGCATCCCTGCCAACCACAGCTCAATTTTTATATCTTTGCAAAAACTTGGCCTGTAATGAGGTCTTAGGTTTATTTTATAATCCATTTAGCCCAAAATAACCATAGTTAAATTTCCTTTACATAGCATTTGTCTGTGTATGTACTTAGCTCTTAACAGTATTGGTTAAGACTTATATAGTGGAAAAACTTAAATGCAAAGGTAGAAAATGTCAGAAAAACTTACTTTTTAAGTCTTGAAATTTAATTTCTTTCATTCTATTTCTCCTGGCCATCAAGGATGTTCTTGTTTATATTATTCATATAGTTTTTAATTAAAATCTTTTATTGAGTATTAAAATATAGCTATATATGTGTATATAGAGTCTTACTTTGCAGATTCCTGTTTTCTAATCAGTTGATTATAATGACAACTTTCTATAAACTAAGTATAATCTTTATATTTTTATCATCACGTTTGTATAAAACAAGCATTATTTCTCTTTATCTTTCAGCCAACTGAGGATTCAGACATTATGAGAGGTGAAGGAAATTGTCACTGTTGCGTTGTCATTCACTGGAGAAGTTGAAGCTCATCCTCCTATCTCAAAGCTCAAAAATCCTCAACAGTTATCAATTTTTAACTGAATCAAGTTTAAACTTTGCTATGCTTTTTAAAAATGCTTTTTAATATTCTTTGTCATCTGGCCCTATTCAAGTCCTTGACTTCATTACTTACCATTTACTGACCTGGATATTTAACTTCATTGTGTTTAGAAATATCCTGAGTATATGGGAATGCAAACTGGTGCAGCCACTCTGGAGAACGGTATGGAGGTTTCTCAAAAAGTTAAAAATAGAACTACCCTATGATCCAGCAATTGCATTACTAGGTATTTACCCAAAGGATACAAAAATACAGATTCAAAGGGACACATGCACCCCGATGTTTATAGCAGCATTAACAACAATAGGCAAATTGGGGAAAGAGCCCAAATGTCCATCGACAGATGAATGGATAAAGAGGATGTGGTATATATACATACACTGGAATATTTAAAAAAAAATTTTAATGTTTATTTCTTTTTGAGAGAGAGAGAGAGAGAGAGGGAGAGAGAGAGAGAATGTGAGCAGGGGAGGGGCAGAGAGAGAGAGAGAGAGAGAGACGCAGAATTCAAAGCAGTCTTCAGGCTCTGAGCTGTTAGCACAAAGCCAGATGCAGGGCTCAAACTCACAAACTGCGAGATCATGACCTGAGCCAAAGTTGAATGCTTAACCAACTGAGCCACCTAGGTGCCCTGACATGCAATAGAATATTACCAGCCAGCAAAAGGAAGGAAATCTTGCCATTTGCAGCAACACGAATGGAACTAGAGTGTATTATGCTAAGTGAATTAAGTCAGAGAAAGACAAATATCCTATTATTTTACTCATATGTGGAATTTAAGAAACAAAACAGATGAACATACGGGAGGGGGGTAAAGAGAAAGGAAAAAAAAAACCATGAGAACTTAAAGATAGCAAACAAACTGAGAGTTGGTTGGTGGAGGGATGTGGGTGGGATGGGCTAGATGGGTGATTGGTGTTAAGGAGGGCACCTGTTGTAATGAGCTCCAGATGTTGTATGTAAGTGACAGATCACTGCATTCTACTCCTGAAACAATTATTACATTGTATGTTAACCAACTAGAATTTAAATAAAAATTTTTAAAGAAATATGCTGAGTATATAGTAGTGTTTAATAAATGCATGCTTATTGATGGATTTAAAGATAAAAACAAGATGTTCCCGCAGACTATCATCAATAAGAGAAAATTTTGAAAAAAAATAAGATGAAACTTTGAAGCCATTATAAAAAATATTTATAAGAATAATTGGATAAAGTTGAACTTTGACTAAATATTGAATTTTAAGAGATTATTGTTACTATTTTTAGGTGTGATGATACTGTATTTATGTTAAAAGAAATCTCTGTGTTTGGACTGAATTATGTCTCTCCCCCCAAATCCATATATAGAAGCTCTAACTTCCATGGGACTGTATTTGGACATGGGGTCTTTAAGGAGGTAATTAAGATTAAAGGAGATCATAAGGGTGGTGTCCTAATTCAATAGAACTGGTGTCTATATAAGAAGAAGAAGAGACATAGGAGTACACCAGAGAAAAGGTCATGTGAGGACCCAGTGAGAAGCCAGCTACCTGCCAGTCAGGAAGAAAGGTCTTACTGGAAACCAGCCCTCCAGCATCTTAATCTTGGACTTTCAGCCTCCAGAACTGCAAGAAAATAATTCCTGTTCAAGCTATTCAGTCTGTGGCATTCTGTACGGCAGCCTAAGCAGACTATCTTGTTTTTTTAAAAGTTTTTTTAAACATTTACATATTGAGGGACAGAGAGAGACAGAGCATGAGCATGGGAGGGGCAGAGAGAGGGGGAGACACAGAATCCAAAGTAGGTTCCAGGCTCTGAGCTGTCAGCACAGAGCCCGACGCGGGACTCGAACTCACAAACTGTGAGACCATGACCCAAGCCAAAGTCGGATGCTTAACCGACTGAGCCACCCAGTCATCCTCTAACTACCTTGTTTTAAAGATCTATCTATCTATCATCATCTATCTAATGATGTGATGTCTGGAATTTGCTTCAAAGTGATTTTTGGAGCCATTGGCAGTTCTTGAACCTCAGTGGTTAGCTGTTAACTATACTGTTCTTTCTACTTGTGTTTATCTTTGGAAGTTTTCATTTGAAATGTTTCTAAATTTTAGAAAAATGGAAAACGAAAAACAAAATCTTGTGACTAAGGAGAGGTTGTAATTGCTACCAGGCCAATGGCATATGGTAGAGGTAGGGAGTTGGGCTGGAAAGATTTCAGGGCTTTGGGGCTTCAAGAACTTTTAGAACTTACCTGCCTCTAGGAGTTCCTTTTCTCAGTAAATCTCCAGCATATCTTTTATAGGCTTTTTCCTTTTTCTATCCAACAAATTATGAGACAGAATGGAACTGGCCTGGCATATCAGTAAAATAGTTCAATACTTGAGAGGTAGGTCAGAAAAGCCATTTTACAAAAAAAAAAAAAAAAAATTCTTTGCTCTATTCTGTCAATCATGCTTGAAGTTCCCTGAACTATAGCAATGAATACCAATTAATGTGCTGCCCTCAGTAAAAATTACACACACCTATACAGGCACAATGACACATAGAATAACTTGTTTCTCCCCAGTGGGCACAAAAATATTCTTGTCCTGTTTGTATAGTTGGTTGCTTCACTACATGCTCCACTTCCGGACAAACTGATCATAGTTTCTAGAGGATTCTTCCCTTCTCTAAATGTTCAAATTCCCCAACTTATTAGGAACTGAGCATCCCCTCTACACACACACACACACACACACACACAGCTGCTTCCACTCCCACCAAAGGTAAATTGGAGACTCAACAGTCCCTCCGGCCACCCTGCTCTTTGTCACACTGCTTTCTGAAGCCTCACCATATCACAGCTGAAGGCTCACCTACCAAATCATTCAATCTAAAGAATGGGTTTACAAGTGATTTTTATTTTGCTTGTCTGTACTTTCTAATATTTTCTTTAATAAGCATATTTTTATCATGGAAGAAAAAGTCAGTATGAAACAAATTTGAAGCAAATAAATAAACATAAAAGTCACAGGTTCTCATGGGTCTGAGCAGGTGCCAAGGTGGGGGTTCCTTGGCGGAATAGGACATCTGGGGGAAAATGTTTATAAAGTATATTAGGAGGGCACTAAAACAAATGTCATCTATGTGGATATTGTTGGGCCAGGTATAGACAAATGACTCCACTACTATTTACAGACAAGATTGGTAAAATGTTAATAAAGATAACTCCATGTTCATGTGATGTTTGATCTCTTTTAAACTACAAATAATTTTGTTATGATATGATCACTCCAATAGAAAGTCTCTTTCTTGTTTTGTGTCTACGATGGTCTTTTTTCCCATGAAGGTAATGACCTATATGAAGTTTAAAGTCTTTCACATCCGTCAACGTAGCTTTCTTAGGCAGGTCTTAAAAAGAAAACAGAGGTTTCCAGAAATACAGTGTGAAGTACTCTTGAGCTATGCTTGGTAAGTGAAGCTTTCCATAAAACTTCTCTTTATAAATAAGTTATAACTATATAGAAAATGAAATTGCTTATTGATGAAAGAGAATACAAAGTCCAGCTACTGATGTTGTCAAAATTCATATTCTGAATTGCTTCTTACCTAAAGCAAAAATAAAACAAAGAATAAAAGTTTGATAAACTTCCTCAGGCAACTTTACACATGGAATCTCTTTCAAGTCAAGTTTTCAAGTTTCATTAAAAAAAAAAAAAAGGAATCTTGCTTTGCCTTTTTAAATGCATTCTTTTTTTCTATTTAAACCTAGTGTTTTGGCTTTTAAATTCAATCCCATGGACCATGAAAGAGACTGGAGGCCCAGAATTGTTTATCAAGTGGATCAGGAAACTGCTCCTTTTGGTTCTTTTCTAAATAGCTGCAGATTGTGATATAACCAAACTGAAAACACACACACACACACACACACACACACACACACACTCCACCAAATTAAAACATAAACTTTCCTTCACTGCAGGTTTGTTTATATTGTGCTTACATACTATCTTCAAAGTGCCATAATATTGAAAGTGCTGTCTTAGAGATAAAATGCATTTTAACTTGAGTTGTTAAACACAAAACAACACAGGATGATCTGGGCATTGGTTGTCAGAAGCAAAGAGGTAACTTTTGTTCCCACCACAGAGGCGCCACCCCCTAGGTAAGGCATTCAGTGCCATGGACCCCTGGGAACCAACAGTACCTAGGCCACTGGGGGTGCACCAACAGGGAAAAGGGAGCTCTTTCAGCACAATGGCATTGAGCAGGGAAACTACTGGCCCCTACCTACAGTACAGTCTTCAGTACAGGGAACAATAGTGATTGCAGCTCAAAGCAGAAGGTAGCATGCCCAGGGAGTCCTTGAGCAGGACCAAAAGAAGGAGAATAATATAGGGCTGTCTTTGTTCATTAATCTTTTAAGTTTATGGGAACTCGGTGTGATCCTGTTGGAAGGCTGGTCTCTGGGTAGGAGTGTGTGGAAAGTTGCACAGAACGAAGAGGACAGAACACAGCAGTTTGCAGTCATGCAGAAGCACAGATGATGAGAAGATTTTGAATCAAAGGCTGGAGCTCGATTGTCTTCCTTTGTTTCTTCCTAGAAAGCCACAGGTCACACGTGCACACGGGCGCGCACACACACACACGCATTTCAGAAGAAGAACTTTTGCCAAACTCTTTGAAGTTTGACAAAGAGGGAGGTGGCTCTTGATCAAGCTGGGATCAAACTGTGCCTTGAAGGCGTCAAACTGGAAGCCACTTCAAACCAAACTTGGAAGGAAGAGCAAAACTTGGTGCTTAGATATTTAACATGAGGGAGAACATTGAAAAGAAAGTAAAACACCACTGCGTCTATTCAATGTTACTTGGATTCATTACTTTATCTCTTTTTCTATCTAGAAATACGGACTGACATGTCATTATGATGAGGGACAGAAGCAGAAAAATGTTCACCTTTATCCCAGAAGGCTGACCTATAGTCTGCATAGTTTTGATAAGGATCAAATAGGTGCTGCTTGCTATATTCTTACAGGGTCTCATGACTGCCTGTATAGCTCAGCGATTGTTAATATCAAACTGAATGATAAGCTCCAGGGAAATCTTGCAAAAGTAGTTTTATGAGTAGAAATTTGAAGAGGACATTTATGATCTAATACTGCCTGCACATCCCCTTGCCTTTGAGCACTAAGCATATAAACACCAGCTTCATAGAGCATAGAGCCCCTTTCTGCCTACAGGTCCTGTCCCTGTGTTACTTAAATAAACTCACTAAGTTACACTGTAAAACGTCTCAAAAGTTCTTTCTTTCTCTCTTTCTTTTTTAAGATTTTATTTTTTTAAGGCAATCTCTACACCTGACAGGGGTCAAATTCACAACCCCGAGATCAGGAGTTGCATGCTCTACTGGCTGAGCCAGTCAGAATTCTTTCTTGACTGCTGTACTCAAGTGATCCCACAACAATCATAGCTGCCTCCTTGTTTGATTTAAAATAATGATACGACACAAACTCTTTGTGGCAATCCCTAGACCTGTCAATGTTATGATAATTTGTGTGAGGTGTCCTGGGAGGTTTGACAGTCCACCTTGTGAAGAACTAACCTGCTGGGTACATACTTATTAAGCCCCTACTAGGTGCCCAGTATGGAGAGAAATCTAAAAGATTAAGGTTGTGATTAAGGTAGGATTCAGGGCCTGGGTGAGAGAAGGAAGGACCCAGATATACATTCAGCAAGAACAAGATGGTGTTGACAGCCTTTCAGAGGCTAGATCATTCCTTCTTGAGACCCGGCCTCACCTCTCTCTTTGGGCTCCATAAGACACTTTAATGTCCTTGAATAACCTCCCCTGTTTGCTTTAGCTAGTCTGAACTGGGGACCTATCACTCCAACCAAAAGAATCCTGACTAAACCAGTACCATTGTTTCTTCTCCTTAATCAACAGTCAAATCTAGTTGTGATGGCTTTTTCCTTCTGTTTTTTCCTCTTAAAGCACATTTCAAATATATTAAGCTAGCTAGAGAATAACAATGATCACTCAATCCCTTGGCCAATGGGAATGCAGAGGGACAAATAACCATAATATGAAAAGGGTGGGCAGTACATAGAAAAGGTCTTAGCTTTGGGGTTGACATACAGACAAGAACACCCTCTGAAGCACGTGCTTGGGTATGGCTTCCTAACTTCAGAGATGTCCTGGGACTCTAACAAAAAACTATTTAGTTGCATTAAGAACTATCCTGTCTTCTAAACTACTGTATAGTACCGTTCTCCCTCCCTCATCTACTCCCCCCACCCAACCCCCAGGAATTCTCAACAAAGGCTGTGTCTCAAGGACACTTGAGACAAAGGTCTATTCATCAATTTAATGGAAAAGGCAACTATCGAGGCATTTGCATGAGTAAAGAAAATAATTGTATGAGTTTTTAATATTTCAAATCTGTTTGTGGTGCTAGTAGATGCAATCTCATTGATGTCCCTTAGTTCTCAAACTTGAAGAATTTAAGAACATGCTTTTATATCCTCACCTCTCAGCTATTGTATATTTCAATATCTGTCATTTTCAACTCGATCCCATTAATTTATAGTAGTGAATTAAACAATTTTTTAAGTGATCATAATTTTTTCTCTTCTTTCTTCTTTTTTTTTATTTATTTATTTATTTTTTATTTTTTTTTTGAGAGAGAGAGACAGAATGCGACTGGGTTGGGGGAAGGGAGAGGGAGGCACAGAATCCAAAGCAGGCTCCAGGCTCAGAGCTGTCAGTGCAGAGCCCGACGCGGGGCTCGAACTCACAAGCTGTGAGACCATGACCTGAGCTGAAGTCAGACGCTCAACCGACTGAGCCACCCAGACGCCCCATCTTCTTTATTCTTTATGGTTTCATTATTTATCAAGGCCACATTCTGGTTTCTTATTCCTCAATTCCTGTATTTCCTAAGGCCTTGACTATTTATCTGCTTTTATTTGCTGCTGAAGAGGAACAGGATATGCTATCCCAAAATATGCCATTTGGGCACATTGATTATTTTGAATTAAAGTTATTTAATAAAAGTCAGTGGAAGGACACTCTGACGCTCTTTTGTCCCCCTAAAAGCAGGAAATAAATCTTCTATGTGTATCAGGAGGATGGAAGGCATCCTTAGCAGATATAGAGAATTTAAGGACAAGAAGGCTATGTGAACAAATCTTGTTATTTTTTCACTAATTTACTACCCTAAGCACAAACATCTTTGTCTTGTCAATTCTTTACAAATGTATTGTTTCTTTCTCTAAATGTATAAAAGCTGACTGCTTTGGTTACTTCTTTGAGTTTCATATCTTTGCAGGGTTCCCAGACATATGAAATTAAATTTGTTTTTCTCCTGTCAATCTGTCTTATGTCAATTCCATGATTATACACTTTTGTAAATATGTTTTATTAAGAACACAACTCACAAGATTCAACTCCAAAGGTGCTATGTAAAACCACCATAGGTCCAGCCCAATTTTTTCCCAGGCTGATGGTCAAGGCTGGATCATTAAACATGAACAAAACATTACCCAGCACGTTCTCTGAAAGGCAATTAATAAGATAAAAGGAACATGCAGCTTCAAACCACCCAGAAGTGCTTGGTTGAGATCTTGATGACCCAGCTCTGCCTGTTTCAGATCCAATCATCAACTCCTAGATCCCTGCATTACTCCTGAGTTTATGATCCATATATGTACTTCTCTGTCTCTTCTGGGCAGATGTTCTGCTGTGGGTCCAGGTACCACTGAAGAGCCAGAGCTAGCCTGTCCACGGCCATTAGGCGCACAGTAAAAGCTTTGCTGAAGGTTTTCTTTCAGGAGCTCTCACCTTGGTGGCCTTGTGTGCCCAGACTGCTTTTACCTGAATGAATTCTCATTGCAAACTAGACTCTTAGCCTCTCCTATTCTCCTACAACACCCAATATTGGCTTGACTTTCCAGCCATCAGCCTTACATCGTGAATTCCCATTGACATTTCTTTCTCTCCTCCTTCTTGTGGTAACCACCCTGGCTTTTCTATGTGATTGGTGCGTGGTTTTCAATCACTTTTGTTCCTTATATGTTCATTGATTCATATATGAAGGCTGTCTCCAGATATCATTCTAAATTGCCTCTGGGAAGGAAACTTCTATGTGTTCTTTATGCCTTTCTGTCACATCTTGCACAGGACTGGGTACATTTTGATGACTAATTATGAGGACACATCTCTCCAGTGGAAGAAGATATGGGATAAACAAAGGACAAAAGAAAAACTTTAAAAAGTTGTTAAGAAACAGAGGTAGCTAGAAAGGGAAAATAGGGGAGAGAGGAGGTGACAAGAAGAGAAAAGAGAAAAATACTCCTTTATACCTTGACCCACTGGCATTCTTTCTCATCTGAGAGTTAACCTTGAATCTATTAGGTGCTGTGTCATAATAAAATGTCTAAGGTTTATAAGTTTTATAGTCCATTGTTGAAGGTATTTCATGTACACCCACTTTAATTTCTCTTTACGTTGTACCTATCTGTTGCCTATGGTTCCAAATATTCACATGCTAAAAATGCAAAGTGTTAGAAAAAATCCCAAATATCATTTCTCAAATCAGTACAGCAACTTGGAGATGATTGAAATTGATCTCTTACATGTAATATCAAATGCAGTTAATAACATTGACACATTTTTCACCAAGATGTAGTGAAAAAAGGAGGCTGGCTTCCTCTTCATATCAATGTGAAAGCACCAGGCCCTGGCTTCTATTCAAAATCCAGCTCTGTGCTCTGGATCAGACTCAGTTATTTGTCACTGATATGGGTGTAAGTCTCATCACTATTTATCCAGGATGTTTGACACGTCCACCTCATCCAAGAAAGCACTTGTAGAAATCAAAGACTATTTGGAACGACTGTGAAGAAAGCGAAGGACTTGATTATAATTTTCAACCTGACAAAATTCCTTACTAAACATTCCAAGTTCTTATATGATTATTTTTCAATACAACCAGATAAAGATCTTTTTACCTATTTAAGTTCATTCAACTTTCCATTTTTTAAGTTCAGACAATGTCTATTTCTATGATATATATGGATATGAAGGGCTCACCCTGAAAATATACAAGCAAAACAACTAAGAAGTGATAATTTTGAAATGGAGGACATCACTGAATTAATCACTAATGAAATACCTTCTTTTTATTTTTTTCTTTCCCAACATGCAGGTAGTAAACAGTTCTAGCTCCAGGTTCAGAGGCAAGAGAAGGAAGTCGATCAGACAGCTCTACCAGGAAGTTCATCTGCAAATAAGAAGGTTATTTTACTAACATTTACATGTGCCAGAGTATATCCTTTTATTTTCTGGGTGTGTAGATGGATTGAGTAGAGCTATATACTTTTTTTTTTTGCTCAGTCTCCATTGTCATCTAAGATATAATGTAGTCCTGAACATAGTTTTGTTTGTGACTCTAACAAGGATCCATGACTTTGACCTTCTGGGCATTTGGGTCTGGAGCTGTGCTGTCCAATACTATAGTCACTAACCCCATGTGGTTATTCACACTTCAATTAAATAAAAACTTCAGTTTCCAAGAGCCACATTTCAAATGTTCCATGATCAGATGTGGGGAGTGACTAGTAGCTACTGAATCGGACAGTGCAGATTTCCACCATCACAGGGGGTTCTATGGGACTGGATCTTCGGTACTCAGAGTTTGTGAACCAGCATCTGTAGCATCACCCGGGAGATTGTTAGAAATGCAGACTCTCAGTTACCTCCAGATCTACTGAGTCATAATCTGCATTTTAGTGAGACTCCCAGGTGACTTATGTACCATTCAAGTTTGAAGTGTACTGGTCTACACCAGGAAGGAACATGGCCCCAGGTTTAGAAGGAGAGACCTGTATCCAGGTTGGCCTTCAAAGGTGCAGAGTCACTATTTCTTTGCTATGGCTCATTAAAGCTAAGAAAAACACAAGGTTGCTTCCAGCCATAATTTAACAATCAGCGTCTGCACCAATTGGTTGATCCATGCATGTCTTCCTCTTGACATCCTCATAAAAAATAGCCAAATTTTATTAAGCTTTAATTCTGAACCATGCAGGTGCTTTGTATGTTTTTATTCATTAATCTTCACAAACAACCCTCTAGGTGACTCCTATTATCAGTCTTATTTTACAAATGAGGATTCTGAGATGCGAAGAATGGAAGTAAGATAATGTCACCATTCAATGAAATTCAACCCAGCAGTGCCCAAGTAAGATGCTCTCTTTAGGCTGCTGGCAGTTCCTGGAAAGTGCCAACTTTGGGGGTTGCTCACCAGGTGCTCTGAGCTTCCAAGCTAGTAGTGTGCAAAGAATCACTTGTTTGTTGTGTGCTCCTCCTGGTTCCACTTACCTCCCTATGAGGCACCACAGTTCAGGTTTGCTGGAACCTACTTAGAGCAGATGGCCTGGCAGAGCACCATGTTTCCTTCCTATTTGTTTAGCTCATCCCATGGCTCAATTCTCTTCCCCCAGATCCCCAGGAAGAATCGAAGAAAGAGAGGAGCAGTTAAAACTCTGGCCAGAATCCTAATGCAACCTGTCCACCCAGGGAATGCAGGCCCCGCCTAGAACAGCAACAAAAGAATCAGCTGTTTCCTGCCCTACCTAAGTGGTTCAGAGTGAGTCATCACTTTCCCTGCCCCAACTAAGGCGTGGTGTCCCCAGTCCCATAGAAAATGCTCATGCCCCCGGCTGTTAGGTCTGGAAAGTCAACTATTTCAGGGTCTCCTTTGAATCACATGAATTAAAAATGACTGCACTTAAAGCCCCAAAGTGCTCACAAACAGACCTGAAATTAACTCTGTTGGGCCTCCTGCAGACACCAAACTACATTAAGCATTAAGCCCAACAAGAGGATTCTGGGCTTGCCGCTCAGATGTCTAGAGAAGCATATGAGTGAAGCCAGCCGTGTCAGGATCAACCTTGTGTGGTTATTCCAAATGTCCAATTTTGTGACATATTGCTTGGAACAACATGACACACCACCAAGGACACCTTTTAGTTCTTTCTTTTTGCTCATTTTAAGTAGTAAATGCTAAATTCTGGAAGGACAGAGATGGTGTATCTGTACCATGATGGGTGTCCAGCAGAGAACTCTGCGTGTAAGTAGATACTCAAAAGATATTTATTAAGGGAAGAAACGCAAATGAACATGGACTCCAATGATCAATCACTATTACTAAGCAGTAGCCAAGAAGAGCAGCAAGATTCTTTGTTGTTCTCTAGGACGCTTCTCCAATGAACTTAAAGTATTTTATAAACTTTCAGATAATAAATGTTTACACTAGTCTTATTGGATAACTGGGAAGGCTTATGTTGAGTGAGGATATGATTTGGCTACAAAACCTGGCTGAACTAAAGTCAATCTTTCTTATTCTCACCTTGAAGCTCTATTGCCTGGCAGGACCTGGGAGCTAGGAGGAAAAAAAGAATATCATAACTAGTCACTGAGGGGGACCCAAGAGAAGAAAATTGGACTCGTTCTGTGTCTGCAGAATTTCTCAGGGGGCAAATGCAAAGCCACAGGCCAGGGACTCTGGTGCTCTATGGCCTGCTGCATTTTCCCAAGGGACCCTAGAAAGGAAGAAGGACTGGGAAATGGCGGTGAAATAAACAAATGAAAATAAGAAGCCACTTTGGAGGGGCATATGCTAGGCTAGGCTCCGTGGCGTTTCATCTCCGTCTGGACAGAGCCCTAGAGCACCAGTGAGTGGATCTAGACAAGAGCACTTATCTTAAATATTTGCCAACAACTTCATACTCGTGGGGAGCTGAGAGGAAATATTTTAGGGAGGAGACCATTACATCATGCTCACTTTTGCTGTCCTTCTAGCTCTGAGTGCTTCGCCCTTTATTGTTACCCAGCATTCTGCAAACACCCACGATTAGCTTTTTCCTTCAAGCCAGTGAGATGGAATAAATGGATTCCTTTATGTTCAGATAGAACTCTGATCCTTAAACGACCTCATTAAAGAACCAGTGTTTTTGAGAGTCATTGTGTTTAATGGGTCATTATGTAAAGGCAGACTTTCCCAAAACCCTCCCGGAGAAAGCCATCTGCACCTTGCATGAGCAAGATGTCATCAGTACAGACTCGGGGGAAGTGACTATGAATGAGGTCTGTGACAGAGACAACTGGAGGACTTTCCACCTCCAAGAGAGGGCAGGTCTTTGCATGATGGCTTATAGATGACTTGGAACTTTTATTTTGTCTATGTATTGAAAGTAGTAAGAGTGTAAATGATAATGATGATAATAAGAGAAAGCACCATACATAGCACTCCACTTTTTCCAAAGTCCTGAAGATTACAGCATTGCCTTCTTTCTTTAACCCCAGGAAGAATCAGCCTCCTCTTTTGTGTCCTTATAGAACTTGTCTCTAACTGGGATAAAGGAAAGAGCATTATGATTAAATCAAAAGTCCTGAGTTTGATTCCTGATCTATCACAAGCTGTGGGACTTTGAGCAAAATATTTATTTTCTAAGCCTTAATTTAGTCATCTGTAAAATAAAGATAACCATAAAATTTATCTCAAAGAATCATTATGAGATCTCAAGTGAGAAGTTAAGCTTTTGACAAAGACTTTTTAAGAAACATTTATTTATTTATTTTGAGAGAGAAAGAGATAGAGAATGAGCAGGGAAGGGCAGAGAGAGAAGGAGACAGAGGATCTCAAGCCGGCTTTGCACTGCCAGTGCGGATGGAGCCCGACTCGGAGCTCAAACTCATGAACCGTGAGATCATGACCTGAGCCAAAATCAGATGCATAACTGACTGAGCCACCTAGGTGCCCCTCAACAAATACCTGATGAGAGAATTAATTACACTGTGTCATAATTAATCAGTCACATGCCCCAACTGGAATGTAACCTTCTTGCCGTGATGGAACAGGTCTTACTCATCTTTGTATCGCTGACACTTAGCAAGTGCCCAGCCCATTACAGGTGCTGAATAAATGCTATTGAATAAATGAATGAATGAGCCACGTAACTCATGTCTCTGCTAAAGCAACTAGGCAGTCCAGTGTTGTCAAGTGCTCTGCTGAGCTGGAGAGAGCTGGACTACCAGGTGTTGGAGTAGCCGATTAAGACGACAAGCCAACAAGCAATAACAGTCAAGCCTTTGATTGCTGCCTAGCATGAGCAGCAAGAAGCTAGGTTGGGAAATGTGCTGGTTCCTCCTGTTCATTTTCCCCATGGAATAGAACCAAGTAAGGGTCTGATGTATCAGCGCAGATGGGGAAATTGTCTCCCTACTGAGGGAGCCCTGAGCAAAAGGCTCCTGGACCCAGGCTTATGGACCCAGGGCTGGGCTGAGGGTGGGGGAACAAAGAGAGGAGGACTGGAGTGGAAAAGTACTGAATACCAAGTCAGCGTAGAGAAAAAGTGTCTTCGAGTTTTCTCCTCCCTTTCCCTATAAGGAGGTCTTGGCAGAGTCTCCTGAGGAAGGACTCTGCCAAAGCCTCCCTGATAAAGAGGCCTCCAGATGGATGTGCCTGGGCTAGGAATGCGGATGTATGTAAGAGCAAGGCTGGCAGGGGACCCGAGGCCCTGACTGCAACTCCTTTCTGTGTGTAGGAGGGCAGGTTCCTTGGTGGAACCTTAGTAATCGCAGGTGGTCAGGCCTGAAAATCACATGTAGCTGTTTGGCCTTATCCCATATGTTACACCTAACAGGTAAAGTAGCTGGAGACACAGAGACTTCAAATGACTTGTTGGGATGCCTGGGTGGCTCCCTTGCTTAAGCCTCTAACTCTTGATTTCAGCCCAGGTCATGATCTCACAGTTTGTGAGTTCGACCCTCAAATCTGGCTCTGTGCTGATGGCGCAGAGCCTGCTTGGGATTCTCTCTCCCTCTCTGCCCCTCTCCCACTCATGCTCACTCTCTCTCTTTCTCTCTCAAAATAAATAAATAGACTTAAAAGAATTGTTTAAAAAAATGACTTGTCTAAGTTCACTTGGATTGGTTTGGTAGATACAGAGCTGGGATCAGAACCGAGGTCTTCTGACTCTATCCTGAGTATTTCACACCACACGAGAAGTGGCCAAGTGAACACAGGGAGCTCCTGATATTATGGGAAGTTGCTCTTCTGCTTTGGCAAGTCATCAGACCTGGCCAGAACGAGTTGTCAACTTCCAAGGCAGAATTCTGACCCCACGATCTTTGCTCCTTGGTGTTACACCTGTGACTGTACTATATCACATAGCAGATGGGACTTTGCAGATATAGTTAAGGTTATTAATCAGCTGACCATAACAGAAGGAGATAATCATGGGTTATCTGGTGAACCTAATGTAATCCCATGAACTTTTAGTACAAGAGGAAAGCAGAAGTCAGAGAAATGCAGCAGAAGGGGAAGTCAGAGAAATCTGAAGCATGAGAAGGACCGGATGCCCTGGTGAAGGTGGACAGAGTCGTGGGCCAATGAAGCAGGTGATGTCTGGAAGCTGGAAATCCCTGCAGCTGACAGCTAGTGAAGACTCCAAAATTTCAGTCCTGTGACTGCATGAGAAAGAACTAAATGCTTCCAATAACATGAATGAGCCTGGAAGTAAATTCTTCCCTAGAGCCTCCAGGAGAGCCCAGGCAGGTTAACCCCTTGTTGCAGCCTTGCGAGACACTAAGCAAAGTATATGTTTAAGTCCACCCGAACATGCGACCTACAGAAACTGTGAGATGATACACGAACATTGTTTGAAGCCAGTAAGTTTGTGGTGACTTGGTACAGCATCAACAGGAAACTAACACAAGGGTTCAAAAGCAAGGGGCACCCGGGTGGTTCAGTCGGTTGAGCATCTCACGGTTCATGAGTTTGAGCCCTGGGTCCAGCTCTCTGCTGTCAACACAGAACCCACTCCTGATCTCTGTCCCCACCTCTCTCTGCCCCTCCCCTACTCACACATGTGCACTTTCTCTCTCTCTCTGTCAAAATAAAACAAACTTAAAACACACACACACACACACACACACACACACACACACACACACACAGAAGTCCCATCTTGCCCACTCTTCCTCATCATCTCATTGCTGCTACTCCAGACCTGGCAACCACTCCCTGAGTCAACAGGCCCTTTTTGGTACTCTGGAAAATGCTGTTGCTAGGCCCAGACCAGACATTCCTGAGTGCAGCCCAAAGTTCATTTTAAGCTTGTGGGTTAGGAAGGCATTGGGACTATTTCTCTGATGCTCAGTGATGGTATCTTTATCTCTTCCCTCTCTCTGTGACAAACTCAGTGGAAACCTTTCAGGTCAAGGAACTAAGGCTGCCAGCTAAAACACAGGATGCCCTGTTAAATTTGAATTTCAGTTTATAAAAACCCACAAATAACTTTTCAGTATGTCCCAAATATTGCACAGGACATACTCATATATTAAAAAATATAAAATATAAAGTATACATATATAACAAAGTATTTTTTAATGTTTATTTATTTTTGAGAGAGAGAGAGAGAGAGAGAGAGACAGAGACAGAGACAGAGCTCGAGAGGGGAAGGGCCAGAGAGAGAGGGAGACACAGATGCCGAAGCAGTCTCCAGGCTCTGAGCTGTCAGTGCAGAGCCAGATGCGGGGCTCGAACTCACCAACCGCGAGTTGAAGTCAGTGACCTGAGCTGAAGTCAGAGGCTTAACTGACTGAGCCACCCAGGCACCCCTAAAGTATACATAAATAGATAGATGATGGATATAGATGATATAGATAGATATAGAGATATAGAGATATAGAGATAGAGATAGAGATAGAGATAGAGATAGAGATAGAGATGATAGAGATGATATAGATATAGGCTTTAAATTCTGGCAGCCCCACCAGGAACAGACATTAAAAATTAGAGTTTTCGGGGCGCCTGGGTGTCTCAGTCAGTTAAGCATCCGACTTCAGCTAGCTCAGATCATGATCACAGTTCATGGGTTTGAGCCCCATGTTGGGCTCTGTGCTGACTGCTCGGAGCCTGGAACTTGCTTTGGATTCTGTCTTCCTCTCTCTCTGCTCCTCCCCTGGTCACGCTCTGTCTCTTTCTCTCTCTCAAAAATAAATAAACATTTTAAAAAATTAGAGTTCTCGAGAGTAAGCAGAACTGATCAGGACAGCAGTAAGTCATGACCTAAATTTGACCTGGCTTCCTTCTTCTAGGATGAGTGCCCTTTTGTTCCTGCCACCACCAAATCTGATATCAGGAAAGGATTTTATGTCAGATGATTACACGTCAGTGGGAATTTTTGTCAGCAGGAGGTGTGTGCGTCTCCAAACCTATATTCTAAAGTGGAACGAAAGACCTTGCCTCCTGTTAGAAGTAAGTTTGGGTTTCACTGAGCAGGTGGGGTGATAAACCTCAATCTGAGTTCCTTCCCAAGGCAGGAGGACAGGGGTAAGATGTGGGCTTAGATTCAGCCATATCTGTCTCTAGATCCTGGTTTTGCCGTCCTCTGCTTTGTGATTTGGAGTAAATTATTATTTGTCTGCATATTTGTCCTCACCTGTAGTACATTTACCTTCAGGTTGATTACGAGGATTGAATTAGTCTATACACATGAAGTATCTAGCACATAGTAGATGCTCAGTAAATATTATTTATCTTTCTCTTTCTGAGCTCTGACCTAGTAGCCATAAGTTTATTCTATATATAGGCAAGGATGACCATTTTGTCTAAAGCCTCCTATAGGCATCTAAATATTAGCATGTAGTGTTAGAGAAGGAAAAATTAATAATATATCCATACAAACCATTTATTGGACACTTACTATAATAATGGTTGAATACACTTATAAAGGACGTATCATATGTTAATGATAGTTCTGGATGATTTATACATATTAATTCACTGAACACCCACAACAACCTTATGAGGAGACATTTATTATCACTTCCACCCCATTTTGGATGAGGAAATGGAGGCTCTGAAAGATCAAATAACTTGCTCTAGTTCACCTGGTTAATAAATGGTAGTAACAGATTTTTGATGCAGGTAATTGAGTCCAGAGTCCCTGCCATTAAATATCTCACTCTACTGCTTTCCTTGTGCCTGGTCACTAATCTGTGTCCTTACCTCATTTAATCTTCCCAGCAAACCCTGAAGTAGGGATTTCTATAATCTTTCCCATTTTACAGCTTGGCCAGCAGTTCATGGGTAGTGGAGCCCATCTCTGAGAACAATCAGATGGTATTTAAGTATTCAAAACATTTGAATCTTAATGTTTTTATGTTTGACTTCATTAAATTGTGAATGTTTCATCCCAGAGAGGGAGAACCTCCCAGGATTGACACAATTTGGCACAAGAATGTTCCCCTGCTCAAAATGATCCCCTGGGGTCTCAGAAAAGTTCCACCCAACCCCTTGGGAGGAACCTGTTTTCTGGTTTTTCATTGAAGCCCTCTTCTCAGCATGCAGAGTGATTACCCCTGAAATAGAATCCCAGTGGGGAGGCTTTGTCCGACACCTCTGATGCAGCACTCTCTGTGTTTTTTTTGTTTTTGTTTTTTTTGGTGACAAGTGAATCAAGTTTCCATTAAAAACACTGATGCCAAAAGGGAGGGGGAAAAAAGCTCCAGCACCACTTTGGACGGTGATTCTTTGTCTTCATTCTGGAGCCCAGAATGGAAACTTGGCAGCTCAACCTGAAAGATGAGAGCACATCAGGCAGCTGCATAGCTAGGAGATAAAAACCACAAAACGGGGAGCAACTCGTTTAATCGGAACTGTGGATGGGTGGGTGGTTGCGGTGGGGGAAGGCAAGAGGCAAGAACCTTGCCTGAATGCAGGCCTCAGTCTTCCAGGGTGGGAATCGTATTGCCTAATCATGACGTCATTCTAGCCATTCCCACGCCGCTGGCCTACTTTTGAAATTACTTAGCGATGGGTGCTGAAGCCAAATTTGAAATAAATTACTCTATGACTCAGACTGTTAGTCTCTGTTTTGATAACCCACATCAAGTCACTGGAACTTTAGCTTATATTTTGCATGAAAATATCATAATATATTGTGATGGGCTCCTTAATTAACCTCCCACCTCAAGAAAATGCCAATTGTATCCAGGCGAAAAAGCAGATTCACTTGCACTTGGGGAAAAAAGCTAGAATTCCTCTTCATCAGGAGGCTTTGGAGAAGTTAAGAATGCCGTCTCTACCAGGGCACCTGGGTGGCTTAGCTGGTTAAGCATCCACCTCTTGATATCGGCTCAGGTCATGACCTCAGTGAGATTGAGCTCCACATCAGGTTCCGTGCTGAGGGGGCAGAGCCTACTTGGGATTCTCTCTCTCCCTCTCTCTCTCTCTGCCCCTCCCTTGCTTGCCTGTGCATGCACACACTCTCTCAAAATAAATAAATAAATAAATAAACATTAAAAAAAAAAGAATGCACTCTCTAGAGTCAGAGCCATGTTTGAACAGTGGCTTTGTGCCCTAGTGTCCTCTTCTGTAGGTGGCTACTAATCACCCACTTCATGGAGGTGTTGCCTCAAAAGCTCTAGCATGGTGCTCTGTAGGCACTCAACAAATGCAGACGAATTGTTATTTATGTTCGTATTTTATTTTATTTTATTTATTTATTTATTTATTTTTTCAACGTATTTATTTATTTTTGGGACAGAGAGAGACAGAGCATGAACGGGGGAGGGGCAGAGAGAGAGGGAGACACAGAATCGGAAACAGGCTCCAGGCTCCAAGCCATCAGCCCAGAGCCTGACGCGGGGCTCGAAGTGAGATCGTGACCTGGCTGAAGTCGGACGCTTAACCGACTGCGCCACCCAGGCGCCCCTATGTTCGTATTTTAAATACATAGTTCAGAGCAAAGAAACAAAAATGAAGAGAAAGTCACTGACCCTGCTGGTTATTATATCATATAGATATGGTGAGTTATAGCTCCCTGTTCATAATGAAGCCCCTCACACCTGGCAGGTTTCAGGAAGTGAGTAGAGCTCTTCTACCAAGACATTTAACGGGAGCTATGCGGGCTGGGAACACACACCCAGTGTCCTCACAGAAGATGATGGGATCTCAGTCCAGGAGCATTTGCCTTCTCTTATACAAATAACTGTGTGATGCAAGGATTAAACTTGAGCTAACACCAGAGTCCCTTCAAGTGTTTCCTTCAATGACAAAAGGCTTGCATGATACCACGCCACCCCATTCAGTTTCTTCCTTTCGTTATTGTTTCTCTGCCTGTATTTCTCTCATTTCTGAGCTGTTTTTCTCATTCAGCTTTGGGTTATCTGAACGTTGGTCCATGAAGCGAAAACTGTTTCCTACGGTTTTCACCTTGTTTTTCTTCTAACTACAAATTTAGTCATTCATGTTTATCATCTGCCCTCAAATTGCTAAGGTTTCTAAATGCAAAAGGTGATTTGAATTTTCACAAAAGGTTTTCAAAACTTCAGGAAGGTCTTTTGACTCTTATCTCAAACACAGCCCTGAAAGCTCTTTGAGTTCACCTGCTGGGTGTGGAGTAGCTTTGGCCAAGAGCTATGATTTGCCAGCCATGATGTTTACAGTCCTAACTCTTAGGTAAAGTTTTATGTTTCCTTCAATGGGGAAATTTCTTCTGCAGCTATAGCACAATATCAAAAACAGGAAATTTACATTGGTACAAAGTGTGTGTGTATGTGTAATCCTATGTCATTTTACCACATGTATAGATTCATGTAACCATCGCTGCAATCAAGATTTAGAACTGTTCCACCATTTCAAAAATCTCTCTTGTGCCACCTCTGTGTAATATATAATTTACCATAGTCTACTGGTACTGGCGTCAAGATTTTACCCCTTTGAGTAAACTATACAAACCGTATCTCCCTTTACATCCTTTATATGTGTGTGTGTGTATATATATATACACACACACACATACACACACACACACACACACACATAGAGAGAGAGAGAGAGAGAGAGAGAGAGAGAACCACATCAGAGAGTGTTACTTTTCTTTTAACTGTGAAACATAATTTAGAAAATTGCAGGGAAGAAAATTTACCCATATTTTACTCTTTCTGTTTTTTCCCCTCATACTCCAAGATTTTTTCTTTTACTGCTTCCTTTCTGTTTAGAGAACATTCTTTAGCCACCCTTTTAGAGCAGGTCTGCTAGTTGAAAATTCATACTTTTCTTTCATCTGAGGATGTCTTGATTCTCTTTCTTTCCTGAAGGATAGTTTCATTGGATATAGAATTCTGGCTTGACAGCTCTTTTTTTTCAGCACTTGAAAAATGCTGTGCCAGTGTCTTCTGGGCGCCATGGTTGCCGATGAGAAATCTGCTGTTGTTGAAATTGTTTTTCTCTTAGACTTGAGAGGGAAAGATGGTGGTAGAGTCAGAGGACCCGAGGCTCATCTCATTCCTTGAATACAACTAGATTACTATCAAATCATCCTAAATACTCCAGAAATCGACCTGAAGTCTGACAGAACAAACCCCACAACTAATGGGAGAGAAGAAGTCACATTGAAGAAGGTAGGAAGTGAAGAGACATGGTTTGGGAGAGAAATGGACAATGGCAGCTGTGGTGGGGAGGGAGCCTTAGTCACAGACAAGGGACAGAGTAGTCAGAGTAGGCACATGGAGGAACCCATACCAGGAAGAGGAATCCCCATAGCAATTGGCTTGAAAGCAAGAGGGGCTGAATTTCATGAGTTCTTGCAACCAGTGGGGTTCTGAAGGTCAGCTTCCTTGGCTCTGGGAGAGCTTGGAGGACACTGGGGTTGCTTTAGGATAGAAGGGAGGCCAACAGCCCATGGACATATAGAATGGAAATAGCAATCTGAAGAGCATCTGGGGCACACAGTGGGGAGATTATTTGTTCATCTCAGATGGCATCCCAGAGAGATAGCACTCATGGACAGCCACCTCTGGGAACAAAGGAACTAGCCAGTGCCATTTCCCTCTCCTGCCCCTGAGCATAAGCCCAAGACCACCTTGGGAAACAGCACAACACCAGACACTCGATACCTAATTAGCTTACACCAAGCCCTGCCTTCCCTCCCCTGCATTCCTGTGGAACAACCCCTCCAGGTCACAGTTACCTCAGTCCCAGCACGGTGGACACCCCCCTACCCCCCCCCCCCACCAAAAGACTGGTCCAAACCCTTAAACCCTTGCCAGCACCACATCACCTGACCTGGGAGTTTTATGAGCCCTCATCTTTGGTGGCAGCAGTGACAGGTCTTATTTCACAAGCAGATTTAAAATGTACCACATTCAGGCCAGGGACTGAACACTGCCCACAACAGGCAAAGAGAGCCTCTGCAGATGACTGGCCTGAAGGATAAAGTGGCCAGGACACAACAGCAGAGTGCACACAGCACACTGGGGACACTCCTGGAAGTGCCAGGCCCTGGAGAACAGGGGACACTATACAAACGAGGGCACTATAGGACCTCTTCTTCATAAAGTCATTACCCTCAAGAACAGGAGACATAGCTGACTTTTCTAACACAGAGATATAGGCACAGAGACTTAGAAAAAATGAGAAGACAGAGGAATTTGTCCCAAATTAAAGAACAGGACAAAGCCATGGCCAGAGAGCTAGGTGAAATAGATTTATGTAACAGGCCTGATGGAGAGTTTGAAGCAGTGATTATAAGGATGCTCACTGGACTTGAGAAGAGAGTAGAAGACGGGAGTGAGACTCTTAACACAGAGATAAGGAATAACATAGCAGAGATAAAGGGCTCTAAATGAAATGAGAAACATGTTTGATAACAACAGGAGGGAAGAAGAAACAGAGGAATGAATTAATGGCCTACAAGACAGAGTAATGGACAGTAATAAAGCTGAACAAAAGAGAGAAAAAAGAATTATCTAAAACAAGAATAGACTTAAGGAACTCAATGACTCCATTAAACATAATCACATTGTTTTTCTCCTATAAGTAAGGTGTTATCTCTCTTTCCTTGCTTTCAATTTTTTCCCCCTTGTCTTTAGTTTACATAAGTTTGACTGATATGTCTTGGTGTGGATTTCTTCGGGGTTTTTCTGTTTGGGATCCCTCAGATTTTTGAATCTGTAGGTTTATGTCTTTTGCCAAATTTCAGGAAATTTTAGTAATTATTTTTTCAATACTTTTTCAGCCTCATACTTTTTCTCTTCTCTTGGGACTTTGATGACACAAATATTTTGGTATCTTCCCCCAGGTCTCTGAGGCTGTGTTCATTCTGTTTTTAATCCATTTTGTCTCTGTTGTTCAGAGTGGGTAATTTCCATTGTTCTACCTTCCAGTTCCTGGATTCTTTCCTTTGTCACTCTATTCTACTGATAAACCATCCAATGAGTTTTTCATTTTCATTATTCTATTTTCTGTTCTAAAATTTCCATTTTGTTCTTCTTTATAGCTTCTGTTTCTTTGCTCAGACTTTCTATTCTTTCATTTGTTTAGAGTGAGTGTGCAACTGTTTACTGAAGCATTTTTATGATGGCTGTTTTAAAATCCTTGCCAGAGAATTCTAATGTCTGTGTTATTCTGGTGTTGGCATATGTTGGCTGTCTTTTCTCATTCAACTTGAGATTTTCCTGGTTCTTGACACAAGAGTGATTTTGACTTGAAACCTGTACATTTTGAGTATTATGTTGGGGAACTCTGGATCTTATTTAAATCTTTTGTTTCAGCAGACCACTCTGACACTGCTCTGACAACAAAGGGTGGGCTCAGCCTCATTGCCATATAAGGATTGAAGTTTGGGTTTCTTATTGTGCCTCCCTTGACACCTGGGAGACAGGGACTCCTTGTTACTGCAAACAAAGAGTGAGATGTAGGGCCCCTCTAGGCCACCACTGAGACCACCCTGGATGGGAGGCACAGGGATGGCTTTTTTTGCTCCACTCATATCTCTTGATGAGACCATGGAGGGTGGCCTTGTTACCTCTGTACAGTGGGGAAAATCTTAATTCTCCAATAGGTTTCCTCGGCCACTCCCAGTAGATGCTTCATTACTATCGACCTGAGAAGGGTGGCAGCCTAGGCTCCCTACTCTCTTTGCTGGTGGGAGTGAAGGTAGAGCCATAGCTTTCTCTGTGGTGTTTGCCTGAAAGAGAGTGGCGATCTGAAAGTTATCTGTTTTTCTAGGCTATCCTTTTCCTGGTCCTTCGGGGAGAAAGAACAGGCTTTTCTTGAATTTGGGTGGTTTTTTTTTCCTTCTGTTCTTATTGGTGTTTCCATGTTGCCAGTTTTTCCAGCACCAAGCCTGGGATAATGAGGCAAAAAAGAAAACCCAGGGAACTCATTCCTTGTCATTCTTCATGTCCAGAGGTCCCTGACTGCCTTCTTATCTTTACTTTTCAGAGTCTTTACATGTTTCACATGTAATGTCTGGGGTGTTAGCTGTACTCGGTGAGAAGAATAGGGAAAAGTATGTCCACCCCATCTTTCTGGAAGTAAGAGTCCTGCATTTGTTTTCAAAACTATATTAATCCTTTTGGGAACATGAAAGGCTATACGTAGATAAACTGTAGATGTCCTTCAAGTCCCAGCTCAATTGATATCTTCTTTGTGGAGACTTCTCTTCACATTCCTCACACATCTTTGTGATCATTGAACTCTATTCCTGCGTCCATCATAGCAGTGGTATTGTGCTGTTTGTGCCTGTCTCTGTGTGCCTTCACAGAAAACAGGCTGAACTCAGATTTGCTATGTATTTTTAGATGAGTGGATCCAAAGATAGGATTTTTAAATATAAATTAACAATCTAGAATTCAAGTTGCAAGCTATGCACTTTTAGGGGTTAAGATTTTTACAGAAACTTTTTCAGATACCTATGCCACATTTTATTGCCTTGACTTTTAGCCATTTTCAATCATGCGATTCAAAGTTATCCTTGAATCTGACCAAACAGGTTACACCTTGTCTTATCTAAACATTAATATAACGTACACCAGTTGGGGAAAAAAATCTTTCCTAATGTTCAAACAAATCCCCAATGCTCAATAGACTTGATGCTCCAGGTGCTTTTTTCATGTTTATATCTCCAGCTTCTAGCATGGTAGAGAATGCATGGAAGGTGAAGGAATTCTAACTGGTAGTTTTAATTTTCTCTGAGAAGGCAAGATCAGTTACTGAGAGAGGTCATATGGAGTAAGCATCTTGAAAGAGAGGTGATGGTTTGGAACCCCTAATTTAAAAAATAGACTAATGTGTGTAAGGTTGGGGAAATGTAGGAGAAAGGGGCCTGGGGCCATTTATAGATTTTTGACTTGAATGACCAGATGGTAAGTCATTATGCAAAATAGTGAATATACGAGGGAAGCTCTTAGGGAAATGTGAGTTCTGTTAGGGACATGTTGATTTTGAGGAATGTGTAAGACCTTCAGGTGAAACTATCTGGTGGGCAGTTGCTTACACTATGCTGGTGCCATCACCTGGAGGCACATGGTTGGAACGGTTAGCTGTGTGTGCCTTTGAAATTACCCAGGAGAATGTGTTGAATGAGAATAGATGACCAAAGATGGAACTTTAGGAAACGCTAACATTTAAGAGGTAGGTGTCTGAAAAGAGACCTAAAAAGAGACTGAGAAGCAGTGGCCAGAAAAAAGGGATCGAAACCAAGAGTGCTGCAGAATCCGAAGAGGCTAGAATTTCAAGGAAATAATAGATAATGATATTAAATGATGCACAGAAGTGAAAGAAGATGTAGACAGCAAAGGGAATGACTGAATTTGCAACTGGAATGTCAGGGAGATGGTTGAGTCAGAAGACAGAGTGTGGTGGATTGAGAAGACAATGGCAGAGGAGGAAATGGACACATGACAGAAAGCTAGTCACTGGAAAAGCTTATCGCTGAAAGAAGACAAGTGATTAAGGGATATAGAGGAACAAAGGAGGAATATGAAAATAAATTCACCCCTCATTAGTAACCCTTATATTCTTAGTATAGAAAATTTAGAACTTGCATTTGGGACATGAAAATATGAACTGCTTTATATAATCCCTTCTCTCTTACATTATCACTGTTAACATTTTGGTATATATGATATGGTCTTTTTAAAAACAGGAACATACTTCTTAAAATGGTAATATTTAATGTAGGCTACTTTTTGTGTTTCCATATATCATGAATATATACTGTCTTAACTACTTTTTCTACAACGCCATCTTGAATGGCAACGGAGAGTGTTCCATTATACATCTATATAATTTTTATTTTAAAAATCTCTCCTATTATTGGACATTATGGTTTTATAATTTTTCAATATTATAAATAGCACTCACGTGGTTCTTTTTTTTTTTTTTAATTTTTTTCAACGTTTATTTATCTTTGGGACAGAGAAAGACAGAGCATGAACGGGGGAGGGGCAGAGAGAGAGGGAGACACAGAATCGGAAACAGGCTCCAGGCTCTGAGCCATCAGCCCAGAGCCCGACCCGGGGCTCGAACTCACGGACCGCGAGATCGCGACCTGGCTGAAGTCGGACGCTCAACCGACTGCGCCACCCAGGCGCCCCTCACGTGGTTCTCTTTATTACTATGTCTCTGAGCCCAAGCATGATAAATTCTAGAAGTGAAATTACAGAATCAAAATTTATGCAGGGGCACCTGGGTGGGTCAGTCGATTGAGTGTCTGACTTCAGTCAGGTTATGATCTCAAGGTTCGTGGGTTCCAGCCCTAGTCAGGCTCTGTGCTGACAGTGCGGATCCTGCTTTGGATTCTCTATTTCCCTCTTTCTCTGCCCCTCCCTGCTCACACACACTTTCCCTCTCTCTCTTTCTCTCTCTCTCTCTTTCAAAAATAAATAAATATTAAAAAATTTTTAAACTTCAAAATTTATGCAAAAGTCTAAGTTTTTTGAAATGTATTGCAAAATGCTTGTTGAATGTATTATTGTTGTTATTTTTATTTTAATCAACTTACACGGCCATCAGCAGTTCATGAGAGAATGTATTTCTGCTAAGAAGAGAGGGATGTGAACATTTCTTTTATGCTGAATGGAAGAAGCCAGTCTAGAGGGAAAAGTTGAAACTATAGACAAAGGTTGGTGATGTCCTTGAGGGGATGGGAGGATATGGGATCCAGAACATAATGAATGTAGAAAGGGGGGAGGGGACACTTTTACAGAGATGAGAAGGAAGGAGAAAATATGGGTTCAGAGGAGTAGTACCTGCAGGTACAGGGAGGCAGGACATTGAGAGAGATGTCCCTTGACACTCTCAAGTTGTCTCTGTGAAGTAGAAGACAGACTCTCTTGAGAGATAAGAAGGCAGGGATGGATATGATTCTGAGAACATTTTGAATATCCAGTGAGCAGTGCATGTGAGGAGTGTATGGCCAGCATACATAAAAGGATTGTCGGAATGTTCTAAGGGCACATCCAAGGTTAGAAATGACAAATATATAGTGGTGCCGATCTATAGAGTGAGAACTTCAACCTGGAACTGCCCCATGGCTGAGTTCTTCCCGCCATTTAGATCTGTCTCAAATATCACATTCTTAGAAAGACCTTCTCTAATCAAATTATCTAAAAAAGCACACTTTCTGTGCCTCCAATCACTCTATTCCATTATCAAAGTTCTTATCACTGTCTGAAAGTTTCTTGTTCATTTATTTACTGTTACTCATTTATTTTATTTGTCCCCCAGTAGAGGGTAAGCCCCATGAGCAGACACTTGTTTATGTTATTTATCACTATATTCTCAATACACAAGGCAATGCCTGTTACATTTATGGACTCTCTAAAAATATTGCTGTCTGACTGCATAAATGGGTTAACACGTAAGAACATGAAAGCATTTGTTTGTGAGGGAATAGGGTTTCCTGAAGAAACAAGGGGAAGGCAAGGGTCATTGGAGAGGAAATACAGAGCAGAATGGGGATGAGACTATGTGGGAAGAGAGAGTAAGTGGAGATGACATCTAAGGTGGTGGCCAGGGACAGGATAGTGCAAGATTGGCCTCGTGGATTGGGAGCAGTAGAGATTCGGGCCCAGTGAGGGAAACCTGGACGCCCTGGGAAGAGCTGCTTGGTGCTCAGATGAGGATTGCCTGAGAAGGGGATGTCCATACTGAGACAGGTGATTGGTGTGATAGGTCCCTGTGATTCATCTTTAAATTGCCTCACAAGGTCTTTCTCTTCTTGCACATTCCTGGGCAGAAAGACGTACCTTACGTGAAGGGGTGAAGCAACCCTTAGAGTTCCCCTCGAGGCCACCAAAAAGAGTCCATTAGAGAGCTAGTGACAAATGCAACACAATGTTTTGAGCTGGCTGAGCTGCTTCTGTGTGAATCCATTTATGTGCAGAAGGACTTCTGTAGCCCTGAGAGGAAGGACAGTTTTGCGTAATCCCAGGAGATGGTAGGAAGTGGAGGAGGAGGGAAAGAGACATTGTACTCACTCCCTTTTTTGTCCCTTGGACTGTGCTCAGGAGGTTAGAAATGGATGGAATTGTTTCGTATGAGATTCAGGGCAGAGGGCAATGGTGAGAAGATGATGAAATTGGGCTTAAGGGTTCTGTCAGACCCCAGGCAGAAGCAGGGCTGTATAGGACGTGAGGAAACAAGAATGGCTGAAGATGTCAAGTTCTTCAGCCTTGGTGATGAGGTAGTGGAAGGGTGGTAAACTTTTCCACCCAACTAGCCCAGTTTGCCATTTGCCTCACTGCAGAAAGCCCAGTCTGCTGGGCTCCCTTCTCCCAATATTTCTGAGAGTCTATGATGAGTGCATATGTGTTGAAAATGTTCTTTTTTGGTTGTTGCTTCCACCCTGAGCCCTCTTCCCTGTCTCTTTGCCGTCACTCCTTGCTAACTTTGTCACTGTGCTGCTGTCACCATGCTCTTGAGTGCTGGACAGGCATGACTCTGAAGTATAGCTAACTCCAGGTTGTCATGGTAACACAACTTGACCGAAGGCTTGAGACCGAAAGGAAATACAATGCAGAAAACAAAACCTCAAAATCCAGTATCGGACATCACTTCTCCTAGAAACTGTGAGTGAGCTTTCTCTCAGGAAGTCTCCAACTGGCTGCTGCTTTCTGTAGCCCCCAGCCTCCAGGAAGCCCCAGAGCATAAGCCCCCGCCCTGGATCCCACCCTCCTTTTCTGCAGAAGGATAATTGAAGGTGGGATATCACTCAGCCTCCACACAGGGTGTCGGGTGGTTGTGTGTGGCCCAGGTGGGGCAGGCATAAGGGCTGATCATATATCTCTCCCAGTCTGAATCATTAGTCCTATGTAACACCAGGTGTGGAATTCCAGCCGTTCGGTGTTGCCGGCTCCGCCCTAAGCCCAGTCCAGTGTCGGCAAGTTCCTTCTTTCTCCTTCAGTTGAGATGAAAAGAAGAATATGCCTGGTGAGGTCTCATCTCATGATGTCCTGAAAGCAAATACTTGAGCAGAAAAGTCACATAGACACATGCACACATGCACACACACATGCATACACACACACTTTTCAAAAAAAATCCAATACTTCTCAGGAACGGTCCAGTCAAAATACATATTTTACAAAATATCGGCAAAATTATAGTGCTGCTGAAGATCCACCCAACTGACATAGTTGAAAATATTTAATTAACGTCTCAGTCTGAAACATCTTCGTTTGATTTACTTTATTGATTTGAGGTTTCCACAATGAGATAAGAGTTGTCCTTATTTGAAACAAAGGGAAGGCCTCCTTGAAGCCCAGAGAGAGTTTCTACCCTAGAATACAACACCTGGTTCCCAACTCTCATACAGCTGTTTTCCAGCTTCAACAATGGCAAGATAGAGACTCCACCTCCAGCAGTGGGCAGAAGCTCCCGGTGGTTTCAAATAGCAATTTGGGGTGCCTGGGTGGCTCAGTCAGTTGAGTGTCCAACTCTTGATTTCAGCTCAGGTCATGATCCCAGCATCATGGGATGGAGCCCTGACATGGGCTGCATGCTGGGCATGAAACATGCTTGGGATTCTCCCTCTTTCCTCCTTTCTGCCCTTCCCCCCCATTCTCTCTTTCTATCTAAAATAAAATTTTTTTTTAATTTTTTTTTCAACGTTTATTTATTTTTGGGACAGAGAGAGACAGAGCATGAACGGGGGAGGGGCAGAGAGAGAGGGAGACACAGAATCGGAAACAGGCTCCAGGCTCTGAGCCATCAGCCCAGAGCCCGACGTGGGGCTCGAACTCACGGACCGCGAGATCGTGACCTGGCTGAAGTCGGACGCTTAACCGACTGCGCCACCCAGGCGCCCCTCTATCTAAAATAAAATTTAAAAAAATTAAAATAATTAACAGTTTGTGCCATGAAAACTGTTTCAGGACAGGGAGGTGGACATTTCCCCCACCTCTTCACGAAAGTCAAGTCAAATCTAATACTCCCAAGGACTGGAAATTTGGAAGCACCCAGAGATAGCATCCTGGGTATGGCTTGCGGCCTTCTTAGGAGGGCAGTGGTGGTGGTGAGGCTTCTCCCCAAAAGGGTGTGGGCTGCAGCTGTGGACCCATGGGAACCAGAAAGGAGGGACAGAGAGAACACTTCGTGGCGACTGCAGCTAACAGAACATTTGTGGACACGTGGGAAGCACCCTGACCTCTAGAAATCCTCGGGGAGGGGAAGAGTAGATCTGAGGTAAAACCATTTTCTATGATCAAGCCAATGGAGAACTGTGATGTGTGAAGCTGAGCATCAGCATAAAATGTGACTTCTGTTTGTAGTTACAGGTGGTGGAGCATAGCATGTTTGGGTTACACAAAGGTGATACAAGATTCAGTCCTCAGGAATTTTTAATGTTGTGTATAGTCAAATGTCTTCTCAAGAATATACTCCTCCCATTTTCCTCTGGTAAATATTTAAACCATCATTCTTAATATTTATGTGTTAAAACAGATAGAGAATATCTGCCCGAAGACTTCCAAAGTGAGATTCTATGTTTGGTGAGACCCTGCTACTCTTCATCATGGCTGTGAGAAAAGGAAAGAGAACAGTTACATAGAAGTTCTAGCCGACATTTCCTGTGATTATTAGATTGAAAATCAGAGGGCTACAATTGGATATTTGTGGTCCAGCTACAGCTTGCTGAATCTTCCACGATGTGACCAGGCAAACAGCAAACCAGAGCATCCCGCTTACAAGGTTCAGCTCAGAGACTGCAAACATGGAAAGCAGACCTAATAAAGCTAACATAATTTATTTACTTAAGCCTATGCATTTTAATGAACAGACTTTGAGATGCAGAACACACAAGTTGAAAAGCCAAGCAAAGTACGGTAGCAGTGAGTATAAGGGAACAATGAGCAGTTTAGGTAAGGAGTAATAGCGTAGAAAGAACTTCAGAGATTATCTTGCCTAGCCCTTCTCAAATTTAGTGGGTATATCTCTGTAACTTTGTAGAAATGCAGATTTCTGGGTCTCAGCTCCAGACCGAAGACCAACTGCAATGAGTCTGCCATGGGGCCCAGGAATCTGCATTTCAAGAGAAGCATTCTTTGCTGAGTAATTTCTATTTGCCATTTGAGACCCATTGTTCATCCTTCTCCATTCAACTAGGCTGACAGTTATGGCATGAATCAACTGGGCTTCCTTGTGCTTTGGAATCCAGTTGGGTTCAATGAATGGGAAGCACTGGCAGGAAATGAGGGGGTGTGATATTAACCCCCTTGCCCACTTCCCTGCTGGCTTCAGGTTGGCAGTGGCTGAGCTCCTCTAACAAAGGCTGAGTCTCCTACAGCACTCTCTCCAGGTCCCGCTTGTCCTTCCTTTCCCAATTCCTTCAAGTCCAGGGGAGCTCGGTGTCCAGGCTGCACCCCAACCAATGAAATCAGAATCTGTAGGAGGGGGCACTGGGCACCCTTACTTTAAAGCTTCCCCATGAGATTCTAATTTGCAGTCAACAGTGAGAACAACTGCTTAGATTAGGAGATTTTGTGAAAGAGCAGGTGCTAACTCAGTATGTTCAGGGTGGGGCCTGAAATACTGCATTTCTAGCAAGATCTCCAGGTGACTTGTATACACATTAGATCTTGAAAAGCACCATTCTTGACCTTCGCTTCTCTTAGAAGGGGTGAAATCCAGAGAGATAAAGTGACTTGCCTGAGAATGCACATGACTAGAATCCAAGTTTCCCAAGACCAAAGTCAAAAGCGGGCAACAGAGATGACCCTTGGAGATAGCAGTGCAGAGTCAGAAAAATAATACCAGTGGGAGCTTGGTGTTCTACTAAGGACTTGCTCTAAATGGGTCACTCCACAGGATATACACATACAACCCCAGGATACATGAGCCCCAAGGAAAAAGGAACTTTTCTGAGGCCTCATAGTAGCAGGTGCAGACAGCAGCTGCCAGGACAGCTCTCCTTTGGGACCATTTGTAGAGGGAGAGAGAACAGACCAGAAAGTGTCAATCAGCTCTTCTGGAGACTGTGTCCCAGGAGTCCTGGAGTGAGAAGTTCTGCAACACTTAGATCATCAGAAATGTGCTGACTTTGTCACATCGTTGTAACCAATCTTTGGGCAGGAAATGATAGGTTCTTTTCTTGTGATTCGCCAATTTCCCAAGGCTTTTGGTTTTCTATTAACCGTGTAGAACCTCTTAGCAAACAGTCCCTGTGGTAAGTTGTCAGCAAGAATGGCAAGCATAATTCCCCTCCTTAAATCCATACTCTTGGGTAGTGTAGGGGAGGGGAAAGTCTTTTTCCTTCTATCTTTCTGGGTTCTTTGCGGGGGCTCTATAACACAAGACAATTCACAAGAAAAACAAACAAGTTTATTAACATGTATATTTCATATACACATGGGAGAAACTCAGAGATGAGTAACTCAAACAGGTGGCTAGAACTTAGGCTTATATAACATCAGAACAAAAATAATGAACTTTCAGAGAAGTGACAACACAAAACAAAAAGACTGGGAGTTTCTCGGGCAGCAAGTTATGAAAAGGCAAATATATAGGACACCGAAGGAAGGTAAGGTCTAGCCAGTAAAGTTATAGACAGTCTTCTCATGCCCTCTCTGGGCTGATAAGGGGCTAGGGTTGTCGGTGATTGACTTCTGTACAAATTTATGTCTTGCTTTTAGGCAAATAGGGGGAGGGCAGAGAGGCTTCTCTTGTATCTGCTTCCACTCAATTGCCTTGAGATGAAAATGTCAAAGTGGAATGTTTGGGGCTAGCAAATTCTGCTCCCCCTCAGTAGCCATTTCTCATACTGACTCTGAGCTTGACCGTGTGTCTTGCTTTGGGAGAGAAAAGTTAATGTGGCAGAAGTGCAAGCAGAAACTTGAAAAGGACCTGCACATTGGGCCTTGTGCTCTCTTGCTGCTCTTTGGAACCCTATGAACACCATGTGAAAAAAACCAGGACCAGCCTCCTGGAGGAGGGCCCACACAGAGCAGACAAGACGTCCCTGCTGAGGCCCTCCTGCCCCCAGACCAAAGAGCCTGCCAACCTGTGAGTGAGGCCAGCTGACCAAAAATGCATGTAGGAGTCCAATAGATATGAGCTGAGCCAGCCCAGAGCAGGAGGACCACCCAGCTGGCCTCACTCTGAGTCAAATGATTATTAGTTTAAACCACTGAGTTTTGGTGTGTTATACAACAAAAAGCTGATGGATCCGCCTCCAAACACAACAGCTGAGCCTAAAATATTAGAAACTCCTTGAGGGCAGGGCATGATTCTTACAGCACTGTTGGTGGTGGCAAAATACGGGAAACAACGAATGCTCCTGTTGCGCCATATCATGGAGTACCGTGCACTGGGGCCACTAAAAGGAATCATTAGGTCAGCGTATGTATATACATATATGGTGAATATTAAAACACACACTCACACATATTTTGGTCAAATAATGACAAAAATCTCATGTAGATTTTTTTTTATGATTATGCAAACAGAAGGGACACACAATCACAGGTGGTAGAGATGCGGGCAGGAGTGGGGGAGGGTAACTAAAGAGAACAAAAGAAAAAAGAATGCATTTAAATATGTATGCATCCAAATATATATGATCTTACTTATACAAGAGCATATATATTCATTGATGCCTAAACATTTCCCGAGGTGATAGTTTCTAAAATGTTCATAAGAGAACCAAACATTTCAGGTGCTAGGATTTCAGCTGGATATTTTTTTTTTCCTTTACACTCTTAGGAATTGTTCAAATTTTACATGGAGTATGTGGTACTTAAATAATTAATAGAGATCTTTTTCTTGTTGCAGAAAAAAAAAAAAGTACACTAAACCTAGGGCAGTGGTACCCGTTGGTTTGTGTGCAATAGAATCACCTCGGGTATTTAAAAATACACATTTCTGGGTCCCACTCCATACATACTGAATGCGGACATCTGGGCATGGGGCTGTGGAATCTGCATTACAAATAAATTCCCCTGGTGAGCCTAACCGAACTAAAATGTAAGAACCTCTTGGTCAAAGTTCTCCAGAATGAATAATCAGCACTACTTACTAAAAAGTCACCCACACTTGAGGGGAGCCTGGGTGGCTCAGTCAGCTGAGTGTCCGACTTCGGCTCAGGTCATAATCTCATGGTTTGTGAGTTCGAGCCCCTCGACGGGCTCTGTGCTGACAACTCGGAGCCTGGAACCTGCTTCGGATTCTGTGTCTCCTCTCTCTGCCCCTCCCCAACTTGTGCTCTGTCTCTCTATGTCTTTAAAAAAATAAAATAAATGTAAAAAAAATTATAAAAAAATAAAAAAATAAGTCACCCACACGTGAACTGGCTAATCTGGAAAGTCATGAATAGCAAAGGCAGCTGATGGACACTTAATCTGTTCATGTTCCATGTTCAAGGTCGTATGTAATCAACTGTGTCTTGCACTTCTCCTTTTTGACTTCCGATTTCCAGTTTCCTCCCACATCCAGGTGTCTAATCTCTGTTCACTCATGGCTCCTCCATGACCAGGGACTGTGTCCTTCTGGGTTCCTTTCTCAGGGACATCTTCCAGGCCCCTGCCCTGTAACCTTTCCATGAACCATTTGCAGTAGATGCTCAGGGCACCAAGATCTACCCTTTAAGAGACCCTGAGTTTTTTTCCATTTCAAAAAAATGGAGGGGCACCTGGGCTCAGTTGTTAAGTGTCTGACTTTGGCTAAGGTCATGATCTCTCAGTTTGTGACTTTGAGCCCAGTGTCAGGCTCTCTGCTGTCGGGGCGGAGCCCACTTTGGATCCCCTGTTCCCATGTCTCTCTCTGCCCTTGCCCCACTTGTGCTGTCTCTCTCTCTCTCAAAAAGAGACTCTGATTTTTTTCTATATCTTATCATGTAGTCATTGTAGGGGCACTTTCCCCAGATGGTTTGGGTTGCCAACAGAAAGATAAACCTAGAGAGATGGCAGGGAAGCAGACGGAGGACTGAGGGTCATGCACATAGCCAGCTATGTTATTGGGCACAATACTGAGCCTGGGTGTGATCTTCATTCTATGACTTTGTGTCTAGTGTTTTTCTATTTGGATAACACAAAAAGAGATTTGAAGGGCTGTAAGCTGTTACACTGTCAGTAATTCACTTTTTATTATAAACTTTTAAAAAAAGTTTATATATTTTGAGAGAGAGTGAGTGGGGGAGCGGCAGAGAGGGAGGGAGGAATAGAATCCCAAGCAGGCTCTGAGCAGAGCCTGATGTGGGGCTCGAACTCACAAATGATGAGATCATGACCTGAGTCAAAAATCAAGAATCAGATGCTTAACCAACCGAGTCACCCAGGCACCCTTGTAATTTACTTTTAAAACACAAGAAGAGGGGTGCCTGGGTGGCTCAGTTGGTTAAGTGTCCGACTTCAGCTCAGATCATGGTCTCACAGCTTGTGGGTTCGAGCCTCATGTGGGGCTCTGTGCTAACAGCTCAGAGCCTGGAGCCTGCTTCAGATTCTGTATTTTTCCCTCTCTGCTCCTCCTCCACTCTCTCCTCTCTCTCTCTTTCTCTCAATAATAAACATTTTAAAAAAATTAAAAGGAAATTTTAAACATAAAAAGAGATTTGAAAGGCTGTAAGCTGTTACATGGTCTGCAATTTACTTTTAAGTACTTAAGCAAAGGTGTTGTGTATGTGTGTGTGTGTAAATTGTGGTCTTCCCATTCTTAATTGGGGTTTCAATTTAGGGGTGTTTAGTTGGCATTTGAAAAGCTATTCCATATTGGAGCCCATATTCCAGAGAGGAAAACTCTGGGCCTTTCAGTTAGCCTTATCTCAGATCATCACCAAGGATTTAACCATTAGCTTTACTGATTTTACACTGGTGAAATGACAGGGGCTTAAGCTGTGTGAACAAGCTTTAAACATTGTTACATTGTTGTGATCCTCCTACCCCTGCAAGCCTGCTGTCTGTATACTTTGAAATGGTGCCCAAGTCCTGGGTCCTGGGCTTCCAGAGGAGTCTCTCTCACCCAGTCCTGACCACGTCTGCTGAATCCTGCTTCGAGGACATTGTTGAGTGTACCTTAAGCAAACCTTTCATGCAAGATTCTTGATGGCAGGCCGGAGAGAGCAAAGAGTTGCCATTTCATGGAACTTACAGAACAGGCTCTACAACTATTATTTGCCAGCTTGCTAGTAAATATCTGGAGGTGTGACAGAGTTCTCTTGAGACTTGCTTTCATTTGTAACAAACTGCCCAAAAGAGAGGTACTTTCATGTAACAAACCTACTTACCGTGTGGGGACCCATATCCATTCATCCTTAAAAGGACCCAATAAGTGTGAGTGACCAAATTGGCTTAGGCAGGCCACATCAGAAACAATCTCAAAAATTTTTCTTTTAGACTTGCCCCCCACTCCAACAGAACTGGATCAGCCCTGAGGGAACCTCCTGGGCAAGAGCTGGATGCTGCGACAAGCATCAGCCCTCTGTCCCCACTCCCCCATCTCCTCCCCTACCTAAACCCATAGCTGCAATGCTATCCCATGGGCTTGCTGGGGGAGAACATGAGGCCACCTGTGCAAGGTCAACTATCTTGATCAGAAAAAAAAGCAGACACTGGAACAAAATTTCAAAAGAGTTCCACATCATACTTCCATGACATGCAAGAAAGTCAAAGGACCTCAACTGGATTCAAAAGGCATTCCCGAATTTGCATGGTGGGGTCAGGGGCTTGGGTGAGTGGATAGGTTCTAGAATGAATATGGTTTCATGAAATTTGAAGGAAAATGTGGGTCAACCTGCTTATCTAAAGAATATAATTAACTGCTAAGATATGTTGTGTGCTTGCTATGTGCCGGGAAATGTGCCAAGTACTTTAAATGGATTATTTAATTCAATCCTCCCAGCAAGTGAATGAGGTATGTATTATTACCACCTCTCTTGATAGGGAAGGAAGCTGAGTGGGTCAGTCAGTTGTCCAAGGTCACAGAGATAGTACGTAGAGGAATAAGGACTCAGATGCAGGAGTTTCTGGTGTCAGAGCCTAAGCGTTTAATTACTGCTTTTGAAGGAACTGAAATCATAGGTGTGTGGAGAGCTGAAGTAAGCCAAAGTCCTTGGAGACTTTCATCAGCAAAACCATCGCAGAACCTTGCCTAAAACCTGTTTCTGTGAGGTCCTGTCACCTGCCTGAGTCATGGGGGATGAGGGCACAGCTGGGACCCTAGCCACTGAAGAAACCATTACTGATTTGCATGTCTTTTTTTTGTTGTTGTTGCTGTCTTTCTTGGGGAGGAGGTGGTGAGGGATGTTGCGACTCTTCCACTGATAACTGGGAGGCCAGGGATGCGGCTGTCCCAGGGGCATTTGTTTGTCCTTGAGGAAGCCAATCCCCAAGACTGAAGTAGAGAGAGAGGAAAGTCAGAGAGAGAGACACTGAGGAAAATGGGCTGTGAAGTGAGGTAGAAGGGACTGCCCAGCACATGGAGCCCTCTCTCATCCTGCTTTCATTCTCATAAGTTCATACTTGGTGATATAAATCCCAAATTGACCTTTGAAGCCCTTCATTCTGACCCTTCACTTATTCAGTGACACCCTTACCAAACCTGGTGCTGCTCTCCCCACAGCGAGCAAAGACTGGGTTTGGTGTTCCCAGACTCCTTGACTGTTCTTTGTCTGCACTCAATCAGTAGCTGTTCGTATTCTTTTAAATGTATACCTGAGATGGTTCTGTTGGCATTTGAAAAGTCATCTCCAATTATGCAATAAAATGACTTAAGTTTTTTTAAATATAATTTATTTTATTTTTGAGAGACAGCACATGCCGGCAGGGGAGGGGCAGAGAGAGAGGGAGACAGGATTAGAAGCAGGCTCTGCACTGACAGCAGTGAGTTCAGTGCGAGGCTTGAACTCATGAACTTCGAGATCACCACCTGAGTCAAAGTCGGTCGTTCAACCGACTGAGCCACCCAGGTGCCGCTTAAGTTTTTATTGTCAGTGATGTGAATGGAAGAGAGACACTTAGGGAGAGGAAATGGAGATTCTTTTCCAGGTTAGAGATAGTCTGGGTTGTGAAGCAGAGGGAAGCCCATTGGTCTACAGGGATGTACTTGGCAGTCACACACTGTGAATCGTGGGGACTCAAGAGCCAGAGAGGAGAGCTGTGAGCAAACACGAGGTTGAAGATAATCTCCTTAGAGGCCCCATCTCTGAACATCAACACAGCCCTACGCCCCGGGGCATCTCCTATGATGTAAGCAAATTGAACAGTTGCCTAGTCACACCTTCGGGCACCTCCCATCCCAGGGGAAGAGCCAGATCTCCAGGGCCAGAGACTGATGAGAAAGAAAGCGATTTGTACTTAATAATAGAGCTATTTACTGACAGTCATAATAGAAACCAAAGAGAGCCAGGCAAGAATAGAGAGTCTTTTAAATGTTATCTTTTAAAAAAGATGTTTATTTATTTATTTTGAGAGAGAGAGAGAGTGTGGGGGGGAGGGGGCAGAGAGAGAGGGAGAGACAGAATCCCATGCAGGCTCCCCTGCTATTAGCACAGACCCCAACGTGGGGCTCCATCTCACAAACCGTGAAATCATGACCAGAGTTGAAATCAAGAGTCGGAAGCTTAACCAACTAAGCCACCCAGATGCCCCAAGAACAGTCTTAACATGTAAATGTTATCACAAGTTTCTGATCACAGCAGAGAAAAGAGTAGAAAGAGAACATGAGAAGATGTCACACTGACAAGTGCCTTTAAGTTTTGATATTATTTGTTAAATTTATTAGAGTTGAACTATCTCAAGAGCAAATCAGGCATTTTGTTCCACAGAAATTTATTGAGTTTCTTGTTTAAGTTTGTATGTGACATGCAATGATACCAATGAAGTCTCTGACCCCACGGAACTTGTAATGTAGACAGGGAGATAAAATACATGACTACAATATGAGGCAGAATTTAAGACATTTGGCACTTAATGGATTCAGAAGAAAGAAGTCACTTCTACCAGGGTGGTCAGGAAAGGCTTCATGGAGGAGGTGGGGTTTCTGCTGAGCCTTGAGTTTGAGTACACTCTTAATGGGAAGAGGTGGGTGAGGTAAAATGGATAGGCTGAGAAAACATGTGGAGTACTATGCCAAGAAAGGAGATCCTGTAAGAAAAGTGGGGATTATCGACTCTCCAAGTGCACAGAGACATCAAAGAGGCACGAGGCTGAGAAGGCCGGTTTTGAGAACCGTTTCCAGAAGGAAGTAAGGAACATGGATTGAAATGACATAGGAAGGAAGCGGGTGGCAGGGGGGAATAAGAACAGCAAACAGACTGAGTCACTAAACCGCATAGTTGAGGGAAGGAGAGGGAGAGAAACAAGATACCCTGTGGAGCTGGTTTTCGTTGGTCTATTTGTATGTTGAGCATTAGGGACAGGAACTACTAAGAGAGGCAACCTCGGGTTCAGAGGTGGAGGTAGGACATTCCCAGTCAGGTTCAAGAGGAAAGGAACAGCATTTAACCTTGTGCAGGACACTGCCTCTATGGAAATGTGGTAAGGAAGATGAGAATGGGGAGTCAGAAGTTTTTTGAGGAGGAGAGGAAGAAGTCCATTTTAATTTGAGTTTCGCTGCAAACAGACCGCGAGACAAGGATCTGGGTGCAATTAGTGCATGTAAGTGTGTGGCTGAGCAGATTACTATGGGCAACGGAGGCTCAGTTCTGCTGGGGACACATAAGAGGCTGTGGAATATGGCTGAGAACTGTCACCCTTAGGGGTGAGGAAGGTGGGGTATTTATCCATTTATTATGGGTTGAGGGAGTGGTCCTGGGGTTTAACTCTGAGGAAAAGCTCTTGGAGAAGCACAGGCTTCTGTGTGTGTGTGTGTGTGTGTGTGTGTGTGTGTGAGAGAGAGAGAGAGAGAGAGAGAGAGAGAGAGAGATGGGTGGGGCACTGTCAGGGCTGGCTACAGGCTAAAGAGGCTCCTTGAGTCAGGGAGAGGGAATCTGAGAGCCTGGCACTGTGGCATATTTCTTGGGAGAAGCACATGCTTGGCATAGATCTGGCACATGGGAACCAGCTGGGCTTATCTGCGGAAATGGTTCCTTTGTGCACAAAGAACAAATCTGGAAATGTACCCAGTGGAGAGGAGAGGAGAGAGAGAAACAGGGAAAACAGGGAGGTTGTCAGTCAGGATCAGATTTTAGTTGTGTTTCATGTGACTTGGGGAAAAAATTGGGGATGGAGGGAAGATTTGTTTTTACTTTATTTTTTTTAAGCAAGTTTAAGAAGAAGGAACAGAGATTTCCCATATCTCTCCTGTCCCTACACATGCCTAGCCTCCCGCATGACTCACATCACTCACCAGAATGGTGCATTTGTTAAAATTTTTTTTAATGTTTACTTGTTTTTGAAAGAGAGAGAGAGAGAGAGACAGAGTGCAACAGGGACAGGGGCAAAGAGAGAGGGAGACACAGAATCTGAAGCAGGCTCCAGGCTCTGAGCTGTCAGCCCAGAGCCTGATGTGGAGCTCGAACTCAAGAACTGAGAGATCATGACCTGAGTTGAAGTCAGATGCTTAACCGACTGAACCCCACAGGTGCCCCAGAATGGTGCATTTTTTACCAATGACGAACCTGCATTGACAAATCATAATGACCCAAAGCCTATAGTCTGTCTACCTGAGGGTTCCTTCTTGGTGTTGTACATTCTATGGGTTGGGCAAATGTAAAATGACGTGTATCTATCATTGCAGTTCCGTGTAGAGTATTTTCACTACAGTGAAAGTCCTCTGTGCCCACCGACTCATCCTTTTTCCCAGCCCCTAACCCATGGCAACCACTGAACTTTTTACCATCTACATACCTTTTTCGTCTCCAGGACTGTCATATAGTTGGAATCATACAGTATGCTGCCTCTTCAGGTTGACTTCTTTCACTTAGTAATATGCATTTAAGGTTCCTGAGGGGAGATTTTGTTTTTCTCTGAAATTACAAAAAGAGGATTCTAAGAAAAGTGAGGATCCACGGTTCTGTGGTTTCTGGAAAATGAAAACCTAAAAGTGTATCATTGCGTATTTAAAAAAAAAATTTTTTTAATGTTTATTTATTTTTGAGACAGAGACAGAGCATAAACAGGAGAGGGGTAGAGAGAGAGGGAGACGCAGAATCTGAAGCAGGCTCCAGGCTCTGAGCTGTCAGCACAGAGCCCGACGCGGGGCTCGAACCCACGAACCACGAGATCATGACCTGAGCCGAAGTCGGACACTTAACCGACTGAGCCACCCAGGCGCCCCTATCATTGTGTATTTTACCTGTGAGACCTGGAAAGCAGGAAACCGAACGTTAGGATTGTAAACAGCATGCCACGCCCAGCGTTACGTGGTTTACTTCTAACTGTTCAAGCAGCGCTCACTGTTGGATCGCATCAATAAAACCTTCATAACATTGGATGATTCACAACAGCCCATGGGGATCTGCAGGATGTAAGCCCAAACTGTTGCTAGGAGAAAGGCCCCTGGTGAGTGGAAAGATGCCAGCTGGAAGCTTCAGCTCCACAGACACAACCACAGCCCCAGCAGTTTCTGCAGGGCTGGGGACACAGGCACCAAGGGAATACTTCTCCCACTGCATCTATGAAGCCATGGACATGGGAGCCCAACCCAGAATTGAAATGGCTTCCTCATTTCTGCTAATCACTTAACTCACCCAGCATTGGCATGATTGACTGTCTGGGTGTATTTGAAGGATCACCCGAATACAAGCAATTCCTATCTAGGACTGAGGTGAGGTTCCCTAGCTGAAATCCAGATGAAAAGATGAGAATTGCATTGGTTTCTTTCTACATCCACTGTATACAGAAATACAACATTTATCATAATATTCCATGTATTACATTTGTAATCTTATCAAAGAAATCTGGTTAATTTAACTCGATTTATCATCTCAGAGGGAAATGCTGCCTCCTTCATTTCATGATGTTCCCACCAAGGTGAATACAGAATGCACATCTTATTTTCTCAGCCTGATGTTAAACTAATTGACTTTAATTTTCCTGGAGGTTTTTTCTCCTTCTTTCTTCATTTGTCCTTCTCAAATACTTTTTTAAAGAAGAATCTCTGCTCCAAAAATTAGTGAAATGAATTTATGATTCTGGTTCTCAACCTTCTGGTATTGGTTTCACCCCTGGTACATTATGACTTTACCCCTAAAGATTTCAAATTTATCAATAAATAATTAAAATGCAGTGGAATCCTGTTCTTGCACCAGTGTGAGGGGCCCAGGAGGGCAATTCCCTCAGGCCTCAGCATTCTAGGGGAGGCTGTGAGGTGCATAGGGCAGGCATTAAGCTGCAGGCCAAGAGGCAGATACCAACGATTAGTTGTGGGACCTCAGATACATGAGTTGTCCTCGGGGGTTCAGTTTCTACCTATATAATGAGGAAACCAGATTAGATCATTTCAAATATCTGCATGTTTAGAGTGGCTAAATATATAACTGGGAAATAGTGATGTAATGTTTGTTTTTGATTTGGAAAAAGGCTATAGTAATAGTGAGGTTAAGGAAAATTGCCCCCAAAAATCTCTCCTGAAAAATAAATGCAGTTCCCTGAGAAAGGCACCTTGTCTGAGCATCAGCTGGTAATGCGAGTTGGTCGGGGAATGGATGGTTTTGGACCAAAGAATTATCGAGAGAAAATCCACACCTGGCTTGTTTAGACTTGGGAACAGTGGGGACAAGGGGTCAAAGCCTTCTGAACCATGAACCACTCACCATAATAAAAGTAAATTGGATCTTCTTTTTGCAGTAAACTAGGTAACACAGTAGCGGAATGCTACATGACTGCGTGAGCTCTTGGTCCCCTTCACTGCCTGTGATCCTCCCCGAACTGCGTTCCTGGTGGTAAAAATAGCCAGCGCTCTACAGCATTTACTAGGCTCAGGAACCTTTCAAGGGCCTTAGAGATGTTAACTTGCTTAATCCTATAACTTTCCATGAAATAAGCACTATTCTAATCACATTTCACAGATGGGGAAATTGAGGTGTAGAAAAGTTCAGTGACTGACCGAAGTCATACCATGGGTAAGTAGGGATTCAAACCCGGGTAGTCTAGCTGAGGTGTGCTCATCACCATGAGGGTTTACCTGGTAGGGGAGGCAATGCCTCCTTGAAGTTATTTATGCTGTGAGAGGTGGTTGATATTGCCAACAGAAAGTTGCTGCTGCTGGTGTGTGTGTGTGTGTGTGTGTGTGTGTGTGTGTGTGTGTGATAAAAGCTTTACTTTGAATAATTTAAGATTCCTCTGATGCCTTCCTAGGACAGAGCCTGAGCCGGGTCTTCCCAACTTTGTTGGCCTTGACCATGAGGGCTGCTCAAGATGGAGGGAGGTGGGGTAGAGGGCAGGACAGAGGGATGGGAGAGGAAACCCAGAGGACATCATGGAAGAAAGGACCCCTGGACATCTGTCAAGGCTTGAACAGACTGGAAGGCCAACTAGTGGGAGCAGGAGAGACCCTGGGGGCATCTTTTGGAATCCAGGCTTGTTCTTGATTGACAGGAAGAAGACTGGCTCTCTTTGAGGAAGGAGGACACACACAGCGCCTTCTAGATAATGGGCACAAAGGAGGAACAGGAGGGACCTGAAGGTTAGGAAAGCCCTCTTCACTGACTATCTGCAGTAGTGCTTCTCCTGGAGAATCTGGTTCAGTATACCTGGAGTCTTTATTTTTTAAAAATTCCCCTGGATGAATTCAACATGCATCACTTGTACAAAACACTGATCTGGTCCAGCCCTTTGCAGGTAAGTGTAGCTTGTGGCACATTTGTGTAGCTAAATAAGGTTTTATGTCCTCTTTATGGATGGCAAATGTGTCTTTCAGACTCCCACAGGGTGTGAGGGGAGGTGCCCTATTGGCAGGTTAAAGTGAGGATCTTGCAGAAAAGGAAGACAACCACTGGTGAAGGATTTCTGCTGACCTGAGGTTTATTCAGTGATGAACTACAAAGTGACTTGAAGAGAACCAAGAGAAATCTTAGCACCATCCTCTGCCTTTATCTGCATCGGAAATCTTTCGTTGGGAAGTTGCATTCTTTCAGGGGAAGGGCTGAGCCTTTCCTGCAGGACATTAACAGCAGTCATGCTTACATAATGCTTTATCATTTTCTTTCTTTCTTTTTGTTTATTTATTTATTTATTTATTTATTTATTTCAAAGAGAGAAAGCATGAATGGGGGGAGGGCAAAGAGAGACGGAGACAGAGAATCTCAAGCAGGCTCCGAACTGTCAGCACCAGCCTGATGTGCGGCTTCAACCCACAAACCATGAGATCATGACCTGAGCCAAAGTCAGGTGCTTAACCGACTGAGCCACCCAGATGCCCTGTCTTATCATTTTCTTTTTCTTTTTTTAATTTTTTTTTCAACGTTTATTTATTTTTGGGACAGGGAGAGACAGAGCATGAACGGGGGAGGGGCAGAGAGAGAGGGAGACAGAGAATCGGAAACAGGCTCCAGGCTCTGAGCCATCAGCCCAGAGCCTGACGCGGGGCTCGAACTCACGGACCGCAAGATCGTGACCTGGCTGAAGTCGGACGCTTAACTGACTGCGCCACCCAGGCGCCCCTGTCTTATCATTTTCAAAATGCCTTCCATTTATAATTTCTCTAGGATGAGGAAGGTACTTGACTTGTGCTTAAGTATACTCACTTCTTTTAATGTTGTTTGGGCTTTCATATCAGTTTATGAATCCAAATTAGAGATTAGTTAGTATTTATGTCGATAGTTGATAGTCAATTTTATAAGAAAACATAATTAACCAAATCTGGGTCTTAGTTATATATTTTAAACTTCTGACTTTCTGGCACCATCCAGTTGGAATTATTGTTGCCCTCCTGAGAGGAAAGAGTTAACAAGCAAGTCTGGTTATATACTCTTTGGGTGTCTCAAGGGACCATGGTTGACTCTTGTCCAACCCCTGGGAATGTGACTCTTGCAGAGTTTTTGAAGCTAGCAATTGATTTTATCACATACACTAGGAGCAATGGACTTCAGAATACCAGACCATCGGGTTGCTTTGCACGAACATCAAGATTAATGATGAGTACACAGGCTGTCAGTGGGGTACAGAATTTTGGTTGCTATGGTTGGTTGCTAGAATCATATGCCTGCATAACCAGCCTCCCATATAAACCTTGGACGATGAGATTCAAATAGGTTTCCCTGGACAGAGACATTTCACACATGTCCCTGTAGTTCCCTGCCAGGTAGAGAGAGAGCACTCCTAAGAGTCTCAGATAACGAAGGACATCAGAAGTGTATGCTGGATCTTTCTGGACTCTACCAATGCACATCTATTACCGGTTGCTTTGCTCTGTATCTCTTGGTGTAATAAATCTTAGCTGTGAGTATTACTTACTATGGAGTTTGTGAGCCCTCTAGCTCTTGAACTTAGGAAAGTTGTGAGATCTCCGATACACTTTTACTTGTCACACTAATCGTGACCAGGTTAACAGCCTCAGGCGCCTGTCATCATAGAATACCTAGCATTGGCTTTATTGCCATAGACTTGGTATCTGGCACCTGTATAACAAGCCATGGTTTGGCCTTTCCTACACCCTAATACATGGGTTTAATCTCTATAATGATGTTGGTCTTGATTTCTCTGTATGGCATTGTAGTTTCTTATTGGAATGGAGGTGCTGCCCAGAAGCCCATCCTTTCTGCCGGGTCCAACAACACTGTTTGGTGTGCCAGTTCTTCTCATCCCAATCTTGCCTCTGCTCTCTTCTTGTGGACACCTGCGACATCTGAATTACTACCATTTTAGCTACATATACTTGGGAGTAGGCTTCACTATCATTTACAGAGATTGGGGAAGTTATCTGGCTTTCAGACCATCCATTCCCAGAAGGAAATGACCGGTTTCAATATGACTGCTTTGAAAGCCCAAATCTATCCAAGACAGAATATAGGCATATGGGAATCAATAAGAAATGAATTTGACACACGTTGAGCTCCCCCTGCCCTAACATTTCTGTAGAGACCATCAAGGCAAATGATGGTAGTGAGGTGCAGGAGCAGAGCCAGGTGGCCCAGGATGGAATAGCGGAGACTAAGTGAAATGAAAACATCTGTATTGAGGGTCACCTGGTGTATGGTATCAGAGTCTGAGCAGGGTGAAGAGTGTACTCATGTAGACAGAAAGACATTCACGTGGGAGTATGACCTGGTTTGGATATTGGAGCCCAGTTGGAGTGAGGAAGGAATCTTCTCAGGATGGTGGCTTGGTTAGGGTGCCAAATTCTAAGTGGAATGGGGAGAAAAGTCACACCTTGGTGGTAGTGATCTATTTGGAGTGGCAGAGCCCACCAGGGAGAGCATTTGGCTGGCAAAAAGGGGACAATAGTGGGAAGATTGGCTTACAAAGAGGGATTCATCAAATAAGTAAATATATTGGTGATAATGGGAGCCAGGTTACTCATTGCTGGAGGAGAGAATTGTAAATATGGAAAGAGAGAAAAATAGAATTAACCTTAGAGCATTGACTGAAATTGAAGATAACTGTGAATCCATTGTTTTCCATGTAAATACAGAAATAAGTATGAAGTAAATCTTTCAGAAACAGTACTTAGGATTTTAGTCTCAGTCCCCTGAAAGGTCCTTGGAATCCTTAAGCAACCAGCACACCTAGTACCCAGATTTTGGTTTGTAAACACTTTTCTGATCTGAAAAAGACCAGAACTTCATGGAAAAAATTATTGATTCTGGGTGAGCCTAGAATAGCCTTTTGACCAGAAAGTAGTAAAGAAGTGCTCAAAAAATGATGAGAAAATCTTTTTTGAACTTAGCAAACTCAACACCCAAGAAACAAATAATCCAGTGAAGAAATGGACAGAAGACATGCATAGACATTTTTCCAAAGAAGACATCCAAATGGCTAACAGACTGCTCAACACCACTCATCATCAGGGAAATACAAATCAAAACCACATTGTGATACCACCTCACACTGGTCAGAGTGGCTAAAAATAACAACTCAGGAAACGAGATGTTGGCAAGGATGTGGAGAGAGGGAAACTCTTGCATTGTAGACGGGAATGCAAACTGGTAGAGCCACTCTGGAAAACAGTGTGGAGGTTCCTCAAAAAATTAAAGATGGAATTACCCTACGATCCAGCAATAGCACTATTAGGAATTTATCCAAAGGATACAGGAGTGTTGATTCACAGAGGCACATGCACCCCAATGTTTATAGCAGTGCTATCAACAATAGCCAAATCATGGAAAGAGTCTAAATGTCCATCAACTGATGAATGGATAAAGAATATGTGCTATATATATATAAAATATAAAATACTACTCAGTGATGAAAAAGAATGAAATCGTGCCATTTGCAGCAACATGGATGGAACTGGAAGTTATTATGCTAAGTGAGATAAGTAAGTCAGAGAAAGACAGATATCATATGTTTTCACTCATATGTGGAAATTGAGAAACTTAACAGAAGACCATGGGGGAAGGGAAGGAGAAAAAAATAGTTACAGAAAGGGAGGGAGGCAAACCATAAGAGACTCTTAAATACAGAGAACAAGCTAAGGGTTGATGGGAGGTGGTCAGGAGAGAGAGGAAAATGGGTGAAGGGCATTAAGGAGGACACTTGTTGGGATGAGCACTGGGTGTTGTATGTAAGCAATGAATCACAGGAATCTACCCCCAAAGCCAAGAGCACACTGTATATATACACTGTATGTTAGGCAACTTGACAACAAATTATATTAAAAATAATAATAAATAAATAGATAGATAACAAACAGAGGACAAACTAAGGGTAGAAAGAGGTGGGGGGTCGGGGGGTGGAGAAAATGGGTGATGGGCATTGAGGAGGGCACTTGTTGGGATGAGCAGTGGATGTTTTATGTAAGTGGTGAATCATGGGAATCTACTCCCAAAGCCAAGAGCACACCATATACACTGTATGTTAGCTAACTTGACAATAAATTATACATGTATATATATATATATATATATATATATATATATATATATATATCTGAAAAACAAACATGTGACAATTAAAAAAACAAACAAAAAACAAATGTCTCATCAATAGCCTAATCTCCAGGAACTCCCTACTACTTAATGATAATGCTTTGCTAGAGGGAGAAACAACCTTAGTTTGACAATAGCTGGGCTTCCAGTAATCTGCAAATCCTCTTTAGCATATGGAAATCCTTTTAGGAAACTTTCTCTTGACTTTACCTCTCCCAACTACACGGTATATAAATAGTCACTTTGCACAACTGCACTGCAGCTCTTTCTGCCCATGGATCCTGTCCCTGTGCTTTAATAAAATCACATTTTTGCACCAAAAAGAAAGAAAGAAAGAAAGAGAGAGAGAGAGAGAGAGAGAAAAGAAAGAAAGAAAGAAGAAAGAAAGAAAGAAAGAAAGAAAGAAAGAAAGAAAGAAACAAAGAAAGAAAGAAAGAAAATGGTGAGAACATGTTGGGGTACCTGAGTGGCTTAGTTGGTTAAGCATCCGACTCTTGGTTTCAGCTCAGGTGGGTTCGAGCCCTGCATTGGGTTCTGCACTGGCAGCACAGAGTCTGCTTAGGATTCTCTCTCTCTCCCCTTCTCTCTGCCCCTTCCCTGTTCACACACACACTCTTTCTAAATAAATATATAAGTAAACATTTTTTTTAAATGATGAGAACATGTCAAAAATATACAGAGCTGTTTGAAGGGGCTCATTCAACAAAACATTGATGAGAACATCAAAATCAAAATGATAGGAATAGATCACAAACCATTGAATAAAGTAGAAATTCCCAAGTACATACTAATATAGATGAATAAATGAATAAATGAAAAGTTGTATGAGGAACAGCATAATACAAAATATAGATTAACTATAAAGGGAATGAAAATTGACTTTACAGTGGAGAAGCCTGGCAGATAACACCTTTACCAACTTATCAAAGTAAACATCACCAGTAATGAGACAAATCAAAATCCTGAACCACTTGATATAATGCAATGTGAAAAACATGGTCTCAATATTGTGATATTCCTGCAGAATTGCTTAATCAGAATATAATCATTAGAAACACCAGACGAACCCAAACTGAGAGACATTCCTCGAAGTAACTGGTCAATCATCTTCACAGGTGTCAAGATCATGAGAGTCAAGAAAAAGAAAGTAAATGTTTTAGATTGAAAGAGACTATAGGCACATGATAGCTAAATGAAGGGTTCCAACTAGATCTTTTTGCTCTCAAGGACATTATTGGGACAGTTGGTGAAATTTGAATGGCTTTGAGGATCAGACGATAGTAATATATCATCATTAATTTCCCAATTGTAACTGTTGTGTTGTTTTTTAGGAAAATGTCCTTATTTGTAGGAAATATACACTCAAGAATTTGGGAGTGGCAGGGCATCATTGGCAACCTACTCCAAAGTAGAACAGGAAAAAAAAAA
>NW_024412434.1:4959595-4990624 GCF_014898765.1 Herpailurus yagouaroundi | reverse complement strand
CCCCTTAGGATCTCTTGTAGGGCTGGTTTAGTGGTGACAAATTCCTTCAGTTTTTGTTTGTTTGGGAAGACCTTTATCTCTCCTTCTATTCTAAATGACAGACTTGCTGGATAAAGGATTCTCGGCTGCATATTTTTTCTGTCTAGCACACTGAAAATCTCGTGCCAATTCTTTCTGGCCTGCCAAGTTTCATAAGAGAGATCAGTCACGAGTCTTATAGGTCTCCCTTTATATGTGAGGGCACGTTTACCCCTTGCTGCTTTCAGAATTTTCTCTTTATCCTTGTATTTTGCCAGTTTCACTATGATATGTCGTGCAGAAGATCGATTCAAGTTACGTCTGAAGGGAGTTCTCTGTGCCTCTTGGATTTCAATGCCTTTTTCCTTCCCCACTTCAGGGAAGTTCTCCGCTATTATTTCTTCAAGTACCCCTTCAGCACCTTTCCCTCTCTCTTCCTCCTCTGGGATACCAATTATGCGTATATTATTTCTTTTTAGTGTATCACTTAGTTCTCTAATTTTCCCCTCATACTCCTGGATTTTTTTATCTCTCTTTTTCTCAGCTTCCTCTTTTTCCATAACTTTATCTTCTAGTTCACCTATTCTCTCCTCTGCCTCTTCAATCCGAGCTGTGGTGGTTTCCATTTTGTTATGCATTTCGTTTAAAGCGTTTTTCAGCTCCTCGTGACTGTTCCTTAGTCCCTTGATCTCTGTAGCAAGAGATTCTCTGCTGTCAGCTATACTGTTTTCAAGCCCAGCGATTAATTTTATGACTATTATTCTAAATTCACTTTCTGTTATATTATTTAAATCCTTTTGGATCAGCTCATTAGCTGTTGTTATTTCCTGGAGATTCTTCTGAGGGGAATTCTTCCGCTTGGTCATTTTGGATAGTCCCTGGCGTGGTGAGGACCTGCAGGGCGCTTCCCCTGTGCTGTGGTATAACTGGAGTTGGTGGGCGGAGCCGCAGTCAGACCTGATGTCTGCCCCCGGCCCACCGCTGGGGCCACAGTCAGACTGGTGCGTGTCTTCTCTTCCCCTCTCCTAGGGGTGGGGTTCACTGTGGGGTGGGGTGGCCTGTCTGGGCTACTTGCACACTGCCAGGCTTGTGATGCTGGGGATCTGGCGTCTTAGCTGGGGTGGGTAGGCAAGGTGCACAGGGGCAGGAGGGGCAGGCTTAGCTTGCTTCTCCTTAGGTGATCCACTTCAGGAGGGGCCCTGTGGCAGCAGGAGGGAGTCAGATCTGCTGCCGGAGGTTTGGCTCCGCAGAAGCGCAGAGTTGGGTGTTTGCTCGGAGCGAGCAAGTTGCCTGGCAGGAACTGGTTCTCTTTGGGATTTTGGCTGGGGGATGGGCGGGGAAGATGGCGCTGGCGAGCGCCTTTGTTCCCCACCAAACTGAGCTCTGTCGTCAGGGGGCTCAGCAGCTCTCCTTCCCTTTGTCCTCCAGCCTTCCCGCTTTCTGAGCAGAGCTGTTAACTTATGACCTCCTAGACGCTAAGTCGCGCTTGCTGTCGGAACACAGTCCGTCAGGCCCCTCGGCTTTTTGCAAGCCAGACTCGGGGGCTCTGCTTGGCCGGCGAGCCGCCCCTCCGCCCCGGCTCCCTCCCGCCAGTCCGTGGAGCGCGCACCGCCTCGCCGCCCTTCCTACCCTCTTCCGTGGGCCTCTCGTCTGCGCTTGGCTCCGGCGACTCCGTTCTGCTAATCCTCTGGCGGTTTTCTGGGTTATTTAGGCAGGTGTAGGTGGAATCTAAGTGATCAGCAGGACGCGCGGTGAGCCCAGCGTCCTCGTACGCTGCCATCTTCCCTCCAGCTTGAAGTTATTTCAAAGTGCATTGTTTAAGGGGCGCCTGCGTGGCGCAGTCGGTTAAGCGTCCGACTTCAGCCAGGTCACGATCTCGCGCTCCGTGAGTTCGAGCCCCGCGTCAGGCTCTGGGCTGATGGCTCAGAGCCTGGAGCCTGTTTCCGATTCTGTGTCTCCCTCTCTCTCTGCCCCTCCCCCACTCATGCTCTGTCTCTCTCTGTCTCAAAAATAAATAAACATTAAAAAAAAAAGTACATTGTTTAAAATGTTTTTTTAAATATGGTGAATCCTGTGTAACTGCCATCTTGTGTCCCTGTATGACCTAATCTCAGCTGGTCCCCCAGAGACCCCTTGAATGCCAGCCCTCACCCCCTCAAGGTCCCATTTCTGCTCCAAGAAGAGAGCAGAACGAAACTGGTGTGAACCCGGAGAAATTTGCCAAATTGCAAGCACAGGTGTGCAGTGGTGGGAAAGGAGCAGCTCCCTGAAAGAGGAGGTAGTTTGCAGAATGGTTACAGCAAATGATAAAAAACTTCAGTTCTCCTTAAAGAGGTTGGGGGTAAACAATACCTCTGGTATTGATCCACTTTAACAACCCTAAAGTTCAGGCATTAGAGGCCATGCTGAGAGGAAGCATCTGACAGAAATGCTACCCAGTATGGTAAACCAACTTGGTGCAGACAGTCTGACTAATTTCAGAAGATTATCTGAAACTCCTCTCACACAATCTGTGGATGGAAAAGCACCACTTTCTACCAGAGAGGAAGAGAAGTTCCAGATCTCGTGGAGAATGTTTTGAAGCTTCCAAGAATGGAACAGAGTTGTGTCAGCCTCTGAAGAAGATAGAACTTGAAGAAGTTACTAGGAGCTATTTCATATTATGACTAGTTTTTAATTTTTTTACATTTATTTATTTGGAGTGGGGGAGGGGCAGAGAGAGAGAGGAAGACAGAGAATCCTAAGCAGGATCTGCACTGTCAGCATAGAGCCTGACTCGGGGCCGTGAGATCATAAACTGAGCTGAGATCAAGAGTTGGATGCTTAACTGACTGAGTCACCCAGATGTCCCATGACTACTTTTTAACATTTTGTTCATGCATCTGACAAAATCCAGATCCCTAAGCCCAAGCCCCTTGGACACTGCAACTCTGCTCAGTTTTTGCTTAGACACAATTCATTCTTTGCAGCTAATTAAGCTGAAGAAACCTGGGAATAAAGTTTGAAACAGGTTAATAAAGTTATCTGCAGGGCGCCTGGGTGGCTCAGTCAGTTAAGTGAGTTTAAGAGCCAACTTTGGCTCAGGTCATAATCTCAAGGTTTGTGAGTTCAAGCCCTGCATTGGGCTCTGTGCTGACAGCTCAGAACCTGGAGCCTCCTTTGGATTCTGTCTCCCTCTCTCTCTGCCCCTCCCCTGCTTGCACTCTCTTTCTCTCAAAAATAAAATAAACATAAAAAAAAATAAAGTTCTTTGCCTAGTTAAAAAAAATAGGATGAGTCCCTTTTTAATTAATTAACTATAATATTTATTGAGTGGTTCAAACAGGAAATCATACAAGATTTCAGGTTACCTCTCTCCCCTTCACCTCTAAGCAGCCCACCAGCCAGTATCTCCTTTCTAGAGCCCAAGCTCAACCTATCAGCAAAGCCACTGGACAAACACCAAAGAACTTTGTGGCCAATCGTTTCTCATCTTAAATATCTGTTTCAGCTGAGGAGAGAACAACATTTTTCCCAGTTACTCCAAGGGTACCCTAACTTGACAAAAATCAAAGCCCCTACTCCAGCTATGGGGCCACTGACTTCTAGAAACCTGTTCTTTTTCTTTAAAAAATTTTAAGGCAACATCTTTAGTTCTGAGATAAAGTTAAGTGGAGCTGCTGGATAAAAAGAACCAAATTAATGAAAATAAGAAACAGCCATGTTGACAGGGGAGGACGAAAGACCTAGCAAAGCCCTGGCTTATAGTCCCACTCTTTCCTCCTGGTTCACTTTCTGGAAACTGTGTGTCTCCATACAACGATCAGGAAAGCTCTGCAGGGAGTAGAGCACCCTTGACCGAGTGAATAAACTGAAAAACAGGCATCCAGCACCAGCCTGTTACAAGGCTCTGAAATCAAGTCAGAAAAGTCAGATTGAGAGTAATTCAGTTACCTGAATAATGATTTTGGGTTCAAAATAACTGCGACTATTGCTTCCTTTGATCAAAAATTCTTTTTGTAAAAGTTTTTTCCTGCATCCCTGCTGGACAACAGACCATTTCTTGGAAGGTGCCTGGGGAATCTGCTATTAGTAGAGAAGCTAATTTTAATGAGGCAGTTTGGATACCCTCCCCAGCAGTCTGGGTGCAGGCCCAAGCCTTTCTTGGAGTGTTTGTCCTTCTCCTGCCCTCAGAGGAATTAATTTCTTTGTCCTGCTGATTTCCTTTCTCTGCTTAAAATGGAAAAAAAAAAAAAAAGAAAAAGAAAAAGAAAAGAAAAGGTTCTGTTGGACTTACCCTGTATTTGTTTCCCTTCCCTCTTGACTCACTTGGATTTTTTTGTGTGTTTGACCTTTCCTTACTTTTAAAGTCTGGTTGATTTTGGCTGACATGAGTTTAAATGTGTCTACATGTCTGCATACCAAATAAATATAGCAACATCAGTTTGGACTTCTCTGGAATTCAAAGATAAATCTTCCACCTTGCAGCTTAATCCTTTAAAGGGAACTGCTCTTTCCCATTTCTCTCCAACCTGGGGTCAGTTCTAGAAAGAGATATCTATATCTAATGTTCTCAGGATCCAGGAATGCAATATCATATCCATTGAACATAATTACTATTATGTGACCATATTTGGTCATTTACTCTTACATTCAACAAATATTTGTTTGTTCTGCTAAGTCTTGTAGATATAAAACGAAGTCTTATACACAGAGACTCTCTCCTCAAGATGCTTATGGTCCACAGAGATACGAGCAAGTAAATCAACAGGCTCAGTACAAATCATTGTTGGTATAGGTGGCACAGAGGAACAATGTCTGACTGGGTTGGAGGGAGCCAGAGAAAGTCCACAAGAAACCATTGCTTGAGCTTGGTTCTGAAAGGCAGAAACATGGGGTGGAATCAATGGAGGCATTAAGAGGTAGAAAATTCCTTTCAGGCAGAGGAGAGAGCGTGTGTGAAGCCCAGAGGCAGGAAAATGCCCTAAGTGTTCTAAGAACTCCCAGTGGGTCCACTTGACTAGAACACACGAAATGTGGTGGGACATGAGGAGAAACGAAGCAGGAAAGAAGAAGAGAGGAAGAACTGCATACGGAGGGCTTGTATATTCAGTTTGGGGGCTTGCACGTGGCTTTAAAAACCCTCTAGAATATTACCAGCAGGGTCCCCTTTGGTGTCACAGTTTTTAATTTGCAAAATTGCTTTTGCTGGGTGGGACCATATTTTCCAGAAATTGGGAATCTCTTCTGACAAATTTGAGTACACTTGCAGAAACAACAGAGCAAAATATATGGAACCATGATGGATCTTGACAACTGACCACAGTAGAGTGGTAGGGGTTGGGTCTGACCCCTAATTCTATATGCTTCTCCTCTTACCAATTTCAGTGTGCTTTCTGGGATTTAAATAGCCCCATACTTGGTTTTATAATTTTAGTGGCATCCACATTGGTTTATGATAATTTGGTTAAAGTCTGGCAGAGGTATTTCTAAATTTGCAGTGATCAGAATTTCCTATTTATTTATTCAACAAATAATTACTGATCACCTAAAATGCCAAATATGGTTCTAGATGTTAGAGATACAGCAATGAACAAAATAAAGCTCCTGCTCCCTGGAACTAAGATTCTGGTGGAAGAAAACAGAAGCTAAACAAAAAAAATAATCCATCATATTATTCTATTGGAATTTGATCAAGGCATTGGAAAAAAAGCAAAGCAGGGATGGGCTATAGGAAGTGTCAGGGGCTAGGAACTGAATTTTAACTTTGATGGTCAGGGCAGGTCTTATTGAAGGTCACATTTAAGCAAAGATGTGCAAGATATCTGAGTTAGAGAGGACAACAAGTACAAAGACCATGAGGTGGGAGCATGCCTAGCATGTTTGAAGTTTGAGGAACAAATGACAACCAGGCCAGTGTGGCTAGAGCTGAGCGAGCAGGAGTGAGTAGCAGAATACTAGGTCAGCGAGGTGGTGATTCTGAACTGGACTGCCTTGGCTCATTATATGTAGCTGGCACGTCAGCTTGGGCTGGACACCTTAGGATGGCTTTCTGCCTGATATCTGGGTGTTGTCAGGCTGGTTGTTCTCAGCTAGGGTCTCGACCAGGACAGCTAGTCCCTGTTCCTGTAGTGTCTCATCTTCCCGCAGGACAGCCTGGGCTTCCTCACATAGAAGAGTTGTAAGCCCAAGAGCGTAAGCCTAATGTGCAAGAGTTTTGCAAGCCTCTGTCAGCAACACATTATGCTAATATCCAGTTGGTCAAAGCAAATGACCCTGAGAAGCCCAGAATCAATGTGAGTGAGGACTTCACAGGGAATGGATACAGGAGTGAGTCTTCAGGGATATTATTGTAACAGTCAGTTATATCCCTCATGCCATCTAACACAGCGCCGGGCCATACTGATTGCTCACTAAATAAACATGGTGATCATTGACTGTTTCTTTTCCCCTCTCACTTAAGAAACTGTATTCTTTTGGGGCGCCTGGGTGGCGCAGTCGGTTAAGGGTCCGACTTCAGCCAGGTCACGATCTCGTGGTCCATGAGTTCAAGCCCCGCGTCGGGCTCTGGGCTGATGGCTTGGAGCCTGGAGCCTGTTTCCGATTCTGTGTCTCCCTCTCTCTCTGCCCCTCCCCCGTTCATGCTCTGTCTCTCTCTGTCCCAAAAATAAATAAACGTTGAAAAAAAAAAAAAAAAAAGAAACTGTATTCTTTTAAGAGTCTAAGTGTCTTACGCTTTTCAGTTTTAGTGGATTTTATTTTTAAAGCATGTTTAAGTTTACAACAGAATTGAATAGAAAGTACAGAGATGTCCTTCCTCCCCACCAGTACAACTTCCTGCACTATCAACATCCATAACCAAACTAGTACATGTATTACTATCAATGAACCTGCATCAACCCATCATTATCCACCAATTTTACATTAAGGTTTGCAAATGTTGCACACTTGTTTGGACAGATGTATAATGGATAATGACATGGACCTACCATAATAATATTATAGAGAATAGTGTCACTGCCCTTGTATTGTGCTGTCTTCTTTTCCCAGAACACAGGTCCTTTGCACTGTCATCCTTAAAATCCTAGATTGGACTCTCTCCCATCCAGAAAGTCTTCCAGGGCACTTCCAGCAGGGCTAATTGCCTGTGAACTATGGGCTTCACAGAACACTATACTAATATTATTTTTTCTAAATTAATTATATGTTTTTATTCCTGGCCCTCCAGGAGGCTGTAATTCCCTATTGCAAGGGAATGTAGAGGGACCTTATAGTATAATTAGCATTATCATCATCATTATAGCTACCCTTAATGGAGTTCTTATGTTCCAGGTAATGTTTACATCTGTTGATTCATTTAAGTTACGTGGTCATGGAAACAGGTGTTCACATATGTAAGTCTTTGAACTTCCTAATTCTGTACCCCTCCCTTGGTTTTTTCCTATTGTACCTGCATGTAAATTTAAGAGAAGCTTCTCTTTTGTTTTTCATCCTCTGCTTGTGAAAAGTTATAACACTGACATATTCATTACAAAGAAGTCTAGAGGAAACTAAAAGATGTAAAGAAATAAAGGACTTATTGCAATCTTTGGCATGCAACTTGATAAATATTAGTTCCTTCTTTTCCTTGCAACCTGTTAGACTATATCTGTGCTAATCATTTGTGCCACTAGATGGCAGACTTTTGGTCTAAAAACTACAGACAAATACATACCTTAAACTATTTCTTGGGTTCCCTCCATCTGTATTTTATGGTGGCTTTTAAAGTGTCAGAGTAGGGGTGCCTGGGTGGCTCAATCAGTTAAGCATCTGACTTTGGTTCAGGTCATGATCTCACTGTTCGTGGGTTCAAGCCCCACATCGGGCTCTGTGCTGACAGCTCAGAGCCTGGAGCCTGCTTCTGATTCTGTGTCTCCCACTCTCTCTGCCCCTCCCTGACCCATTCTCTGTCTCTCTCACTCCTAAAAATGAATAAATGTTTAAAAAAAATTATCCATATGTGCAACAATATACTCTTTGAGATAATTCTGTTGGAGAGTTTGCTGCCAGAGATCATTCAGATATCTTTCCCTAAGAATTTAGAGTACAGGAACTTCAACAAGATTTTGTGGGGAAACTGGGATTTTCTCCAAAGTTTATAATAAATAATGTTTGAAAACATTTATTGAGCACTTACTATGTGCCAGTTATCATGCTAAGATATTCATTGTAAGCCAATGATAAGTTGGAGGTATTATATTTTTTTCAACCAATTTATGTTTACTCCAAAATTGCAACATGGGTTCAACATTTGAAAAATCAATGTAATTTTCTGTACTAAAGTAATAACAGTGGAAAATTATATAATTTTCTAATATAGGTGCAAAAGAGTCTTTGACAGAATTCAACATATATTCAAAGGAAAAACTTGTAGTGAACTGTGAATAGAAGGAAACTTCTTTAATTTGGTAAAGAGCACCTGAATAAAACCTACAGCAAACATTATTCTGTTAAAATTTTTGGTAATGAAAGGCAATTTTAATACAAAACTTTCTACTATTTTTCCAACTCATTATTCTTTTTTAAAAATTGTGGTAAAATACCTACATAAAATGTATTATTTTAGCCATTTTTAAGTGCAACCAACATCTTTCCAAACTGAAACTCTGTACCCATTGAACACTGTCTCCTCTGTCCCCTACTTTCCTAGGCCCTGGCAACCAACATTATGCTTTCTGTCTCTATGAATTTGTCTGCTTTAGTTACCTCACATATGTAGAGTCATACAATGTTTGTCTTTTAATGACTGGCTTATTTCACTTAACATAATGTCTTCAAGTTTCATCCATATTGTAACATGTGTCAGAGTTTTCTTCCTTTTTAAGGCTGGATGATAATCCTATACACACACACACACACACACACACACACACACACATACATTTGTTTCCATTGATGAAAATTGAGTAGCTTCCATATTTAGCTATTATGAATAATGCCGCTGTGGGCATGGTTATACAAACATCTCTTCAGGTACCTGTTTTCAATTCTTCTGCGTACATACTTAGAGGAGGAATTATACGATCATATAGTAATTATTTTTTAAATATTTTTTATTTATTTTTGAGAGAGATAGCATGAGTCGGGGAGGGGCAGAGAGAGAGGGAGACACAGAACCTGAAGCAGCCTCCAGGCTCTGAGCTGTGACATGGGGCTCAGACTTGCAAACTGCGAAATCATGGCCTGAGCTGAAGTCAGAAGCTCAACCAACTGAGGCACCCAGGTGTCCCAGATCATATAGCAATTCTTTTTTAAATTTTTTTAGGAACTACCATAACTACCATACTGTTTTCCATACCAGCTACCCCATTTTACATTTTCACCATCAGTGCACAAGGGTTCCAGTTTCTCCACAATCTTGCCCACACTTATTTCTGTTATTGTTATTCTGTTATTGTTATTTTTAATAGTAGCCATCCTTGCAGGGAGGGGCCAAGATGGTGTAACAGCATGGAAGTTTTCTGCCTCTCTCATCCCTGAAATGCAGCTAGATCAACACCAAACCTTCTTGTACACCTAGAAAACTGATCTGAGAATGAACACAATAATCTGCACAACTTGAACCACAGAACTTGGCAGGTACACGGTGCAGAGAGGGGAACTGGGGGAGAAAGAAGCCATCAAAGGGTAGGGAGCTGTTTTTGCTTGCAGAGAGAGGACAGAGACAGGTGGGAGAGTACAGGAAAAGCACTCCCCACAAAATCAGCTGGAGAGAAAGAGAAAGAGTGGAAACACCATAAGAGACTTAACAAGAAGGAAAAAGGAAAGGGGTTTAATTACCTTTAAGACTCCATAAACAGGGGAGTGCAGAGTCTGAAACTCTGCAGCTCCATACCTGGAGGAGCTCTGGTGGGAAGGGTGAATCCTCAGGAGCAGCCAGGTCCAAGGCATCCTCTGGCCACATGGGGAGAGGCAGTTCTCTGCTGAGAGGACATTTGGTAGAGGCTGTGGCCTCCCCACAGGCAAAGGTCCCAGTGGACTCTGGAGAACAGCCACATTTGCTGGTGTGGAAACAAGGACATTAAGGTTGAAGACTGGCACCAGATGTGTGTTGTGATTTGCCATAATCCCTAACACTGCTGCTACATGATCCTGTGAACTTTTTCTGGGGCAGGCTGGCACCCAGTTTCAGTCTCTCGGCATCTGTAGCAGCAATCATGTGAACGTTCCTGGGGGTGGGCAGCACCTGGCCATTGCTCAGTGAGACCCTCTCCCAGAGGGTCTGAGAGGGTCAAAGCCACAGGGCCCTCAGAAGTGAGAGGTTTGGAAACACAGCCCCATATGACATAAAATTCTGGAGGGACTTGCCACCTGGCAGGCTGACAGCTTGGTTTTGGACAATGTAGAAGTGGGGAGTGGACAAAGCCGGAGACAAAGGAGGGATGCTTGATTGCCGGTCAGGGAGAGCAGAATTCTGACACTAGAGACTGGGTAGCTGGGTGACACCATTTTTACCCCTCCTGCACATGTGCATACACGCCTAAGCATGCCATAATGATCCACCTCAGTAAACTAAGCAGCACCATCTAGTGGAGAATGAAGCTGTTACATCAAGCCCTGTCCAACTGTGCTAGCCGTGCTCTAGAGGAACATCACAAGTCTCTCTGCCTGCTTAGTTTACGGGCTATAAAGTGCTTCATAGTTTAACTTCTAGGAAAACTGGATGTAATTTCAATCATATTTCATTCAGTTCACTAGTCCATCTACTCAGTTTTTTTCTTTTTCTTTTCCTTTTCTTGACTACAGAAAGAGAAAAAATTATTTTTGTTTTCCATTTTTATAAAAAACATTTTTCTTTAATTTTCTCTACTATATTTCTTACTTTTTTGTAATTTTTAAATTCTATTTTACTTTCATCATTTTATTTTATTCTATTTTACTATGTTCATTTTTTTAAAATTTCAAATGTTTTCCTTCCCCTGCCCCCTTTTTCTCTTTTCTTTTCTTTCCCTTTTTTCTCTATTCTGTCAAGCTTCTTTCAACAACCAGACCAAAACACACTGAGAATCTAGCATCCTTTATTTGACTTTTTGTGTTGTTTTTATTTTTTTAATTTCTATTTATTTTTTATTACATTAATTATTTTTCTTGCCCCAAAATGACAAATGAAGGAATTCACCCCAAAAGAAAGAACAGGAAGAAATGGTAGCCAGGGCTTTAATCAACACAGATACAAGCAAGATGTCTGAACTGGAATTTAGAATCATGATAATAAGAATACTAGCTGGGATTGAAAAAAGCATGGAATCCCTTTTTGTGGCGATAAAAGAGGTAAAATCTAGTCAGGACAAAATTAAAAATGCTATAACTGAGATGCAATCTCAAATGAATGCCCTGGAGACAAGGATGAATGAAGCAGAGCAGGGAATCAGCAAAATAGAGGACAAACTTATGGAGAATAATGAAGCAGAAAAAAAGAGGGAAACTAAGGTAAAAGAGTACGATATAAGAATTAGAGAACTCAGTGACTCATTAAAAAAGGATAACATCCTGATCATAGGGGTCCCAGAAGAGGAAGAGAGAGAAATAAGGGTAGGAGGTTTATGTGAGCAAATCATAGAGGAAAACTTTCCTAACCTAGGGAAAGACACAGATATCAAAATCCAGGAAGCACAGTAAAGTCCCATTATATTCAACAAAAACTGACCATCAACAAGGCATATCATAGTCAAATTCACAAAATACACAGACAAGTTAAAAATCATGAAAGCAGCAAGGGAAAAAAAGTCCTTAACCTACAAGGGAAGACAGATCAGGTTCACAGCAGACTCATCCACAGAAACTTGACAGGCCAGAAAGGAGTGGCAGGATATATTCAATATGCTGAATTGGAAAAATATACAGCCAAGAATTCTTTATCCAGCAAGACTGTCATTCAAAATAGGAGACAAAAAGTTTCCTAGACAAACAAAACCAAAAGAGTTTGTGACCATTAAACCAGCCCTGTTAGAAATTTTAAGGGGTCTCTCTGAGGGGAGAAAAGATGAAACAAAACAAAAAAGACCAGAAGCAACAAAGACTGGAAAGGACCAGAGAACACCATAAAAAACTCCAACTCTACAGGCAACATAATGTCAATAAATTCATATCTTTCAATACTCATTCTAAAAGTCAATGGACTAAATGCTCCAATCAAAAGACATAGGGTAACAGAATGGGGAAGAAAACAAGATCCATCTATATTCTGTTTACAAGAGACCCATTTTAGACCTAAAGTCACCTTCAGATTGAAAGTAAGGGGATTGAAAGCCGTCTATCATGTCAAAAGAAACTTGGAGTAGCAATACTTACACCGGACAATCTAGATTTTAAAATAAAGACTGTAATAAGAGATGACGAAGGGCATTATATCATAAGCAAGAGGTCTATCTACTAAGACAATCTAACAATTGTAAACATTTATGCCCCCAAAGTGTAAGCACCCAGATATATAAATCAATTAATCACAAACATAAAGAAACTTATTGATAATAATACCATAATAGTAGGGGACTTCAACACCCCACTTACAACAATGGACAGATCATCTAAACAGATAATCAACAAGGAAACAATGGCTATAACTGACACACTGGATCAGACAGAATTAACAGATATATTCAGAACATTTCATCCTAAAGCAGCAGAATACATATTCTTCTCCACTGCACATAGAACATTCTCCATAATAGATCACATACTGGGTCACAAATCAGCCCTCAACAAGTACAAAAAGATCAAGATCATACCATGGATATTTTCAGACCACAACACTATGAAACTTGAAATCAACCACAAGAAAAAATTTGGAAAGGTAACAAATACATGGAGACTAAAGAACATCCTACTAAAGAATAAATGGGCTAACCAAGAAGTTAAAGAGGAAATTAAAAACTACATGGAAGCTAATGAAAATGATAACACCACAGCCCAAAACCTCTGGGACACAGTAAGGGAGGTCATAAGGGAAGTATATAGCAATCCAGGACTTCCAAAAGAAGGAAGAAAGGTCTCAGTTACACAACCTAACCTTACACCTTAAAGAGCTGGAAAAAGAACAGGAAATAAAACACAAAACCAGAAGATAACAGGAAATAATAAAGGTAAGAGTAGAAATCAATGCTATCAAAACCAAAAAAGCTGTAGAGCACATCAATGAAACCAGGAGCTGCTTCTTTGAAAGAATTAACAAATTGATAACCCCCTAGCCAGTTTGATCAAAAAAAAAAAAAAAAGGGAAAGAACCCAAATAAATAAATCAAGAATGAAATAGGAGAGATCATAACCAACACTGCAGAAATACAAAAATAATAAGAGAATATTATGAGCAATTTTATGTCAATAAATTGGACAATCTGGAAGAAATGGATAAATTCCTAGAAACATAAACTGCCAAAACTGAAACAAGAAGAAAGAAAATTTGAACAGACCCATAACCAGCAAAGAAATCGAATTAGTAATAAATAATCTCCCAAAACACAAGAGTCCAGGGCTGGATGGTTTTCAGGGGGAATTCTACCAAACATTTAAAGAAGAATTAATATCTATTCTTGAAGCTGTTCCAAAAAATAGAAATGGAGGGAAAACTTCCAAACTCATTCTATGAAGCCAGCATTACCTTGATTCCAAAACCAGACAAAGACCCTATGAAAAAGGAGAACTACAGACCAATTTCCCTGATGAACGTGGATGCAAAATCCTCAACAAGATACGAGGCAACCAGATCCAACAATACATTAAAAGAATTATTGACCACAACCAGTGGGATTTATACCTAGGATGCAGGGCTGGTTCAATATTTGCAAAAATAATCAATGTGGTACATCACATCAATAAAAGAAAGAACAAGAACCACATGATCCTCTCAATAGATGCACAGAAAGCATCTGACAAAATACAGCATCCTTTCTTGGTAAAAATCCTCAAGAAAGTAGGGATAAAAGGGTCATACCTTAAGATCTTTAAAGCCATATATGAAAGACCCATTGCTAATATCATACTCAATGGGGAACAATTGAGAGTTTTCCCTCTAAGGTCAGGAACATGACAGGGATATTCACTTTTGACACTGTTATTCAACATAGTATTGGAAGTTCTAGCCTCAGCAGTCAGATAACACAAAGGAATAAAAGCCATCCAAATCAGCAAGGAAGAAGTTAAACTTTCACTCTTCACTGATGACATGATACTCTATATGAAAAACCCAAAAGATTCCACCAAAAAACTGTTATAACTCATCTCTGAATTCAGCAAAGTTGCAGGATATAAAATCAATGCACAGAAATCAGTTGCATTTCTATGCACCAATAATGAAGCAATAGAAAGAGAAATCAAGGAATCAATCCCATTTACAGTTGCACCAAAACCCGTAAAATACCTAGGAGAAAACCTAACCAAAGAGGTTAAAAATCTGAAAACTATAGAAAGCTTAATGAAATAAACAGAAGACACAAAAAAATGGAAAAATATTCCATGCTCATGGATTGGAAGAACAGATATTGTTAAAATGTCGATATTACCCAAAGCAATCTACATATTCAATGCAATCTCTATCAAAATAACACCAGAATTCTTCACAGAGCTAGAACAAACAATCCTAAAATTTGTATGGAACCAGAAAAGATCCCAAATAGCCAAAGCAATCCTGAAAAAGAAAACCATAGCTGGAGGCATCAGAATCCCAGACTTCAAGATATATTACAAAGCTGTAATCATCAAGACAGTATGGTACTGGCACAAAAACAGATGCTCAGATCAATGGAACAGAATAGAGAACCCAGAAATGGATCCACAAATGTATGGCCAACTAATTTTTGACAAAGCAGGAAAGAATATCCAATGGAATAAAGACAGTCTCTTGAGGAAGTGGTGCTGGGAAAACTGGACAGTGATATGCAGAAGAATGAACCACTTTCTTACACTGTACACAGAAGTAAACTCAAAATGGATGAAAGACCTAAACACAAGAAAGGAAGCCATAAAAATCCTAGAGGACAAAGCAGGCAAAAACCTCTTTGACGTTGGCTGCAGCAACCTCTTAACGCATCTCCAGAGGGAAGGGAAAGAAAAGCAAAAATGAACTATTGGGACCTCATCAAGATGAAAAACTTCTGCACAGCGAAGGAAACCATCAGCAAAACTAAAAGGCAACCAATGTAATGGGAGAAGATATTTGCAAGTAACATATCTGATAAATGTTTAATATCCAAAATCTATAAAGAACTTCTCAAACTCAACACCCAAAAACAAATAATCCAGTGAAGAAATGGGCAAAAGACATGAATAGACACTTTTCCAAAGAAGACATCCAAATGGCTAACAGACACATGAAAAAATGCTCAACATCACTCATCATCAGGGAAATATAAATTAAAACCACAATGAAATACACCTCACACCAGTCAGAATGGCTAAAATTAGCATCTCAGGGAACAACAGATGTTGATTATGATGAGGAGAAAAAGGGTCTCTTTTGTCCTGCTGGTGAGAATGTAAACTGGTGCAGCCACTCTGGAAAACAGTTTGGAGGTTCCTCAAAAGTTAAAAATAGAACTACCCTAAGACCCAGCAATTGCATACTAGGTATTTACCCAGCGATGTAGGTGTGCTGTTTCAAAGGGGCACATGCACCCCAATGTTTATAAGCAGTGCTATCAACAATAGCCAAAGTATGGAAAGAGCCCAAATGTTCATCGACTGATGAATGGATAAAGAAGATGTGGTATATATATACAATCAAAAAGAATAAAATCTTGCCATTTGCATGGACGGAATTTACATGGACGGAACTAGAGGGCATTATGCTAAGAGAAATTAGTCAGTCAGAGAAAGACAAATATCATATGACTTCACTCATATGTGGAATTTAAGATAGAAAACAGGGGTGCCTGGGTGGCTCAATCAGTTAAGCGTCCGGCTTTGGCTCAGGTCATGATCTCATAGCTCATGAGTTTGAGCTCCACATCGGGCTCTGTGCTGACAGCTCAGAGCCTAGAGCCTGCTTTGGATTCTGTGTCTCCCTCTCTCTCTGCTCCTCCCCCTCTTGCACTCTGTCTCTCTCAAAAATAAACATTAAAAAATTTTTTTAAGATACAAATCAAATGAACATAAGGGAAGGGAAGCAAAAATAATATAAAAACAAGGAGGGGGAACAAAACATAAGAGACTCTTAAATATGGAGAACAAACTGAGGGTTGCTGGAGGAGTTGTGTGTGGGGGATGGGATAAATGGGTAAGGGACATTAAGGAAGACACTTGTTGGGATGAGCACTGGGCATTCTACACAGGGGATGAATCACTGGAAGCTAGCCCTGAAATCATTATTGCACCATATGCTAACTAAATTCGATGTAAATTAAAATAATAATAATAATAATAATAATAAAATAAATAAATAAATAAATAAATAAATAAATAAATAAGAAAAATAGCCATCACAATGGGAGTGAGGTGGTATTTCATAGTGGTTTTGATTTGGGTTTCCTTAATGATCAGTGATATTGAATATTTTTTATATGTTTATTGGTCATTTGCATGTCTTCTTTGCTGAAATGTCTAAGTCCTTTGCCCATTTTCTAATAGGATTTTGTTGTTGTTATTGTTATTGAGTTATAGGAGTTCTTTACATATACTGGATATGAAGCCTTTGTTACATGCATGATTTGCAAAGATTTTCTCTTATTCTGTGAATTAATTTTTCATTCTGTTAATAATATCTTTTGATGCACAGAAGTCCAATTTATCTTTTTTCTTTTGTTGCCTGTGTTATTGGTATCATATCCAAAAAATCATTGTCAAATCCAATGCATCAAGCTATTCATACATTTTCTTCTGAGTCTTATCTTGTTAGGTCTTACATTTAGGTCATGGATCCATTTTGAGTTAATTTTTATATATGGCATAAGGTAAGAATCCAACTTCATTCTTTTGCATGTGGATATCCAGTTTCCCCAGTACCATTTATTGAGATCACCATCCTTTCTGCATTGGATGGTATTGCCATCCTTGTTGAAAACCATCTGACCATACAAGTGACGGTTTATTTCTGGGCTCTCTCTTCTATTCCATTTGGTCTATATGTTTGTCTTTATGCCACTACTACATTGTTTTGATTACTTTAGTTTAGGAGTAATTTTTGAGATCAGGAAGTACAAGATGTCAACTTTGTTCTTTTTCTTTTTTTTTTTAATTTTTTTTTTCAACATTTATTTATTTTGGGGACAGAGAGAGACAGAGCATGAACGGGGGAGGGGCAGAGAGAGAGGGAGACACAGAATCGGAAACAGGCTCCAGGCTCCGAGCCATCAGCCCAGAGCTTGACGCGGGGCTCGAACTCACGGACCGCGAGATCGTGACCTGGCTGAAGTCGGACGCTTAACCGACTGCGCCACCCAGGCGCCCCAACTTTGTTCTTTTTCAAGATTGGTTACTTAAGGTCCTTTGAGATTTTATTTTATTATTAAAAAATTTTTTTAACATTTATTTGTTTTTGAGAGACAAAGCATGAGCAGGGAAGGGGCAGAGAGAAGGAGACACAGAATCTGAAGCAGGGTCCAGGCTCCGAGTGCTCAGCACAGAGCCCGACACGGGGCTCGAACTCACAAATCGCAAGATCATGACCTAGGCCGAAGTCGGATGCTCAACCACCTGAGCCACCCAGGCTCCCTGGTCCTTTGAGATTTAGGAAGAACTTTTCCATTTCTGTAAAGAATGTCATTCAAATTTTTATAGAAACTTCATTGAATCTATAGACCAGTTTGGGTTGAAATGACATCTTAAGAATATTATGCCCTCTTTTCCTTGAACACAGGACATCTTTCCATTTATTAGTGTCTTCTTTAATGTCTTTCAGCAAATGTTTCATGCTTTTAAGTGCACAAGTCTTTTGCCTCCTTGGTTAAGTTTATTCCTAACTATCTTATTTTATTTTTTATGCTTTGGTAAATGGAATTTTTAAAAGTTTCCTTTTCAAGGGCACCAGGGTGGCTCAGTCGGTTGAGCTTCTGACTCTTGATTTTAGCTGAGGTCAAGATCCCAGGGTAGTGGGATTGAGACCCATATAGGGCTCTGCACTGAACATGGAGCCTACTTAAGATTCTTTCCCTCTCTCTCTCCCTCTGCCCTTCTCCCCTGCTCTCGCTCTTTCTCTCTCTCAAATAAATGAAAAATTGAAAGTTCCTTTCAGATTGTTTGTTGTTGGTGTATAGAAATGCAATTGATTTTTCTGTATGTTGATTTTTTATTCTGCAAGTTTGCTGAGTTGTTTATTAGTTTTAACAGTTTTTGTGGAGTCTTTAGGGTTTTCTATATATAGAATCATGTAATCTGCAAATAGTGACAGTTTTCCTTCTTCCTTTTCAATTTGGATAGCTTTTACTTCTTTTTCTTGCCTAATTGTTCTAGCTAGGACTTCTAGTACTATGTTGAATAGAGTGGAGAAAGCAGGTATCCTTTGGGAAACTTTTAGTCTTTTTGGTACTTAGTATGTTGGCTGTGGGATTTTTGTATATAACCTTTATTACATTGAGGTTGTTTATTTTTATTAGTTTTTTTCAGTAATTTGGTCAATGCTTTTTCTGCATCAGTTTTTCTGCATCATTATCATGTGATTTTCTTTCCTTTCATTCTGTTTGTGTGATGTGTTACATTGATTGATTGAAACATCCTTGCATTCCAACTTGGTCAAGGTATATAATCTTTTTAATGAGCTGTTGAATTCTGTTTGCTAATGTTTTTGTGTCAATATACATAGAGAAATTGGTCTGTAATTTTCTTGCAGTATCTTTGTCTAGCTTTGGTGTCAGGCTAATTCTGGCCTCCTAGAATATTTAGGAAGTATTCTCTCCTCATTTTTTTAGAAGAGTTTGAAAAGGATTGACATTAATTCTTTAAGTATGTGGTAGAACTCTTCAGAGAAGTCATTTGGTCTGGGGCCTTTCTTTGTTGGGAGGTTTTTGATTATTAATTCAATCTCCTTACTAGTTATAGGTCTGTTTAGATTTTCTATTTCTTTATGATTCAGTCTTGGTAGATTATGTGTTTCTAGGAATTTATCCATTTAATCTGGTTTATCTAGTTTGTTTACATATAATTGTACATAGTACTCTTATAATAGCTGTTATTTCTGTAAATTAACATTAATGGTCCCATTTTTATTTCTGATTTAAAATTTTTTTAATGTTTATTTATTTTTGAGAAAGAGACAGAGTGTGAGCAGGGTAGGGGCAGAGAGAGAAGGAGACACAGAATCCAAAGCAGGCTCCAGGCTCCGAGTGGTCAGCATAGGCCCAATGCAGGACTTGAACCCACGAACCACGAGATTATGACCTGAGCCAAAGTCAGATGCTCAACTGACTGAGCCATCCAGGCGCCCCTATTTCTGATTTTAGATAATGGAATCTTCTCATTTTTTTATTTAGTCAATCTAATTAAAGGTTTTCCAATTTTGTTGATCTTTGTGAAGAACCAACTGTTGCTTTAGTTGATTTTCTCTATATCCTCCATTATGCTTTCTCTAATCGTTTTTATTTACTCTCTTCTGCTAGCCTTAGGGTTAGTTTGTTCTTTTTCCAGTTCTTTGAGGTGGAAATTTAGGTTGTTAATTTGAGATCTTTCTTCTTTTTAAATGTAATACTTGCAGCTATAAATTTCCCACATGACACTGCTTTCATTGCATCCCATGAATTTTGGTGTGTTGTGTTTTCATTTTCATTTGTCTTATATATTTTCTATTTTCCATTGTGATTTCTCCTTTGAGCTATTACTTGTTTAAGATCATGGTGTTTAATTTCCACATATTTGTGGATTCTCTAGTTTTCCTTTCTGCTATGGATTTCCAATTTCATTCCATTCTGATCAGAGAAGACAGTTGGTATGATTTTTTTAAGTTTATTAAGAATGTCTTATGGTCTAACATATGATGTATCTTGGACATGCACTTGAGAAAAATGTGTTATCTGCTATTGGTGGGTGCAACATTCTTTATAATTCTGTTAGGTTCAATTGGTCTATAGTGCTGTTGAAGTTCTTTATTTCCTTATAAATAAATAAGGTTGTCCTATAAAATTGATAGTATTATGATTTTCATTTTTACAGGCAAGGAATGGAGGCAAAGAGATATGGAGTATCTTGCTCAAGTTCATAGCTAGTAAAGGGTAGAATTAGATCTCAACTCCAAGTCTGGATTCTCCAAAGGCCATGCCACCAGATAAGAGATAACTTTTGATGCTGCCCACACTCTGATAATCTACTCAACTTAAAACACTTACTTGCTAAGATTCAATAATTGCCAAATGTCACATACAGTCACATGTATACAAATATATGTATATGTGCATATACGTATGTATTTATATATGTGTGTATGTATAAATATAAGTGTACATATATTTATGTATATAATTTAAATTTTCTCCTCTTTCTTTAGGATATATAGGTAAATTTGGCTTTCTGGTTTCCCTCCAGCCCTCTGAGATCTAGATTAATACCCATTTTCTCACTCTCCACTTTTCCACCTGTTCCAGCTGCACAACAAATTACCTCCAAACCTGGCAGGTTTGATTTTGCTCATGGATTCTGTGGGTCAGGAATTCAAACAGGTTATAGCAGGATGGCTTGCCTCTGCTCCACAATGTCTGGGGCCTCAGCTTGGAACTGGCATCATCCAAAGGCTCCTTCACCTTACTTCTGTGGTGCCTGGGCTAGGACTACTGAAAGACAAGGACTGCTGGCTGGAGAGCCTATATGTAACCATTGCACGTTGGGCTTCCTTACGACATGGAGCCTCAGGGTAGTCAGAGTTCTTAATGGTGGCTGAGGACTCCAAGCATAAGGGTTACATCACCTTTTCTGACTGACTTTGGAAGACAAAGAATGTCACTTCTGCTGTATCATGTTGTTCAAAGGAGTCATAGTGCACCAGGTTTAAGTAAAGGGCACATAAACTCCTAAATACAGAAAGCCACACTGTATTTGGGATAGAGAAATTGTTGTGGCTATCTTTGGAAAATATAATCTGTCACACACTTCTTTTTCCTTCAGCTCACTAATCTTTGGCATCTGGCAGTTACCTATAAAGTCTCCTTGGTATCTGGGAATTCTCCCTGGTCTATCCAAGGGCTTTTTCCTTCTCTCTGGATCGTTGCCTCTGGGACACTGAAGGAGATAGTGGGGGGCTGTGACAGTCTCTACCAAGTCCAAGGATGAAGCTTTAACCCACTTTCTGTAACTGGTTCAATACTGAGGCTTCATTTTGGGAACAGCAGTGATTCAGTGGCTGAGACAAAATATTCAAGCTAACCAGTCTGAAACCAGAAATGTCACAAAATATTGTTATCAAAAGTAGTAGACTATGGGGTGCCTGGGCGGCTCAGACGGTTAAGCATCCGACTCTTGATTTCAGCTCAGTCATAATCTCGCAGTTTGTGAGTCCCGCATCAGGTTCTACAGGGACCTTGGGATTCCCTGTCTCCCTCTCTCTCTCTCTCTCTGCCCTTCACCCATTTGTGTCCTGTCTCTCTCTCTCTCTCTCTCTCTCTCTCTCTCTCTCTCTCAAATAAATAAATGAACATTTTTTAAAAAGTGGACTAATTCAATAACACCAAGTTACAGGATGTTATGAGAGACAGTTCAGCTTCAAAGTGCACTTATGGTATTTAGGTAAAATATCTCCTTAACTAAAGGTCTTATACTTTTTGCAGGGGGCATCTAATATTGATAATCGCTATGGAAAAATTAGAGATTCATTATCTCTTTGGAGGAGAAACACAATGGGGAAAAGGGGACAGAGCCAGGGTCTAGTGAGCCAGCCCCACCCAACAGGTGCCATTCCCTCATTCTCTGGGCAAGAAAGTCACCCCAGTACCCCTGGACACCCAAGAAATGGAACTCTGCTTATTTCCATTTGTCAAAAGGCAAGAGATGCTCTTCTGAAAGCTAATGTTATAGAACTTCAACATATGTAGCTATTTTACTGGTGTCTGAATCCGAAAATTCTTTTAATTTGACCTAAGTCTCTCTTTAATTTGAATTTTGCTTTTAGTGGAACTAGGAGTCATGAGAGTGTTAGGTTGAAGGTAGCTTTTCAGGTACTTATTAATAATTGATCACTTTTATGTTCACAAACAATCGTCTCCTTGCAATCATACTTATTTCCATTTTGCTGATTGTTTCCCGGGAGTTTTCTTGTTTCTTTTTCTTTTCTTCCTCTCTTTCTGTCTTCCTTTGTGATCTGAAGATTTTCTATGGTAGTATGCTTATTTCCTTTCTCTTTGTCTTTTGTGTATCTATGGTAGTTTTGCTTTGTGGTTACATAAGGCTCATAAAACATCTTATAACAGTCTATTTTAAGTGGATAGCAATTTAACTTTGATCACATACAAAAACTCTACCCTTTTACTCCTCCCCCATGTTTTACATTTTTGATGTCACAATTTGTATCTTGTTATATTGTGTATCCATTAACAAATGATCATAGTTATTTTTAATGCTTTCTCCTTTAACCATTATACTAGACTTAAATCTGATTTATATCATATACAACCATTACAGTATTAAGTATTCTGAATTTGACTATATATTTACCTTTACCAGTGAATTTTATACTTGCATATGTTTTTGTGTTACTAATTAGTGTCCTTTCATTTTAGCTTGAAGAAGCCCCACGAGCATTTCTTATAAGGTAGATCTATTGGTAATGAACTGTCTTGTCTTTTTTGTGTCTGAGATATTCTTTATCTTTACTTCATTTCTTTAAAAAATTTTTTTTAATGTTTATTTATTTTGAGAGATTGAGAGAGGGGGAGAGAGAGAGAGAGAGAGAGAGAGAGAGAGAAAGACAGTATGAGCATGGAGGGGCAGAAGAAGGGAGACACAAAATCCGAAGTAGGATCCAGGCTCTGAGCTTTCAGCACAGAGCCCAACACAGGGCTTGAACTCATGAACTATGAGACCATGACCTGAACCGAAGTTGGAAGCTTAACCAACTGAGCTACCCAGGCGCCCCCTCTACTTCATTTCTGAAGGACAGCTTTGCTGGGTAAAGTGTTCTTGATTGGTAGTTTTTTTTTTTTCTTTCAGCACTTTTAATGTATCATCCCACCCTCTCCTGAACTGAAAGGAGAGGAGATTTTCTGCTGAGAAATTCACTCACAGCCTTATGGGAGTTCCTTTTTATGTGATGTGTGTCTTTTCTTTTGCTGCTTCAAAATTTTCTTCAAATTTGATTTATTGTAGCTTGATTACAATGCATCTCTGTGAAGAGATACAAATACAAATTTGGGTTAAATCTGTTTTGGGACTTTTGAGATTCATGTACCTGGATGTCCAAATCTGTCTGCAGATTTGGAAAGTTTTTAGCCATTATTTCTTTAAATGAACTTTCTGCCCCTTTCTCTGTCTCTTCTCCTTCTGGGACACCCATAAAAAGAATATTGGTTCTTGTGTTAATACCACATAAACTCTGTAGGCTTTCTTTGCTCCTTCTCATTGTTTTTTCTCCTCTGACTGGATAATTTCAAATGGCCTGTCTTGAAGTACACAGATTCTTTCTTCTAACTAATCAAATCTTTCACTGATGCTTTCTATAGCATTTAAAAATTTCTATTCATTGTATTCTTCAGCACCAGGATTTCTGTTGGTTCTTTTTATTATTTATATCTCTGTTGAACTTATTGTTTTGTTCATGCATTATTTTCCAGATTTCAGTGAGTTGTCTATGTTCTTTTGCAGCTTCTTGAGCTTTCTGAGAACAATTATTTTGAATTCTTTTTGAGACAATTCACAGATCTCCATTTCTTTGGTAATGATTGCTGGAAAATTATTGTATTCCTTTGGTGGTGTCTTACTCCCTTGACTTTACACATTCTTTGGCATCTCACATTGCCTTTTTTTTTTTTTTTTTTACATTTAAAGAACAGCCATTGTGTCCAGTCTTTACTGCTTTGCTTCAGGAGAGAAAGACCTTCACCATCAGCCTGGTTTGGGATTCTGAGTCTCCCTGAGACCTTACCTATGGATATGCTTGCTTCATACCTCTTCTTAAGGGGAATTCTTAAGATTTTATACCTTGTCTCAATCCCACAAAGTCAGGCCAATGCTGAGAGTCTTCTGTTTGTTTACCCCACAGCAATGCCATGAAATATTCAAGTTTGTATTCCTTTTCCCATACTTGCAGAGCTGGGCTGGCTTTCTGCAGTGCTTGAGAGCCATCTGCAAAGGCTTCTCTTGCAGGCTGTGGGGGCACACAAGGGGTAGGTGAAGCATAAGGAGCATTGGGGGTGCCTGTGCACCAGTGAGAGGGGTCCATAGATGAGGTGTCCCAAGCAGCTCAGGATGTTTCTTGATGGAATCTGTAAGGCTTCCATGGCCCTTTGATGAGTTCTGAGCCCTTGTTTCTGTGCTCTCACCTCTCTAAACCTCCTAGCTTTGCTGCTCGCTTCTGTACTCTGGGTGGGGCAAGGAAGAATTGAGCCTCCTGGGCAGTGTCTTGCACAGCTAGGAAAGTTAGACACTCATTCACTATGCTCTCACTCTCCCCTGTGAGAAAAAGTGCAAGCTGAGGGGGTTTCTCTTGGCATTTGCTGTCTTAGAGAAGGGGTGACATGGATAAAGTGAAACCATTCTTCCTATCTGCTTCAATACATCCATATTTTGCTCCAGTGGTGTGTTGAAACTGCTCTGCTAAACTCCCAGACTCCCACAAAGTTACTCTCATCTGTGAGTGGCTGTTAAAAGTGATATTCTTGTGGGGGGATGATCGTAGAAAACCCCTTCAGCTCCTCAGAGTGCCAAGGGAAGGGTGTGTAGGACTGTCAGTGATCAGGTTCATCTTCAGCTGAGATTTCTATGTTTGAATCCACCTGTCTTCCCTCTCTTATAACCAAACTATGAAATACTTTAGTGTCCTAATTCAAACTTTGTTTTAAAGTTTATTTATTTATTTTGAGAAGGACAGAGACAGCTCAAGTGGGGGAGGGGCAGAGAGAGAGAGAGAAAGAGAGAGAGAGGGAGAGAGAGAGAATCCCAAGCCGGTTCTGTGCTCACAGCTTGGAGCCCAAACCCAAGAACCATAAGATCATGACCTCAGCTGAAACCAAAAGACGCTTAACCAACTGAACCACCCAGGTGCTCCTAATTCAAACTTGTATAACTGATAATGTTTATCTCCCTTGAGATTATTTACATTTTTTAACAGAACACAACACCTTACCTTTAAAAATTAATTGCAAACTTTGATATGAAGAGGTGGGAAGAAATTAATGAGTTTGTGGGGAAAGGAAGGAGGACCATCGGGAGTTCTTGGTTGTTTTAAGTAACCTAAAACATTTACAGTCTTTAATCTGAAGTTAAGATGCTCTTGGTACGCTTAGAAACATTACTGATGCCCTTGTATCATGGGATCTTCCCAGCCTTCTTTGTGCAGTCCAGCAGTCCTACTCTGCACGTTATATAGAGGCAAGAGGTAGTTCTTTAGCAGGAGGCCTGTTTGCCTAGGAAACAATACTGAAAGCCAGAGAATAAATCTGCCCCTTGGTGCGGTTGGGTTAAATCAGGTCATATTTCAATCTGTGCTCAGTTCTGTAGGCAGTTTAAAATGGACTTTTCAATGGGGAACAAAAACCAAAAGCACTGACTAATGTCTACAAAATTCCCCAAGCCTGCCACAACAATTTTCAACTCATTACAGGAATGTATAGCCATGCTCTAAAATCCTTAGGACATCTTAATTATGTTCAAAGTGTGATCACCAATCAGAATCAATATCAACATCACTGGGAATGTAGAAGTTCAAACCTCAGGTTCAACCTCAGACCTGCTGAATCAGGTATTTCATAGGTGGGGCCCAGGGATTGTGTTTTAACAATCCCTCTAGGGGATTCTGATGCATTGGAAAATTTGAGGACTGTTGTGTTAGACTTAAAAAAAAATTTTTTTTAACATTTATTCATTTTTCAGAGACAGAGTGTGAGTGGGGGAGGGGCAGAGAGAGAAGGAGACACAGAATCCAAAGCAGACTCCAGGCTCTGAGCTATCAGCACAGAGCCCAACGCGGGGCTTGAACTCACAAACTGTGAGGTCATGACCTGAGGTGAAGTCGACGCTTAACCGACTGAGCCACCCAGGTGCCCCACAGTTCAACTATGTTCTAAAAGTCTAACACAACAGGGGTGCCTGGGTGGCTCAGTCAGTTGAGCGTCCAACTTCAACTCAGGTCATGGTCTCCCCATTCACGAGTCCAAACCCTGGGTCGGGCTGTGTGCTTACAGCTCAGAGCCTGGAGCCTGCTTTGGATTCTGTGTCTCCCTCTCTCTCTGCCCCTCCCCCCACTTGTGCTCCCTCTCTATCAAAAATAAATAAATGTAAAGAAAAAAATTTTTAAAAAAAGAACATGGTTGAACTGTAATTGAGGATATGGGTCAAGGCTATAGTTGTCCCCCCTAAGAATGTGCTGTTTCTACTTCCTGGAAGACATCTTCTCTGCAATCCTGTCTCCTGCGTTGATGGCAAGCCAAGGCTTAACTCTTTGAGAGCAGTAAGATGGTGGAAAATATAGACGTGGGCTGATAGAATTCCATCAGCATAAAAGGCAAAAATGAAGCCAAGAGTTACCTTGTTGCCCTAAACCCACCCACGCACTTGTGGGGAGGAATAATTGCAGAGATGTTCGGAGCCACTCCCATGGGAGGCTACTGCCCACCAAGATCCAATCCAGCCCCTTCCATAGACCAACTTCCTTTCTCCCCTTTTCTCCTGGCTGGCAGAGTCGGGGGCAGGCTGTTTATGCTGTTTGGTTTTCCGGGGAGGTTGATTTCAAGAGCTAAATCTTACTTTAAAATGTGACCTCAGTGGTAAACACACTTTAAAAAGCAGCTGTCCTCTATTTCTGTTTTGGTAAATCAAAAACAGAATTTGTCTCCTCATCCTGCAGAAATGCAAGAAAGTTGAAACAGCTGTTCTGTGTTGGCCTTAAAAAGTGCTAGCACTAGGAAGGAGCTGAGCAGCTGTGGGGTTTGCTGGGTAGGCTTTGAAATCTACTTCTGTCCTGCTTTTCCATGTGTATATTCCACTGGTTGTAGGGTAAAAGTGAAAATGGACAATGACCACAGGAAAACATGGAGGAACAGAATGGAGATGACTAAGACTGCACAGGAGTGATTGAGACTGGGCACCTGATAAGAAATGCCAAACCATCATTAACAAAAAAGTAGGAGAGATCTGTGTGCTGCAGGCAGCACTCCTCAAACTTAAATGTGCATACCAGTCACTGGGGAGCTTGTTAAAGTACAGATTCTGATTCCACTGGGTCTCAGGGGACCCCACCATCTGCGTTTGTAATAAGCACTCGGTTGGCACTGGTGATGCAGGTCCAAGGGCTACAGTTGAGCAGTCGGCTCCAAAGCAGTCAGGTGGATGTGATTAGGTTGCCCTCTAGTGATAATCCCATGGAAATCCAAGGTGTTTCTTTAACAGAACCAGGTCAACTAAGATTTTTAAAAAGAAATTATGATAAAATTACTAATACTATATCAACTAGAAATTTATACAACTTTACAGAAAAATAATATTAAGCTCTTTATTATTTATATTACTTAAAACCCGCTTTTACCATGTACAAATGGAGAATCTTTTGCTTCTAACCTTCTGCCATCCTTCAGGCTGGGAATGCCAGACCCATCTTTACCCCACATTAACCTTTATCCAGACAGTCACAACTACTCCCAACAATACTGTTTTCATCCTGTTGCTTTTTTTTAAAGTTTATTTATTTATTTTGAGAGAGAGAGAGTGGGGGAGGGGCAAAGAGAGAGGAGGACCAAGGATCCAAAGTGGGTTATGTGCTGACAGCAGAGAGCCCGATGTGGGGCTTGAACCCATGAACTGTGAGATCCTGAAGTGAGCTGAAGTCAGACGCTCTACTGACTGAACCACCCAGGCGCCCTCGTCATTTTACTTCTTTTTTTTTTTTTTAATGTTTAATTTTGAGACAGAGAGAGCGCAAGTGGGGGAGCGGCAGAGAGAGAGGGAGACACAGAATCTGAAGCAGGCTCCAGGCTCTGAGCTGTCAGCACAGAGCCCCATGTGGAGCTCAAACTCTCGAACCACGAGATCATGACCTGAGCTGAAGTCAGATGCTTAACTGACTAAGCCACCCAGGTGCCCCCATTACTTCTTGAAAACCATTATTCAGCTCTCCTTAGCCACAGCGTAGTTCATACTTCACAGTCTGGCACTCAATAGCCTCTACAACATGACTCTAATTTTTCCAGCCTCGTTGGAACTGGATTGCTGTACATGCATTATAATATTACAATACCCTGTTAGGTGTACGTGTTCTAGATGGATGTATTCTGCCATCACACTTTTAGGGAGCACCATACCTGCCATGTGCCAGGTGCTGTGGGTCTGAGAATATATTATCTTGACATCAAGCAGGTTGCGTTTTTTTAATCTGCTATTTTTTACGTACTAGTAGTTTGTAGAATCACTCCAAGGCATTGACATAGTTCATTGTGTAACCATGTACAGGGTTTGAAATTTTTTGATGTTATTCATGTATTGCTTTGTATACAGATCTATTTTTAGAGGAGGTGGGAAGGAGAATCTATCTTTTGGGGCTATATACCCCAAAATAGAATCATTGAATTCAAATTATAGTGAATTTCATAGCTCATTATATATTGAAAGATTTCCTTTCAGAGACTGAAAATATTTTCTGGTTACCCAAAATAGTACACAAAATATTTATACTAGTTTTCATGCAGTACCTATCTCACGATTTCATAATTTAAAAATATTTTTGTACTTGGACAGATACATTTAGGGCCACAACTAGCCTGTCAGTGCCTTGGTGCAAGTGGGAAGAAAGCAGCCACATAGGCATATCTTTGTGCACAGGTACCTTCATATAAAGGAAAAAGTTTCCCTACCTCTGGATGGACATGGGTCCATGACAGGGCAGAGACTTTGTGGGTGGAGTGTGAGCTAGATTTCGGCCACCTTCTCTCACCTTTAAAGTGCACACTCTGAATCTTCACCCATGGGCTCTGTATTTATTTAACAAACATTTTGAACCTCTGCTAAAATAGATTAGATCATAACTTTCATACAAATACATAATGAGTACATTTGAAAGATTTTATCCAACCCATTAATTAATGAGGGATCCAGGAAGATGTTAATACTGGCTCGAAGAGCATTTGCAGAGCTGAGCACTTACAGGAAATTTAATCAAGGATTGTCAGTATAAGATTGCGCGGTTAGATAAAAACTGTCTAATATCTCACAGGGCAATAAACTGTAACTTTTGTGGTTATATTTTACACCAGAGAGCTTATTTGCATCTCTACCAGACTTCTTTATGTTAACCTTTACAAAGTTGTAAAATAGCTTGGTTGATAGGAAGTAAATCAAAGGGCAAACCTCACACTTCCCTGAATGAACACCCAGAAATTTATTTTGCCTTTTTCCACATTTTGCATAACTATTCTGACAGTTTCCCTCATTTGCTCAGAAATCAGAAATAACCTCCAAAGACTATTCTCAATACAAGAAGACGGGTCTCATACGATTTGGTTAGTTTGATTGTTTACATAGGTATAGCAAGAAGATTAATTAATTAGCCACTGGGACAACTTGAGTTGGCTCTGCAAACCTAGAACCATACATTATTGGGCCACTACCAAGCCCAAGATGCTGTGTTTATCTGATTTTACCTGAATTACTTATTCAGACCTAAATAGGAATCATTTTCAAACACTCCAGATGTAGTCTTGCACAGTTTATTTTCCCATTATTTTTAGGTAAAAGGGGGACAAATTATTATTAAATCTCTACAAATAGTTCCATCATTATTAAAAGTAAGGAGATTCAGTAAAAATGTTTGTTTTTGGAATTCTGAGGGATCAGTGAGAATCAGATACCATTTTACTTATTAATTCATTTTAAGGTTTATTTATTTATTTTGAGAGTGAGAGCATGCACATATGGGTGGGGAAGGGGCAGAGAGAGAGGATGAGAGAGAATCCCAAGCAGGCTCTGCACTGTCAGCATGGAGCCTGATGCGGGGCTCGAACCCACGTGAAATCATGACCTCAGCTGAAATCAAGAGTCAGTTGCTTAACCGACTGAGCCACCCAGGTGCCTCAGATACAATTTTAAGTGTTTTCTATATCAGTTTACAACACATAGGCCACTAAACTGAAAGTGAGCTATAAGTAGCTTGAAGAGACAGAGATGAAAACTAGAGTACTTGAAATAGTCTCAACAATATTTCAAATGAAATGCCACAGTGAAATTTCCCTCAATTCAGTCCTATGGAATTGATTGTTGTGTGGCTGGATCTTGGGTCAGCAATCTGCTTTCATGAGGCGTGTCTGCATCTGGTCTAAAAAGAGTCCTGGAAATCCCCACTTAGTTCACTGGAATAGTCTGAATGTTATCTAAGCAAAGTCAACTCACCCGTACACAGGAGTCTATTCTTTGAAGTATCAACAGTTTAAAGGACCTGTCCCAGTTTTTTGTACAGGGTTCTGTTTAGTCAGGTTCTAGTTTAGTCCACAACCTTCAGACAACCATACACCTGTATGATCATGAGACTGAATAGTTGTGGTTTATTTATTATAGTAGACAATAGTATCAGAATGGAAGTAGAATTCTCTATTGGGATCAGTACATAACTGTTTCATTAGGGTTTAATCAATGTTTTACTTGAAAGTAAGAATATATTACAAATAGTGAGAGCATTTATAATCTCTAAGATCTTTTCATAACATATACACATATTTATAACATTTTACCAATTACAGACAACCTAGGGAAGGCTGAGCATCTCTTCTGATTTGACAGTTTTTTTACATGCAGTTTTTACAATAGTGTTGAGCGAAAATAGAAATACATAGCATACCAAACAAACCCAATTATTTCCAACATCTTCCTTTTAAAAGGTGAAAAGGATACATCTTTGCAATTTCCAAGGGCCCTCTGGGAAGTTTCAAAGATACTTTATTTATTTATTTA
>NW_024412434.1:4916926-4959585 GCF_014898765.1 Herpailurus yagouaroundi | reverse complement strand
TTTTTTTTTCCCTAAAAGTTTAGCACATTTATGGGGCACCTTGGTGGCTCTGTCAGCTGGGTGTCTGACTCTTGATTTTGGCTAGGGTCATGATCCCGGGGTCATAGATTCAAGACTGCTTAAGATATTCTCTCTCTTTTTCTTTCTCCCTCTGCCCCTCTCCCACTTGTGCTTGCACCAAGCACTTGCACATTCTCTCCCTTTCTAAAATTAAAAATTAAAAAGAAATGTTGAAACTGTAAACCACAATTCTAAACCTTGCAAAAATATACTTAAAAAAATAAAAAATAAAGAAAAGTTTAGCATGCTTAAATTATTAAAGTTACAGTTTATTTTCTGTAAAATTTGAGAGTATTTTATTTCTCTGGACACTTACTTATCCCTATAAACAGTTAGACAGAGCTCCTTTAACTTAAGAGAGGTAATTATTAAGAACCTGTGGATGTAGGGAAATATTTCACACTTGCACAATTAGACGTAAAGGCTGTTCTAAATTGTAGGTACACAGGTGTATAATCACATAGTTTATAGCTTCAGTTTTATGACCACAGTGACAGATCAAAGTAAACACAGAAATTCAATAACTCAATTGTTGTAATCTCAAAGAGCTCCCTCCAGTAGACATCAGATACTTGGTTGATTGACTTGAGCTCACTGAGATACAATCAGACAAACAAACAAAAAGACAAGCCAGAGTCTCTCTCATCTGTCATCCAATAGAGAATAAATGTTCATTATCCATTCTATAGACAACTGAAATCATTAGGCTGTGTCAGCAAATTTCTAGCCATTGCTGCCATTAGTAGGGAGTAATTGATTGGCCTTATATGAACCAGAAACAAAAAGAAAATCAGAAAATCAGGAAGAAAAAAAATCCACCAAAATCACTAGTTTTATCATTGCTTGAGAATCACTCTAGAAGCCAAGAAAAGACGTATCTGGGCATAAGCAACACATGGGTGCACATCTCAAGCAAGGCAGTTAAATTGGGTCAGTCAGGTAAGTCCATCTGGATGTCTCGAGGTGATGACCTCTGAAAGTGCAAAAGCAAATTTTCAAGAAGGTAAAATCTTGACTGTCATGCAAATATAAAATAAACACTAAACCAATAAATTGATGAGAGAATGGATAAGATTTTAAAATTGTCTCAAGGAGCATTTGGAGGAGCTGCCAATTTATAAGCAGCTTAGTACCATGCAAGGCCATCAACTAATCCGTGGTATTGCTTCTGACACTGGACAGAAATTATTTGCATCCTTACCAGACAAAAATTCACAGTGAATCTGCCCCTGTGGAATTGAAAAGAGCCCAGTCAATACAAAGTCAATCAAAGATGCAAACCCAGCACTACTCTGAAAAAACACTTAGAAATCTTTGCATATTTCTATGTTTTCGTGTCTTACCTATCACTTTCTTCCTTGTGGAAGGACTAGAGTTACAAAGACAAGAGTTTTTGGGGCACCTGGGTAGCTCAGTTGGTTGAGCATCCGACTTTCGATTTCGGTTCAGGTCATGATCTCGCGGTTCCCCTCATCCGGCTCTGTGCTGACATCACAGAGCCTGCTTGGGATTCTCTCCCTCCCTCTCTCTCTGCCCCTCTCTCTTGCTCTCTCTCTCAAAATAAATAAGTAAACATTAAAAAAATACAAAGAAAATTAAGAAGTTCTCAATTATTGTGTGTGGTAATAGTACCTTCATTTATTTTAAACAACTTTCTTTTAATTTTTATTGAAACTAAGTGCTTACATGGGTGTTGTCTTTCTGTTTCCCTGCATGTAAACTCTTAATTCTTCTACTCTGAATCACTCCCAGAATGAAATCTGGACATTTAATAAACACTTTTGGTTCTGTTATTTGTATGTTCTTAACAGAGCATTTGTCACTTGTATTCACACAAATGTAATTTTTTTTAAGTTTATTTATTTATTTTGAGAGAGAGAGAGAGAGAGAGAGAGAGAGCACCAATGGGAAAGGGGCAAAGAGAGAGGGAAAGAGGCAGGCTTCACAATGTCAGTGCAGAACCTGGTGTGGGTCTCAAACTCATGAACTGTGAGATCATGACCTGAGCCAAAGTCAGACACTTAACAGACTGAGCCACACAGGCACCCCCACACAAATGTAATTTCTTGACTGTTGTTTTTCTTGACATGTACAAAATATGTTCATTATGCAATCATAAATTTTAAAAATATCCCAACATCTTAGAATGGACAATATCTTTCATTTCTTCATTCCCAAGTTTATTTCTCTTTCCCAGCTGGATAAGCTGGTGCTTGAGAGATTGGTTACATTTTAATTTTTTAACCCACTTGTAATAGTTTGCAGTTCGGGAAGTTTACTCTGTTTTGCTCATCTGGAATCCAGCTGTAGACTTATTCCAACAGCATTTAATAGATAGAGGTTCCTTTTCCCCTCTGCTGTACTACTGCTTGTTTATAATTCATTAAGTTCATATAATTGGTGAAGTTAATTTCTGAAAAGTCTTGTTTAGTTTTTATCATGATCTTAATTTCCTGTCTGTAATATCCCCTTAAATTAAAATTCTCAAAAAATATTTTCTAAGACTTTATAAATTTGTGATGAGGTATATCCAGAAAGAAAAAAACCCAGAGAGAATATAAAATATTTCTGTATATTTTAATGCTGAGGGACTCCATTTAAGTCCCCACCTTGGTTTTGTAGTTTTCATTGATTAGCTCTCTTGGTCCCCAAGTTAAATTAATGCCCAAGTATTTTGAGTCTTGTTTTGATGGTGGTGGGGGTCATACATTGTAAATAAAATCTTACTTTTAAATTAAATTAACTAGCTGTATTTCATTGATAAAATGAGTGTGGTAGCTTTTCTGGTTTCTCATGCAGGAGATTCTACTTGAGGTATAAACCCAAGATATGACTCCAGGCCCTGAGGTCACCAAGCATCTCCCCTCAATTAGAGACAGTATTCCAAAGCCGTTAGGAGTCCTGAGGTCTGAATCCTGTCTCTGCCACTTCCTAGCTGTCTGACTTTCAGCAAATTAGTGAACCTCTCTGTGCCTTGGTTTCCTCAGATAAAAAATGTGAGTAATAGTACTTACTTCACAGGACTGTCAAGAGGATTAATTAAGGTAATATATGTAAAGATTTTAGAACGTATTTGGCTCCTAGCAAGCACTCAATAAATGTTACTTATTATTATTATTATTAAGGATTCCCTAATCCTTAGGTTAAGTGAGGGCAAAGAAATGGAGAGGCATTGCAGAGGATGGGATAATTTGATATTTTTAGTGATTGGCCCTGAATAGCCAGGTTTGTCTTGAGTATTTGATGAAGATCTACACGCACTCTCAAGAAACCAAGTTGTCAAAACCACCTTTCAGAAATCAAAAAACAACAGCAGCAACAACAACAACAAACCGTAAAAACCCTTGAATAGGATCCTTTTTGTGATCCTCATTGCCTTTTTCATCACCAGTGAATTTTTGCTTTACAATGCAAATTTAATAAACATTCCTTATTTTGTTTTGTACATTCCATTAAAAAAAAAAAATTGGCCACATGTTCCAAGAAGAAAACCTGATTTTGTACTCTGTATGCAAAGCTGCTAACATAGTCACTGGTTTTGCCAATGTTTATCGTGCATTATGTTTTGCTTCAGTTGGCATAATTTCATGCTACATTAGCCATATAAGCAAGATTTATGGTGAATGATATCTAACAGTTTCAATTAGCAAAGATGCCAGGTGTGTGGTGTTGGAAAATTATAATGGGAAGATTCTAACCTTGTTCATAGAGCACCCTAGTTACTCAAAACATTATTTTAACATCTGTTCAAGTCACATTCATTAGCAGTCATTTGCAGTATTGTGAATGGAATACTGATTTCCAAAGACAAGGCAATCAACAGTTGCTTGATTTGGAAACAAAATGGTTCCTGTTATTTTGCATGACAGTATCAGAGTGTGGCTGCAAAGAATGCTGTTCTGGTTTGACTAAGAAAATGAAACTGGCTGCAGGATCATTTAAAAATCTGGTACATTGAGGGGAAAGCTGGAGAGAGCCTTCCCTTCCCCTCCAAGTCCCATCCTTCACCAAGTCCGGCTGCCACTTCCATCCAGCCATTGGCCATCAGTGCTTCCTGCCTGTCTTCTCTGTGGCTTCTGCTGGGTTTGGCCTGCATCAGCTCTCACATGGAGTATTGCAGAGCTACCTGCCACCCTCCTGCCTCTAACCTTGTCCCCTCTAATGGCTTGTCCACATTTTTGCTGCCTGAGTGATTTCTCTAACATATCAATATGATTATTTTACTTCCTTGATCAAAGTTGTTCAGCAGCTCCCTGCTTGCTAGACACATGATAGAACCAAAACTTTTGTCCTTGGCAAAGACTATCAGGGTTGTCCCTGCCTTCCTGTTAAGCCTCATCTCCCTCTGTTCCATAAGCTCCATCCTTTGGAGGTTCCCTTTACTTGCTGTTCACACTTCTGCTCAATTGCTTTCCTCGGTAAAGAATTCCCTGAAGCTGCCAGCAGACCCGGAGGGTCTTCCCCTGTGCTCATACAGCACTTTGTAGCATAGCTTCATAATAAGAAATAAAACATTGTGTTGTTGCTGGTTGTTTAGTATCTCTCTCCACTACAATGACAGCTCCTTGAAAGCAGGGGTCATACCCTTTCTTATCATCTTTGAATTCCCAGGGCCTGGCATGTCATGAGCAATATCTATCTGTTGAATAAAATTTAGATTGTAAATTAAATAATATAAATGTAAATTTTCACAATAATTTAACTAAAAAATAAGAAAAATATTTTTAAAATAGTAGCTATCTTTCATCATGTATTTACTATTTTACCAGATGCTTAGGCAAATATTTTTAATTTTGTTACATGTTTCCTAAATTCCAGTGCATACTATCTTACTTAGTTTGACTCATTTTTTACTAAGACAAATGTATTTTAAAAGAAAAGTTGATATTGCTACCACATGTGGAAAACTAATATTACTGTCATAAATGGAAATAAAGAAGTAAACTATGTAATACAAGCAGTAGTATATTTAATCAATTCACCAAAATGTGCTCCAGTGAGAAGAAGAAAAGTGTTTAAGATCAGTCAGGAAATAAGGATATTCAGCTCAATTTCACATAGCTTAAGAAAAATTTATGAAGATCTACATTAATGAGAATGTTTTAGTTTTGATGTAAACTTGAGCCAAGATTTCTAATTCACGTGCATTCATAGCTTGAGAGGTGATTACATATAATTTCCTCTTTTGATAGTTTCTAACAAAAGTGATGTAAGCGATTTTTGTTTGACAAATTTTAGTTAAAAGAAGGCATCTGAAGAGATTGCCAGAATTTGTACTTGTTTTGAGTTATTTGGTAATGATGCCCAAAATGATGGGGAAAAAAAAAACAACATTCCTTATTCACTCGAGGCTGGCAGTGAGATTGGAAAAACACTTATGAGAATCTTTTTTTATTAGTGTTAAGTTGTTTGAGAATCTTTTTCAAAAATTTCTTGACAAGATCTTTGGCTGAGTTCAAAACCAATTTGTTCAACTAACAAAAGGGACCAAGTATGTCATAATCAAAGAGTGTCCCTCCCTGCATCTAATTTTATGGCCATTGTGTACATTTTGCCTCTCCTGTGGAATGCCTGCTTTGTAGAAATAAATTCAAGTTGTTCAGATGACCAAATGTAACTGAGATTATTCTAATTGCAAAATTATCCAACCATGGATATTAACTTTGAGAATAAAAGTTTCTTTCAGAATGACTTTGTCCTCATGGTTTGAATGGACATTGGGGAAACCAAAAAGCTTCAATGTCAAACAGTAGCTCTTTGGAGTTACTGCCTTTCTTCACACAAAACTGAAGAAAAGTTGAGAATTCAGTTAAATGGATGAAAACAACTTTTTAATATACCTAAGTACTTCCCTTTATCTTCACACATTTGAGAGCTTCTCTATGTTTCTACCAGTGCATAGATTTTAGATTTAACATCTGGAAGAGTAGCTTGAATAGATGAAATGAGTCCTCTCATTTCATAGGCTTTAGCCCTATGTGCATTCAACATGTGATCACTGACACACTAGTGAGCTGGACCCACTGTGTTAACACTCTCCTTGTAAAGAATTGTGGCAATAATTGTAAGCCTTGTAAAGAATTATGGCAAGAGTTTCAGTTATTGTAGGTTTAAAATGTATCATGTGCCATAGCCAGAATCACCAACTTCCAAAAATGTCCACGTTCTGATCCCTAGATCCTTTGACTGTTACCTTATCTGGATAAAGGGATTTTGCAGATGGGATTAAGTTTAAGGGCTATAAAATGGGAAATTACCCTGGATTACTTGAGTGGGCCCAATCTAATCCCATGAGTCCTTAAAAGTTGAGAAACTTTCCTGGCTGTGGCCAGAGATGTGACAATGATGAAGGATCACAGAGGTATGACTTGTGTAGGTCTATGAGACTTGGCCAAAAGAATGTTTTGATTCCTAATTATGTCCAATTATTACCAAATTATTACCAAGTAAAATAATTAAATCAATAGTAGTTACCACTCCCTGTTCCTCTTAGTTTATGAGGAAAATAAGCCAGCTAAACCTGAAGTAATCACTTTAGAAGGGATGAACTGAAGTGAGGGGATGGAAGTATTTTTTAAAGAAATATTGTCAACCATCCATCTTACTCCCACCCTTGTGATCTGGTTGCCCACCCCCCCCCCCACCCCCCAGGAGGTGAGGAGTGCAGAACAGTCAAGACATGGACCAGAGGAGCCACTGAAATTCTCAGCTGTCCTCAGCCACACCTACCAGATTATGACAGTGCTAGGCTTTGGGACTAGGGGAAGGAGAGCAGGGGTAGAAAGGGGCAAGGAAAGGACTGGTAGTTGAATCTGTCAATATTTTGTTCACAGTTCCTAACAAATTGGCCTCTTTCCTTTTATAAGGGCTTGAGTCTGATACATTTGGTACATGTAGCCAAGTTAGGGAAAATCAAAGTAGGCTGTGTATAATTCTGGCTAATTTAAAAGCTGTTCTGCAGTAAAAAAATATATATTTTTAGTAGTCAGAAAAAGCAGTAATTGTTTTCAATGGAAAAACAGTAAATGGGGATGAAAAACAAAAAAGTTTGCTATAAAAGGAAAGATTTAGGGTTTTTTCCCTTAGAATCTAAGAAATATGAGCAGGTTTGTTTATTTAAGAGAAGAAGCCAACAGCAAGAGAGAGATTAAAGATATAGGAAAAGGAGAGAATATGTGAAAAGCAACTTGTCTGAGATGGGGAAATGGATCCAGAGCACAAGAGACAAAAATACCCTTTGATGGAGGTGGGGCACTTTAGGGAGGGAAGGAATGTTGGGTCCAGATACAAGCTGTTCTGTGGGTGGGGGGTAGAGAACTAGAATTCATGCCAGAGAGACTCCGTCTTCTCTGGGAATGAGAGCTAAGTTCTGGTTAAACTGGTGAAGAGTCATGAGGCAGAGGGGAAGCCACTGAGTAGGAACAGGAAGTAGGATTGCTGAGTTGTGCTGAGGATACAGCTGAGGTCAGAAACCATGGATGTGAGGTGTGTGCACATCGGTCAGGGCAAGAAACTGTTCCACTCAAACAGCCTCACACTGAGGAGTGTGACAACTGTGGATGTTTTATGGAAATTATGAGACTTTGATATACAGTAGTCATGTTGGCCTTGAAATTGCTGCTGATTTATTTAGTACTCTGACAATAAAAAACTGGGCCACAGGTACAAAAAAGAGGTTGAAGAACAAAGAGGCTAGCTAGAGTGTTAGAAGGGACATTTACATGAAAACATCCAGGATAATGTCTAGAGTTGGGGTGGAAGTGATCAGGAGTCTAGAATGAGGAAAGGAAGATGGTGCAGTATAGTCAGATGGTGTGGGTCCTTGATATGAGGAAAGGAAGATGAGAATAAATATATATATTTTTGAGAATAAATATTTTTTGTTAGTGAGTCAGAGACAAAAGAATGCTACTTGACTCTTCCCGTTTGCCTCTAAAGAAGTATCATAATTTCTCCCTGTACTAAGTAGCTTTTTGCTAAGTCAAAACTTTAATGATATAGTATATGGTTTGAGAAGAGGACAGTCCTAGAAGCTATCTTCTAGGTAACTAGATGCTGGTGAGTTGACTTGTTCATTTGGCTTCAGTGGCTATAAAATACATGCTACCCAGAATTTGCAGATGTCTTGGGGAAGTCTTTGATATTAAGCAAATTTGTGATCCAGAGTTATAGCTTATGCACAACCCTAAAACAGAGTGGGTGTCCTCAGCTGGCCTCCGGGTTACTCAATAAAAGCAGTACATTTTCCACTTGGTAGTTTATTTCTATTTCCATCTATGTACATAACCAGTTCCTCTCTTCTTTTTCCTGCCTCTCTGGTAAGATCTGTGCCAGATCATTTTTTCCTATCTTTGAGATAGAGTCTCAAAGGTTACAAGATACACTGTATGCATTTTTCTTCATCCTGATGCTTTCCTCTTAATATTGTTTTATGTCATTTCCTATGTTTGTAGTGGATATATCTTTCAGCTCATAACCTCAAGTGTATAAGAAATACAGATAAATAGATGATAGATAGATAGATATTTTTTAACAATTCTTTTTTGTTTGAAATCCATTCTTGCTGGACTGGTGGGAAATAAGTCACAGCCATTTTTAGTTTGTATTAAAGTTCCTGGGGCTTGTTACAAAATGTAAAGGCTTTGGGTGGGGTCTCATCGGTTCACACAAGGTACCCTGAGAGGTCCATTGTCCCCTTCCACACAGCCTTGGTGTCTCTGAAGATTTTGTGTCTCATTTGTAATCAGGACTTGGCCCAAGCAGACTTTGCTCCCAACTGCTGTGCGGTATCCTTAGGGCCATGTGTCTCTTGAAATTTCCTGCCTCTCTGACCCTCTGTCAGGAATTGGAGCCTACATATATAAAAGACCCAGAGCTAATATCATCCTCAGTGGTGAAAAACTGAGAGCTTTTCCTCTACCTACAGTCAGGAACAAGATGGGGATGTCCACTCTCACCTTTGTTATTTAACATAGTACTAGAAGTCTTAACCTCAGCAATCAGAAAACAAAAAGAAAAGGCATCCAAATCAGTGAGGAAGAGGTCAAACTTTCACTATTTGCAGATAACATGATACTCTATGTAGAAAACCCTAAAGACTCCACCAGAAAATTACTAGAACTGATACATGAATTCAGCAAAGTTGCAGGATATAAAATCAATGTACAGAAATCTGTTGCACTTCTATACACCAATAGCGAAGCAGCAGAAAGAGAAATCAAGGAATCAACCCCGTTTACAATTGCACCAAAAGCCATAAGATACCTAGGAATAAACCAAACCAAAAGATAAAAGATCTGTACTCTGAAAACTATAAAACACTGATGAAAGAAATTGAAGATGACGCAAATAAAGAAAAAAACATTCCATGCTCATGGATTGGAAGCACAAATATCATTAAAATATCTGTACTACCCAAAACTATCTACACATTTAATGCAATCCCTATCAAAATACCACCAGCATTTTCCATAGAGCTAGAATAAACAATCTTAAAATTTTTACTGAACTGCAAAAGACCCTGAATCTTGAAAACAATCTTGAAACAATCTTGAAAAAGAAAAGCAAAGCTGGAGACATCACAATTCCGGATCTCAAGCTACATTACAAAGCTGTAGCCATCAAGACAGTATGGTACTGACACAAAACAGACACATAGATCAATGGCAGAATAGAAAAAATGGACCCACAACTGTATGGTCAACTAAGTTTCAACAAAGCAGAAAAGAATATTTAGTGGGAAAATTCTCTTCAACAAATGGTGTTGGGAAAACTAGACAGCAACATGCAGAAGAATGAAACTGGGCCACTTTCTTCCACAATGCACAAAAATAAATTCAAAATGGATGAAAGACCTAAATGTGAGCTAGGAAACTATCAAGATCCTAGAGGAGAACAGAGGCAGCAGTTTCTTTGACCTTGCAGAGCAACTTCTTACTAGATATATCGTTGGAGGCAAGGGAAACAAAGGCAAACATGAACTATTGCATAGAGGCTGATGCAGGGCTCGAACTCACAAACTGTGAGATCATGACCTGAGACAAGCTCAGGAGTTGGACACTTAACCAAATATGCCACCCAGGTGCCCCTGTCCTTATTGATTTTTTATTTATTTGTTTACAACTGCTTAGAGAGAAGTGTTGAAATCTCAACTGTCCTGGAGAATTTGTCCACTTATTCTTTCACTTCTATCAGGTTTTGCTGCATGTATTTTGAAACTCTATTATTAAATGCATATAAATTTAGGATTGTTGACTTTTATTGATGAATCAAGCCTTTTATCCTTATAAAATGTGTCACTTTACCCATAGTAACATTTCTTTTTCTCTCTTCTATTTTGTGTGATAGTAATATAGCCATTCATCTTTCTTTCAATTAGTTTTTGTTTGGTAGATTTTTGTCTACCATTTTATGTTTAACCTATCTGTCTGTGCCTTTATATTTAACGTCAGTTTCTTGTGGACAGCATATTATTGGGTCTTGATTTTTTTTTTATCCAATGTGATAATCTCTGCCTTTTAATTGGAATGTTTAGACAATTTATATTTAACATAATTATTCATATAGTTGGATTTAAATCTACCATCTTTCTATTGTTTCTTTTCCTTTTTTCTTCAGGAAAAAGGAAAGGATCATTTATTTTTATAATATAATTTTATCTCCATTATTGGCTTATGAAGTTATATCCCTCTTTATTTTTTAAGGCTCATAATATACATCCTTAACTTAATCACAGTCTATCTTCAGCTAATATTGTATCACTTCACATATAGTGAAAGAATATTCCAACAGCATATTTTATCTCTTCTTTATCTATTGTGCTATTGCTTTCATGTCATTTACCTCTCTCTACATGTTACAATCCAAAAATACATTGTTATTGTTTCTCTTTAAATATTCAGTGATCTTTTGAAGAGATTAAAAATGAGAAAAAAAATCTTTTTATATTTACTCATATATCTGCCATATCTTATGGTCTTCATTCCTTTGTTTATATTCAGATTTCCCTATGGAATTATTTTCCTTTTGTCCAAAGACTTGTTTTAAACATTTCCTGTAGTGAAGATCTTCTGGTGATCAATTACTACATCTTTTGCTTATTTGAGAATTCTTTATTTCACCTTCAAATTTGAAAGGTGTTTTCTCTAGTTATAGAATTCAAGGTCTGTATTTTTTATTTTTATATTTTTCTTTTTTCTTTTGTCAAGTTTTTATTTAAATTCCAGTTAATTAACATACAATGTAATATTAGTTTCGGGTGTAGAATTTAGTGATTCATCACTTATATGCAACACCCAGTGCTCATCACAAGTGCCCTTATTATTAATAACCATCACCCATTTAACCCACTCCCCCAACCCACCTCCCCTCCAGCAATCTTCAGTTTGTTCTCTATAGTTAAGAGTCTGTTTTCTGGTTTGCCCCTCTTTTTTTTCTCCCTATATTCATCTGTTTTGTTTCTTAAAATCCACTTATGAGTGGCATCATATGGTATTTGTCATTCTCTATAAGTCTGTATTTTTAAAAATATTTTTCAATGTTGCTCTATCATTTTCTTATCTGCATAGGTTTTGATGAGAATTCTGTTGTCCTTTTTATTTTTGTTGTTCTGGCAATAGTATTGTTCATTTCCCCCTCTGGTGGCTAAAGGTTATATTAAAAATCAGGTTCAAAATTTTTAAGTGTGGCATAGTTACTTGGGTAACTAAATTCATAGCCCTAGAAAGTCTCCTTGGTTAAAATGAGGATCCAGAGATGTGGGATGTGTACATCTGCAGTCTAAAATATTAAAACATCTGAGTTTCTTCAACATTCTGGCCAACAGAAGCAGACCCTTTCTTTTGCTAGAGAAGACCCCCACTGCCTGTAGATCATGCGAAGTTCTCACCTGAAGCAAATGCATTACAAGATGATGCATGCCCTTCTCAAATGTCCCTTTGTTTATCTTCATTGCAGCTAGACAAAGAACTAGGTTTCAGTCTCAGAATGACCTGAACTGTCCCTGTAGTGACAGAAGTACAGTCCCTGCAGTGAGAGAAAATGGATCATTTCCACCATCCCCAAACCTGCAGGTCTTGGCAGGAACCAGGAGAGCAAATATGGCACCTGATATGAAAGGTATTGTTTGATAGGGCAGGGAATGAAATACAAATCTTGATGGAGAGATTATTGATATGGGGATTTATTGATGTAAGATTTTACATCAGTATGAGTCTCCCATGACTGATGATTTGACATCCTGGCAAGGATGCCTAACATACTGTGAGAATGGCTTCTTGAAACTTGGAGATCATGATGGCCCACAATAAAGTGGAGCTGCCAAAACTTCCCCGACGGTATACTAGGAAGAGTTCAGAAGGTGTAGAAAATTGGTCATGCCAGAACGAATCCACCATGCAGGACCAGAAAACCCACCAGCTCATCATGTTCCCGGGAGAACATTCCCCTCTCTAAAGTGATAAGAGATGAAAAGGAATTATGAGTACTCAAGGCAATGATGGAAATATACTGAATCAGGCTATACAGATTAAGGTCACAATAAGACACAACTTTATATTAATAAAAAGCCTGAAAATCCACTTATCAAGCTAAGAGGATCTACTAGACATCACTTTAAATTTTCTTGAGGTCTTAGCAAAGGGTCTTTTTTTTTTTTTTTTTAATGTTTAGTTTTGAGACAGAGAGAGACAGAGCATGAACAGGGGAGGGTCACAGAGAGAGAGACACAGAATCCGAAGCAGGCTCCAGGCTCTGAGCTGTCAGCACAGAACCCGCCGCGGGGCTCGAACTCATGGACCGTGAGATCATGACGTAAGCTGAAGTCGGACGCTTAACCGACTGAGCCACCCAGGCACCCCAGCAAAGGGTCTTAAAGCCATATGTTTTATTCGTTCTTTACACTCAAGGCATTATTTCTTTCTTGAAAATCTTTGTCAGATGTAATGTTTTTACTTTCCAACCCAGCAAGTCCTGGCTCCTCTGTATTTCCTCTATACTATATTGTGCTTTTAAACACAATTTAGATGATTTCCTGCTTTCTGTACCTTTCAAGTTAGTGTAGGAGACACTATGGCTGATTGCTGAGCAGCTGCCTAACATAGGTCACCATTTTTCTTGCTGCTATATAGCAGTTTTCTCATTGCTTCTCCAGCTCCCATGAACAGTTTGCTTGCCATTTTAAACTCCACCAGGAGTTTCTTCACTACATTTCTAGCCTTTGTCCTCTGCTCAGTCTCAAGGCCATACACTTAAAATTTTTGTTATAACAGCATACCACCCCTGGTACCAGTTTATGCAGCAGCCATTCATTGCTGCATAACAAACACCACAAAACGTAGTGCCATCAAGCAATAACCATTTTACTTAGCTCACAGTTCTGTAGGTCAGCAACTGTAGCTAAGTTGGTTTGGGCCAGACTTGGCTGTTCTCAGCTGGGCTTATTTGTGTGTCTGGCATGGCTTGGATAACTGGGAAACTGGGATTTCTGGAGCCTTCATTCACAGTCTCTCATCTTCCATCAAGTTAGCACAAGCTTGATGCTATGGTAGTAGAAATATTACCAGCAGCAAGAAAGTAATTCCCAACTCACAAACTCTTCATGTTTCTGCTCCATAACATGAGCAATTGTCCATTAGCCAAAACAAGTCACATGGTTGATAGATTTGAATACAGGGAAGGGAATTTTAGTGGCCATGTCTAAATAATCCACTGCAAGACACATTTCCCCTTTGTTTTAATACATAACCTGTGGGATTATTCTTTGAAGCCATGTGAATCTTGTTTTTCAACTTTCTACCTGATGGTTTTAGCATCCATTGATATTACATTGGGAATTAAAAATGATGATTTTGTATTTTATCATTCCTCCTGCATTTATTAGCTCGCATTCAGTAAAGAAAAAAATCTTTCTTTCCCCCCTTTTCTGTATTTATTTTTGTGACTCTCACTATGGATTCATGGATTTTTAAAGTTCACTAAATTATAATCCGTAGCTTTAATTCTTCTTTCCATTCTTCCTTCTTTCCTTCCTTTCCTTCCTTTCCTTCCTTCCTTCCCTCCTTCCTTTCTTCCTTCCTTCTTTCCTTCCTTCCTCCCTTCCTTCCTTCCTTCTCAAACTGTCTCAGATTTAGCTTGTAGGATCTCCTTCAAACTGACTTTTTTGCCCTTTTGATATTACCTCATTAGTCTTTCAGCCCTTTCTTCTTTTGTGAACAAGATGTTGATGTTTTATGCTTACCTTGGACTTTCCCTGCCCCAGAGTCTGGAGTAAGTCAGAGGATTCCTAATTTCTCCAAGAATCTCTGGTTCTTTTTAATAGGAAGTGGTATTTAGAAACCAAGAAATAGACATTAGATATGTTCAACGTCCTGTAATGTTGTTGCTTAAAGACCTTTTTTTTTTATTTAATTTTTTTTAAATTTTTTTTTAACGTTTATTTATTTTTGAGACAGAGAGAGACAGAGCATGAACGGGGGAGGGGCAGAGAGAGGGGGAGACACAGAACCCAAAGCAGGCTCTAGGCTCCCAGCTGTCAGCTGTCGGCACAAAACCTGATGAGGGGCTTGAACCCATGAACCATGAGATCATGACCTGAGCTGAAGTTGGATGCTTAACCAACTGAGCCACCCAAGTGCCACCCCTCTCCTTCACCTTCTAACAGTTGGCGTAGTCAGCAAGCTACAGGAAAACAAAACACAAGTGGGTAAAGGGGCAGTGTCTGGAGAATGCCTGTTGCTCTTGCTGGGAGAGAGCCCATTGTGCATGGAACTGGTGGAGCTAATGATTCGCTTGAGGCAAAGGGGCCAAGAAGGGATGGCAGCTTGGGCGTTACAACAATGGGATTCTGGGGGAGTTGGTATTATGTTAAATGGGCTTGAGATGTTAGAGATGGCCTCAGTTGCTGCTTGATCTGCCTTGGACAGAGATCGTGTGCCACAGGCATGGATGAGAATCACGGATGCTTAGCTAATTTGATTGAATGGATAAATTTTAGCATTCAGACAACCTGGCTTAACGAAAGAGAGTTCTCCCTCCCCTCCATTACCCTGAACCTCTATGGAAGAACTACAGGAAATTACACCTGGACTGGGAATGAAGCATTCCACTTAAGCCTAGCATTTTAGAGGCCCAGATGAAGAATTAGTTTCCTTTGGTATGAAAGATGGTATCATACATTCAGCCTTGGGGGCACATACAGGACTTTAAGATCTGTCCTTACTGCTGTGGTCAATGTGCCCATTGCTAGAACAGCTGCTATGGTGGCCGACTTCAGTGGAACAGAAAGAATCTGTCATAAGGGAAATAGACAGATTGAAAAACAGGGAAAAACAAAAGATCCAACCAACAGTAAAATACTGGAAAGGGGCCCCATCAAGGTCTCTCATAAACAATTATGGCAGGATCTAATATTATCTGGAACTCCCAGAGAAAATGTAGACAAACAAATGGATTGGGTCCTCTAAGCCTTATGGAAAGCATTGCCTAAGAGAAAGCAGTTTCTCCTTTGAAGGAAGGCTCAAAAAATCCAGGTGTGTCACCACCACCTTTCCACTAATGGAGCAATTTCAGGGTTGGATATCCCCTACTCCTAGAGATGGGGTTAGGCCAGCATTGTTGCCCTCTAGTGCCTGCAGTGGGAGGTGACTTGGTGCCCCACATTCAATTAACCATTTCTTGGTCATTTTTTGTTTGTTAGTACAAACAGACTATACTAGTTCTAATAGACACTGTAGCTGAAAGAACACTTATCTGTGGAAACCCCTGAAAATTTCAGGGATAAATAAAGGCTACTGATGCTTATGGGAGACAAATGATCAAGGTTATACAAATTAGTCTGTCCCTACAGATCAGCAAGCTTCGTTCCTGCTGTTTTCTAGTGCATATTTTACCCATTCCTGAGTATATTTTGGGAGTAGATGTTCTACAAGGTCTGAATCTAACTAAAATGACAGGTGAATTCAGGTGGTGTATCCAAGGAGTGAAACACATCTTCATAGGAACCTATACAGTTGCTGATTCTCAGAAAGTAATAAAGGTAAAACAATATAAGCTATGGGGTGGTGGGGGCATGACAAGATTACAGCCATCATTAAAGAATTAGAAAAGGCGGGGGTAATCAGGCCTGCTTAAAGCCCATTCATTAGTCTAGTTTGGCCTATAAATGAATCTAATGGGACCTGGTGAATGACAATAGATTTTAGGGAAGTCAATAAAGTTACTCTGTCCAGCCATGCAGAGGTGCCTAATATAGCCTTGTTAGAAGAAAATCATGGCATCCATTAAGACATATCATCATGTACTGGACCTATCTAGCCTTTGTTAACATTCCATTAGAACTTGAATCCCAAGACCGATTTGTCTTCATGTGAAACAGGAGACAGTGGACCTGCCAGGTGTTGCCCTCAAGGGTATCTACATAGTCCCACAACTGGTCACAGGATGGTAGCCAGAGATTTAAATGGATATTGCCCAAGGAGATGATACTTTATCATCATATAGTAATGTCATGCTAACTTGTGCTGATTTATTCTCCTTGTCTTGAGTAACTGTGTCATTACAGGCATACTTAAAGTCAAGAAGATGGGAATAAATATGGACAAGATCCATGGGCTGGGCCAATCAGTTAAGATCCTTGGTGTCACAGAGTTGGGTAAGACAAAGTGATGGCAAGGGCAGTCAATGATGAGATGCAAGCTTTCCCAATCCCTAAAATGGTAAAAGAATTACAGGTTTTTGTTGGTTCATTGGGTTACTGGAGACCTTTTATTCCCCATCTAGAGCAGACATTAAGACCTTTATACACCTTGGTTAAGAAGAGAAGCGGGTGGGATTGGGATGTTAACCAATAAGAGGCTTTCTTAAAGACAAAGATAGTAGTAAACAAGTATGGGCCTTGGGAACGCATGCTGGTGCAGCCACTCTGGGAAATAGTATGTAGGTTCCTCAAAAAACTAAAAATAGAACTACAACCCAGCAATTTCACTACTAGGCATTTATCCACGGGATACAGGTGTGCTGTTTCTAAGCGACACATGCACCCCCATGTTTATAGCAGCACTATCAACAATAGCCAAAGTATGGAAAGAGCCCAAATGCCCATCGATGGATGAATGGATGAAGAAAATGTGGTGTATACACACACACACACACACACACACACACACACACACACACAATGGAGTATTACTCGGCAATCAAAAAGAATGAAATCTTGCCGTTTGCAACTACGTGGATGGAACTGGAGGGTATTATGCTAAGTGAAATTAGTCAGTCAGAGAAAGATGAAGATCATATGACTTCACTCATATGAGGACTTTAAGAGACGAAACAGATGAACATAAGGGAAGGGAAACAAAAATAATATAAAAAACAGGGAGGGGGACAAAACAGAATAGAGTCATAAATATGGAGAACAGACTGAGGGTTACAGGAGGGGTTGTGGGAGGGGGGATGGGCTAAATGGGTAAGGGGCACTAAAGAATCTACTCCTGAAATCATAGTTGCACTATATTCTAACTAATTTGGATATAAATTAAAAAAAAAATTAAAAAAAAAAAAGCATGGGCCTTGGGGGTATTGGTGCCAGATGTGAGTTGTGAATTAGATGTGAGTTCATATCCAGAAGGGTTTGGCTGGGGCTTGTGGCACAGACAAAATGGAAAACAAAGCCCATTAAGATTCTGGTCTCAATTATGGAAAGGAACAGAGACCAGGTATACTCCTCTCAAGAAGCAACTATTATCTGAATGTCTTGCACCACAACAATGGAAAGGCTGACTACTGACCTGCCTATGATGATACAAACCTCTCTGCCAATAGCAGGGTGTATTTATGTTCAGCAAGCCTTAGTGCCTGTGCTCAGATACCCACCTTACAGAAATGGCAGAGGAGCACTTCCAGGACCAGCCTGCTGTCCCATGAACTGCACTGCTTACTAGAGCCAGTCACTTACGCCAACCCAGCCCAACTTCCAGAAATTGCCAACAGTATGGCTCCCTGCTCCAAGTAAGGGAAGGAGTAGGCTTGCCTCCAGGAACACATGGTGCACTGATGGTAGCTGCCAGAAAACCTGCCTATGTGACATTCCTCTGTCACTGACAGAGTACTTTGCTTGGAAGAAGGAACTAAAAGTAGTGAGAAGAATTGAAAGCAGTATGGATTGTGTTGACGCATTGACCTATGCCCATAGATTTGGCCACTGACAGCCGGGAAGTGTGAAAAGGGTTAACAACATGGATGCCTACAGTGGCAGAAAGAAGACTGGGCTATATTAAATAGACCCCTGCAGGGAGCAGAACTATGGAAAGGTATTTGGGAAGTAAGCACTAAACCTGATGCAGCTGTCCAAATATGGCACTTGTCCGCTCTTTCCCCATCCACACTGCCAGGCAATCACAAGGCAGGTGAGTTAGCCTGAGCCCTTCTGCTGGAGGAAAAGCTGATCCCATCTGATGTAGCAGAATGGGCCCACCATAAATCGGGACACTGAGATCCCAACACTACTTGGGAAGTAATAAAAAGATTACATTTGCCTCTAAAATCTGCAAGCTGCTGACAAAGAGTGCCCTCGATGCAACCTCAGGCAATGGCTGATGTGTTACACCTGGGGCATAGTGGGCAGACTATGTGCCCTGTTTCTCACTGTAAATAGACTATACAGGCCCTTTGCTGGTACTGGAAGGGCACAAATATACACTGACCTGTGTGACATGTCTACAGGACTTGCACAAGACTTTGCCTGTGAAAGAGCCAATCAGGCTGCAACTACAAAGGGATTAATAAAACTAGAGGGCCGTAATGCCAACTCAGATAGTGATCAAAGGACACAGTTTCCTAGCCATGACTTCCAAAAATAGGTGGAGTCCTGGGATATATTACGGATTTTCCACCTGCCATACAATCCCACTGTTGCAAGCCTAATGGAAAGGATGAATTGACTGATAAAAAACACCTTAAAGATCCACCAGACACCTGTCTCAAAGGATGGTCTCTAAGACTAACAGAGACCATTCAACTCCCTACCACTGTCAGAGCAGGACAGACATCAGCATATGAACATCTAACCAACCACAGGCCCTCAGCTTACTCTCCGTGGGCAGGTACTGTCAGGATATGTCTGATGGAGGAGGGGCTTATTTTGCAATTGCCATGAGATCTCACACATGGTAAAACTTTAATTCGTTGCAATTTAGTTTGGTGGCTTGGTATCCTAATCTCTTGTTTATATCTGGTATTAACCCCTTGTTCTACAATGATCAGGGCCCAACACAGGCACCAAGATAGCGTTGTTAGGATGGGTGCCAACCGAAATGCTATGTACAATATAGACACATCCCCTGGTGATATTAAGGAACAAACTACATGGTAACATCCCCCAGGGAAAATACCTAAGCCAGAGGTGGCATTGGCTCATGGGAACCAAACCTCTACTGTGTTGTTCCTAAACGAAGATTTGACATATATATTGCCTATAAACCATTTGCCTTATCCTCTCTGGCCTTGCATTGCTGACGTTCCTTCCTGTCTCATCGTGAAACGTCTTCTTGTCAGGGGCCATAGCTTACGCTGAAGTTCACAATTGCTCTGATTGTTGGGTCTGAGGAAAAGACCTCTTTACAAGTGAGGAATCTCATGTTGATGTTTATATTGTTGTGATAGCAAAGGGATAGGGGATGCAAGTCCCTACCCCCAGATACCTGGCTCTGGGGTCATTGTGGAAGAATTGTGTGCAAAGATTGTACGGGCCCCAAAGATGTTGGGGAGGTGTAGGAGTGCTGCCTGAGCTGACTCCATCTTCAGCCCTCCATCTTGGTCTCCTCTCTGGTGCACAGATGGTGCCATTATAGATAATGACCCAGTGACCTTACCTCCGTGTCCCTTCATAATAGCTGTGGGCTGAGGTCTGAACCGGGCGGAGAATGTCAGCGTAGTACCGCCTGGATTGTCCATCCATCTACCTGCCCGATTGCCCCTGTCAGTAAGTTACAACAAAACTCAGTGTAGCACGGCTTGCTTCCTTTTTCGGTATTAATGTGCCTTCTCGGTCTGAAGGATACTTTACTGACGCTCCTCCACCCTCTGACACAGGGCAGGGTGGGGAATGGGTTTGGTGCAGAGGTTTAGTGTAGAATGATGAGAAAGTTCTGGATGGTGGTGATGGTCCCACAACAATTCAAATGTACTCAATACCACTGAACTATACGCTTAAAATGGCTAAAATAGGGGTGCATGTATGGCTCAGTCGCTTAAGCATAGGACTCTTGATTTTGGCTCATGTCATGATCTCACAGTTAGTTTGAGCCCCACGAGGGGGTCTGCGCTGGCAGTGTGAAGCCTGGTTGGGGTTCTGTCTCTCTCTCTCTCTCACTCTGCCTCTCCCCACTCATGCTGTCTCTGTCTCTCTCCAAATAAATCAGTAAATAAAAACTTAAAAATGGCCAAAATAGTAAACTTTGTTAGGGATATTTTACCACAGTTTAAAAAGTAAGTTTTAAAAAGTAAGTTAGAAAAATTCCAACAACAACAAAGAATGGAAGAGGCATCTTACAACCTTTCTGAAACCCCAATTCTGCATGATCATTTCCCATCACCTCGCCATAGGCACAGTGAAGATGTGCTTTTACCAGGGCCTCTGGAATCACATAGCTCAGCAGATGACAAACTGGAGAACATTTTAAGTTCGTCCTAAATGAGCTTGAGAGCTCTGCTGTCACTGAATTTAAAAGTCTTGTTCCCGAGAGGGAAAGAAACATTGAGAAGAAAAAAATGTTTGCAGCTGGAGCTTGAATTAGCAGTTTTGTCTCCAAAGACCGGAAAACACCTGGTCCCAGCAGACTTTCTATTGAATTTTATACCATTTTCAAAAATAGACTAATTCTTAGCTGACTGGCAAGATTTAGTTATGTGAGGTTGTCTAACACAATTTTATCTGAGCTCAAGCATCACACAATACTTTTTTAGCAGGAGAATATGCAAAATTACTATCCTATCTTTCCTAGATCAAGTTGTAACTTTGATAACTCAGGAAGCTTGTAACAGAGCAAAGCACAGATTATTGAAGAACACCCGAATCAGAGTTTACAAGTGATTTAAAAAACCTTCAAACTAGGGAGCCCTGCTACTCTGAGAGGGTTCTCAGACCAGCAACATTCACATATTCTCTGAGCTTGTTAGAAGTGCCCTAGACCACCTACCTTCATTTTAACACAATTTCTAGGAATGCTCATTAAAGTTTGAGAAGCATTGCTATAGAGCACTGTTTCTCAGAGGTGGTCTTTTGAACTCCCTTGGCAAAACTGTCTGGGAATACTTATTAAAAAGGCATATTCCTGGGTCCTGCTCAAGACGCATGAAAATTATGATTCTTAGGCATACTGGCTTGAGAACCATTGCTGTAGTTCTGGGGAAAAAATGAATTTAAAAAGCTACTCAGATAATTCAGATGCTCTCCACCACCCCCCCCCAAAACTCCCTCCTTTTGGTAGTCATAGTTCTAAGAATATGAGGTTTCTCAATAAACAGGCAGTGGGAGGGGGACTCTCTGTGCTGGTGGGGTTTGAGGAGGCTTTGATACCACACAAGTTTGAATGAATTTTTAAGGAGGTTTCTTTGGCATATTCCATTTTCTCAATCTCAATTTCTCTCCCCTCTGCCCTCTCTCTCTCTCTCTCTCACACACACACACACACACACACACACACACACACACACACAGTGGGCTTAAGATAGGAAAGGGAGTCAGAGGAAGACAACATTTGCACATGAATCTTCTCAGGGATAAACTCTAAACTGACATGAGACTCAGACCCTTCAGCGCACCTGTCTCTGTGTAGCAGCTTTATGTGTCATCAGGACTCAGGTGGCCCTGACTGCTTTCCCCCTCCCCACTCTGTGCAAGAATGTTCATGACCTGGCAGCTTCTTTCTCGAAGGGCTAGTTCTGAGTAGACCCACGTGTGTGAAGAGACCTAAGGAGCCTGGGCAGGGTCTCTCACCAGGTTGCAATTTTGTCTGTGTCACCATTTGAGGGTCACTTCGTGCTTCACATGGGGCACAGACATGCATCCTCGGAGCAGTACTCCACAGGCTGTGTCAGCTAACACAGCAAAGTGGATTTCTTGGTGCAGGTCTTTCAGAGCCAGGCATAATCCTATCAGCCTGAGATAAAGACCAGGAGCCTGGGAAGAGAGGGGCTTGAAGAATTTGGATACACTGGGGGCACGTGGTTAAGAGGGGGAAGGACACCAGTGAGAGAGGTCACTTGCTTCTTGGGTTCTGAAGACCAGCATTGGCAGGCTTAGATGAAGGGATACAATGACAACGTGTTTGTCACCAACCACTCCAACTAGCTGTGGAGCCTGGGTAAAGGTGACAGAAAGCCAACTGGATGCTGGAACTGGAAGGGACCATGCACAGTATCTGTCTCTCACATTCACTCCACATGTGAGCATCCTGCCACCCTGAGAGGCCAGGCAGCCTCAGTGGAGGTGTGCTGGAGGAGGTCATCGGGAGGACATGAACTCCAGTGCACCTGAGAGCTGGATGTGGGCAACCAGAGGCTCCTCACTCCCTCCTTTGTCCTTGGAACATATGTTCAGCCTGCTATTCCCATACTAGCAGCTGCTTCAAGGACATAGCCTTGAGAAAGTAAGGTGTTGAGACCATCTGGACTGAATGCATGACGGAAATCAGTCAAGGCTTCTGTATGAACCTTTAGGAGTCTGATGACTGCGTGCAAAAATCTACTCATCTTGCAGCTACTCGACACAAGCCCCACGTGCAGGTTCCTTTGCTCATTACAACGGCCACCCACCCATCGGGAGCAGTCTGTATCCTCCATCTCTTCTTGCCCTCCGTGTATGGGGGGCAGTTTCAGATTTCATCTAGGGAACTCCTGACATTGCAAACCAATGAATGGGCAAAAAGGAACCAGGACTGTGACTCTGGTCTCACAGTTTAGTGCTCTCTCAAATATATCTGCCTTTACAATAGAAGCCAGAAAGTAGGATCTGTAAGAGTTGAGTCCTAGCCTTGCATATAATAGTAAATTTTATATCTGCAACCAGACAGCAGTTAGCACTTCAAGAAAATGGGCTTTAGTGTCAGAGAGACCTGGGTTCAAATCTGACCTTTCTACTTATGTGCTTATGGGACATAGGGCAAGTGATGATTCTGTGAGTTGCAGCCCCCACATCAGTCAAATGGGGATAATACTCTCATGTCATGTCATGTTGTTGGAAGATTTAATGGGGTAATGTGTGTGAACTTTGGTGTCTCTCAAACTTGAATGAGCATAGGAATTACCTGGGAATCTTGTTAAACTGCAGATTCTGGTTCAGAGTTTCTTTGGGGTTGTGAAGAATCTGGCTTGCTGACAAGTTTCCAGGTGCAGCTTGTCCATGGGCCACTTTTCAGGTAGGGAGGATATAAAGTACTTATCAAATGGGAGACCCAAGCTTCTTTTTAAATTTATAACTTAAAATTTTGAAATAATGTTGTACTTGCAAAAAATTAAAAAAAAACAGTACCAAAAATTCCCAGAGACCCTTAACCCAACTTCTCTAAATGTTAATACCTTACCATAGTACAATTATCAAGACAAGGAAATTGACATTGAAACAATACTATTAACTAATCTTCAGACATTTTTCTAATTACTTCGATTGCCCCATTAATGACTTTTTTCTGGACAAGGATCCATTCAGGGTCACATGTCATAGTTAATCATCCTGTCTCTTCTGTCTCTTTGATATGGGAGAGATTACATGAGAGACTTTCAGTGAGAGACAGCTACACCAAAATAACAACCCACCTGAATTTCTTACTCATCTCTGAATTCAACTGGGGCTCAAATATTCGTGTTTGTAAGCTTGTTTTACATGTTCACTTCCAGAGAAACGAAATCTGTCAGGTTTGGCTGATCTTTGGGAAGACACATTTTTATCCGCATGCCAGGTGACTGTCATGCAGGCAGTCGGAGGACCAGATTTTGAAAAACCATTGCTCAGGAGTGGCTGGCACTGCTTCTGTTAACACTTGCTGTGTGATCTCTCCTGATACAAGGACAAGCTGTGTCTATTTCTTTAAAGTATTTTTAAAGCATTACACTGATATAATAACCTTTTTAGAGATAGTATAAATCTGTTTTCCCAACCCCACTTCCTTTCATAACAGACAGGGAAGCACAACAGTGTGCCCTGTTTTGCACTTGCTTATCACCTGACATGTCCTTTGGTTTTCCATGTTTTCTGGGCAGTTCTGGGTTCTCTCCTCCTCAAAGTTTGCCACGAGGGGGCACCAGTGACTTCCTCCTAGTACTCAGAGTGCTAATCAAAGTTGCCAAATTGGCAGGCAATTAACAAGTTTTTGAAGGAAGATGGATGTTTCATCAGCCAGACTTTACTCCCAATGGCCTCAAAGATCTGGATCTTTTCACCTCTGAATACCTTAGGATGGATCCCAGAACTACTGACTTTGGGCCATTGCTCCATTGATAACAAAGAGATGATTTGCTTGGAGATGCAGGGTGTGCAAGGTTGGCTTGGGCCTGGGGACTTCTGCCTGAGGGGTTTGGTCAAGGCAGTGTTGGGCAGAAAGGATAGATGTGAATAATGTAGATGCTCAGATAAAGAATTGCAGGTTTGACACACTTTCCCCATCAAATCCTAGTGATCTTCTTTACATTCTTTCTCCCTGAGGCCAGTGAACAAAAATAACACGCTACATGTGATTTCAATATCCACCCTGATCATCCCCTATTACTGTCAAAGGGGCTTAGAAAGAAGGGTCCCCCAGTGCCGGTGATTAGTGTATTTTTCAGTGGCAGAAAGGGCCCAAAGCTACATGTATGCCAGACCTAGTGGTGTGCAGGTAAGTGTTTAACAACCAGCACTCCAAACAAACAACTAACTTTTTACTGTTCATCTATTTCTGTGGGGACAAATACTTTCATCATGGCTAATTTCAAGCTATCAATATGATCTTTTTAAATGCTGAGCTGGGAAGGGATATGCAGAACCCCACCTGTATAGAGTATGTTTACCACATAAATACAATAGATATAACCCCAAGATTATATATTAGAGTAAATACAGTAAAATAACTAGGAAGTTATGGGGTTTGAGTCTTTATTATCCTTGTTTTTAACATTTTTAAATTGTAGTAAATCACACATGACATAAAATTTACCACTGCAATAATTACGAAGTGGACATACACTTCAGTAATGTTAAGTATTCATATTGTTGTGCAACCAATCTCCAGAACTGTTCTCATCTTACAAAACTCACTCTATATCCAAAACAAGTCATTTCCCCCTCCCTTAGTCCCTGACAACCACCATTCTTCTCTCTGTTTCTATGAGTTTGACTATTTTAGATACCTTATATATAAGTACCTTATATAAGTGCAATCACACAGTATTTGTCATTTTGTGACTGGTTTTTTTCACTTAACATAATGTCCTCAAGACTCATCCATATTGCATCATGTGACAGAATTTCCTTCTTTTTAAAGACTGAATCATATTCCGTTGTATGTATATACCACATTTTCTTCATCCATTCATCTGTTGATGAACACTTGGGTTGCTTCCACCATTGGCTGTTGTGAATAATGCTGCTATGAATATGGGTATACAAACAACTCCTTGAGATACTGCTTTCAATTTGTGTATCTATCCAGAAGTGGGATTGCTGGATTATATGTTAATTTTATTTTTAACTTTTTGAGGAACTGCCATACTGTTTTCCATAGCAGCTGCGCCATTTTACTTTTCTGCCAATGGTGCACAAGAGTTCCAGTTTCTCACCAACATTTGTTATTTTCTGTTTTGTTTGTTTGCTTTTAAAATAACAACTGCCACCACAGATACACAAACAATTGAAAGATAATATTATGGAAAATTATGTGCCAACAAATTGGACAACCTAGAAGAAATGGATAAATTCCTAGGAACATATAAACCACCAAAACTGAAACAGGAAGAAATAGAAAATTTGAATAACCATCAAAGAAATTGAGTCAGTAATAAAAAAACTCCCAAGAAACAAAAATCAGACAGTTTCACAGGTGAATTCTACCAAACATTGAAAAAAGAGTTAATACCTATTCTTCTCAAACTATTCCAAAAATATATAAGAGGAAGGAAAACTCCCAAATTCAATCTATGAGACCAGTATCACTCTGATACCAAAACCAGATAATGTCATTACAAAAAAAGAGAACCACAGCCATTATCTCTCATGAACATAGATGCAACTATCCTCACAAAAAATACTAACAAACTGAATCCAAAAATGCATTAAAAACATCATTCATCGTGATCAAGTGGGATTTATTCCTTGGATGCAAGGGTGGTTTAATACTCACAAATCAATCAATATGATACATCACATCAATAAGAGAAAGAATAAAAAGCACATAATCATTCCAATAGATGCAGAAAAGGCATTTGACAAAGTACAACATCCATTCATGATAAAAAAAACCCTCAAAAAGATAGGTGTAGAGGGAACATACCTCAACATCATAAAAGACTTATATGAAAAACCCACAGTAAACGTCATACTCAGTGGGCAAAATCTGAGAGCTTTTCCCCTAAGGTCAAGAACAGAACAAGCATGTCTGCTCTCACTACTTTTATTTAACATAGTACTGGAAGTCCTAACCACAGCAATCAGACAACATAAAGAAATAAAAGGCATCCAAATTGATAAGGAAGAAGTAAAACTCACTATTTGCAGATGACATGATGCTATATAGAGAGAACCCTAAAGACTCCACCAAAAAACTACTAAACTAATAAATAAATCCAGTAAAGTCACAGGATACAAAAGCAATATATAGAAATCCATTGCATTTCTATACACTAATAAAGAAGCAGCAGAAAGAGAAATTAATAAAATAATCCCATTTATGATTGCACCAAAAAAATGAAATACCTAGGAATAAACTTAACCAAAGAGGTTAAAGACCTGTACTCTGAAAGCTATGAAACATTGATGAAAGAAATTGAAGATGACACAAAGAAATGGAAAGACATTCCTTGCTCATGGGCTGGAAGGACAAATATTGTTGATATGTCTATACTACCCAAAGCAATCTACAGATTTAATGCAGTCCCTATCAAACTACCAACAGCATTTTTTACAGAATTAGAACAAACAATCCTAAAATGTGTATGAAATCACAAAGACCCGGGGCGCCTGGATGCGGCAGTCGGTTAAGCGTCCGACTTCAGCCAGGTCACGATCTCACGGTCTGTGAGTTCGAGCCCCGCGTCAGGCTCTGGGCTGATGGCTCGGAGCCTGGAGCCTGTTTCCGATTCTGTGTCTCCCTCTCTCTCTGCCCCTCCCCCGTTCATGCTCTGTCTCTCTCTGTCCCAAAAAATAAATAAAAGTTGTTTAAAAAAAAAAAAAAAAAAAAGAAATCACAAAGACCCTGAATGGCCAAAGCAATCTTAGAAAGAAAACAAAACTAGAGGTATCAAAATTTTAGACTTCAAGTTATATTACAAAGTTGTGATAAGACAGTGTGGTACTGGCATAAAAATAGACACATATATCAACAGAACAGAATAGAAAACCCAGAAATAAACCAATTATATAGCCAATTATATAGCCAATTAATCTTCAAGAGAGGAAAGAATATGCAATGGGAAAGACAGTGTCTTCAACAAAAGGTTTTGGGAAAACTGGACAGTTAATGCAAAAGAATGACACTGAACCATTTTCTTACACTGTACACAAAAAATAAATTCAAAAAGGATTAAGGACTTAATATGAGACCTGAAACAGAGAGCATAGGCAGTAATTTCTATGACATTGGCCATAACAAAATGTTTTAGATATATTTCCTGAGGCAAGGAAAACAAAAGCAAAAATAAACTATTGGGATGATCTCAAAATATAAAGCTTCTATACAGAAAAGGAAACAACCAACAAAACTAAAGACAACCTACTGATTAGGAGAATATATGTGCAAATAACATTTCTGATAAAAGGCTAATACCCAAAATATATAAAGAACTTATACAACTCAACACCTATAAAATAAATAATCCAATTAAAAATGGACATGAACAGACTTTTGTACAAAGAAGACACATGAAAAGATGCACATCCCTAAGCATCAGGGAAATACAAATCAAAACCACAATGAGATATCACCTCACACCTGTCAGAAAGGCTAAAATCAAAAACTCAAAAGGGGCACCTGGGTGGCTTAGTTGGTTAAGCATCCGACTTCAGCTCAGGTCATGATCTCATGGTTCATAAGTTCAAGCCCCATGTTGGGCTCTACACTGATAGCTCAGAGCCTGGAGCCTGATTTGGGTTCTATGTCTCCCCTTCTCTCTTCTCCTCCCCCGCTTGTGCGCTCTCTCTCTCTCTCTCTCTCTCTCTCTCTCTCTCTCTCTCTCAAAAATGGATAAATTCAAAACAAAGCAAACAAACAAAAAACCCCCAAAACTCAAAAAAACATCAAGTGTTAGTGAAGAGAACCTTCTTGCACTATTGGTGGGAATGCAAACTGGTGCAGCCACTGTGGAAGACAGTGTGGAAGTTCCTCAGACAACTAAAACTAGAGCTACCCTACAATCCTGTAATTGCATTTTTAGGTATTTACTCAAAGAATACAAAAACACTAATTCAAAGGGATACCTGCACCTCTATGTTTATTGCACCATTATTTGCAATAGCCAAACTATGGAAGCTTCCCAAGTGTCCATCAACAGATGAATGGATAAAGAAGATATAGTATATATCCTATATATCGGACTGTTCAGTTACAGAACTTCTCGCTCAAGCCACTGCTGCTTCAGAAGATAAGCCAAAAAAGAACCCCAGGGATGGATGTGTGGCTTCATTGCAAAATCCAGTCATGGTTTCAAATAGCATAGTCCAAATGCTGCTGCTTCAGAATGAGGAACAAATTAAAATAGTCCCCAAAAGCCCTTGAAAAGCCCTTAAATCACCCATGTAAACAGAACAGGGGATCTGTGTTTGTACCCAGTACAGTAATATGTGCACACTATATCCAGTAATTTCCAGTGTCCTGTAAGACAGCTTACAGGTTTTTTTTTTTTTAATTACATAAAAGGAGAGACTGATATAAACTCTAGAATTCTCTTCATTGCCAGGACGTGTGCAGGAATGAACACCAACAAGGGAAGAGTAAATTCCCGTTTTCCATCTCCCTCCGGGTATATGTGGACGGATGGGCAAATCCCTTGTTCTCTCCCTCCCCTTCTCTCTTTTCCTGCCCCCTCCCTTCATGCCTGCACATATGGTTGATTTTGTACATGTTGAGTGTGAGGAAAGGAAAGGAGGGAGGCATGCAAAACCCCTGAGGGTCAGGCTGTCTCCCACCTGGCTGTGTGCCCAGACCCCCACCTTGATCCCGCCTCTTACCTAATGCTTGTGAAATCTCCAGCCCCTTGAGGCCAGGCTTCTGGAAGTCCCTTGGGCTGGCCTGCAAGGGGAAAAGTCAGCTGTGGCTTTGTCCTCATGCGTGAGGGGCCTGATTCTGCTGATTCAGGAGCCAGAGCAAACCCACAATGTAAACAAAAGCCCACAGAGCTCATCTCTCAATGTCTTGGCGTAAAGCAGCCCTGGTCAGATTTTAAGATGGTTCAACCTGTTTTAAGATGAGCTTGGTCAAATTTAAAAGATTACTCTCACTTCTAGAAATATATGCGAAGTTAAAAAAAATATATATATATATATGAATATTATTCAGCCACAAAAAAGAATGAGATCTTGCCATTTGCAACAACAGAGATGGATCTAGAGAGTATAATGTTAAGTGGAATAAGTCAGAGCAAGACAAATACCATATGATTTCACTCATATGTGGAATTTAAGAAGCAAACAAATGAACAAAGGGGGATAAAAGAGACAAATCAAGAAATAGACTCAACTATAAAGAACAAACAGATGGGAGGTGGGTGGGAGGATGGGCAAAATAGGTGAAGGGGATCAAGAGTACACTTATCTTGATGAGCACTAAATAATATATGGAACTGTTGAATCAGTATTTTGTACACCTGAAACTAATATAACACTGTATGTTAACTACATTGGAATTTTTTTTTAAGTGGGATTGCTGGATTATATGGTAATTCCATTTTCAATCTTTTCAGGGACTGTCATACTATTTACCGTAACAGCTGCACCATTTTACATTTCTGCCAGCAAAGTGCCAATGTCTCCACTTCCTCACCAACATTTATTTTCTGTTTAAAAAAATTATTTATTTTTGGCAGAGTGCAAGTGGGGGGGCACTGAGAGGGGGACAGAGGATCTGAAGTGGGCTCTGTGCTGAAAGGCAGCAGACAGCCCTATGTGAGTCTCAAACCCACAAACCTGCAGATCATGACCTGAGTCGAAGTCAGACGCTCAACTGACTGAGCCACCGGGTGCCCATCTTTTTTTTTTTTTTTTTTTAACAGTCACTATCCTAATGTATATAAAGTGGTATTTCATTGTGGTTCTGATTTGTATTTCTCTAATGATCAGTGATGTTGAGCATCTTTTCATATGCTTGTGGCTATTTGTATAACTTCTTTGGAGAAACATCTATTCATTTCCTGTTGTTTTTTTTTATTGAATTAGTTGTTTTTTGTTGTTGATATAGGAGTACTGTATATATTCTTGATATTAATCCCTTATCAGATATATGATTTGGAAATATTTTTCCCATTCTATAGACTGCCTTTTCACTCTGTTGACGGCATCCTTTGGTGCATAGAAGATTTTGATTTTGATGTAGTCCAATATACTTTAACTTTTGTTGCCTGTGCTTTTGGTGTCATATTCAAGAAATCACTGCTAAATCCATTGTCATCAAGGTTTCCCTCTGTGTTTCCTTTTAGAGTTTTATAGTTTTAGGTCTTATTTGTAGGTCTTTAATCCTTTTGAGTTAATGTTTGTATATGGTGCAAGGTCCCAACACCACTTACTGAAAAGACTATTCGTTCCCCATTGAATGGTTTTGGCACTCTTGTCAAAGATCATTTGGCCATATAAGTGAGGGTTTATTTCTGGGTACTCTATTCTGTTCCATTGGTCTATATGTCTGTCTTTATGCTAGCATGACAGTTTTGATTACTGTAGCTTTGTGGTAACTTTTGAAATCCGGAAGTGTGAGATTTCCAATTTTGTTCTTTTTCAAGATTGTTTTGGCTACTCAGGGTCCCTTGAGATTCCATATGAATTTCAGAATGGAATGCAAAAATTGCCATTTGGAGTTTGATAAGGATTGCACTGATTCTGTAGATCACCTTGGATTGAACAATAACAGTATTAACAATATTAGGCCTTCCAATCCATGAACACAGGCTATTCTTCCATTTATTGGTGTCCTCTTAATTTCTTTCAGCAATGTTTGTAGTTCTCAGTGTATTTATCTTTCACCTCCTTGGTTAAGTTTATTCCTAAGTATTTTATTCTTTTTTCTTTTGATATTTATTTATATTGGAGAGAGAGCAGAGAGAGATGGAGACAGAATCCAAAGCAGGCTCCAAGCTGTCAGCACAGAGACTGACATGGGCTCGAACTCATGAACTGTGAGATCATGACCTGAGCCAAAGTCAGACGCTTAACCAACTGAGCCACCCAGGTGCCCTAGTATTTTATTCTTTTTGATGCTATCAAAAAGATGGACGTGTTTTTAAAAATTTGCTTTTCAGATTGTTCATTGTTGGTATATAGAAATACTACTTATATTTTTGTGTTGATTTTGTATCCTGCAACTTTGCTGAATTTGTTTATTAGTTCTCACAATTTTTTTTAGGAATCTGTAGCGTTATCCACATAAAAAGTCATGCCATCTGTGAGCAGTGATAATTTTCCTATTTATTTTCCAATTTGCATACCTTTTATTTCTTTTCTTCAATTAAATTTTTTTTTAATGTTTACTTTTGACAGAGAGAGCACACAAGCAGGGGAGGGGCAGAGGGAGAGGGAGACAGAATTTGAAGCAGGCTCCGCCCTGTCAATGCAAAGCCCTACATGGGTTCAAACCCACCAACTGGGAGATTATGACCTGAGCCAAAGTCGGCCACTTAATGAACTGAGACACCCAGGCACCCTGAGATAGTTTTCTTCTATTCTTGGTTCGTTGAATGTTTTTATCATGAGAAAGTAAGATGATGTGTTTTTTTTTTCCCCATCATTCTGTTAATGTGGTATATTATATTGATTGATTTTTATATGTTGAACCATCATTGCATTTCAGGAATAAACCTCACTTGGTCATGGTATATGATCCTTTTAATGTGCTATTGAATTCTGTTGAATGTTGCTTAAAATTTTGTATTAATATTCATCAGGGATATTGCTCTATACTTTTCTTGTATTATCTTTGTTATTATATAATTTAATAATCTGTAAGCTTATATAATTTACTTTTTAATAATAACTGTTTAACAACCAGGTCATAAAATTTCTAAAAATTTAACAATTGATTCTCATGAGCCAATGTAAACCGGTTCTAACACATTACTGGCTAGACATTTGTGTTTCTTTTCCTTTTGCAATTTGGGGCACAGTGAATTGAGAGACTCACTTAATTTCTCATAATAATAGGAAGAGCAAGAAATAAAGAGTACATCTATATGTCAACTTATTTAGCAAACAAATAAAAATCCAGAACAAGTATTGAGTTATAAATTGTTTTCCCAGTCCCTATCTGACTGCGTCATCTTGACAACATAACACTCAATTATTTTCAGAGGAAGGCACTATAGAATTTCTCTGTCTCTCTGTCTCTCTGTCTTTTTTAATATTGGCCTGAGTGAATACTGTACTTGCATGATCTCATTTAATTCTCCCAACAAGTAGCTACTATTATTTCCCTCGTTTTAGAGATAAAGACACTGAAGTTTAGCTAGATTAAGTAACTCACACAAAGTCACACAACTAATTAGTGGTACAGACAGGATTTGAACTAGAACTGCCTGGGTTTCAGTTGTCATCTGATCCTACATTGGCACATGGTAGTTTATAAATTGCCCCATTGGATCGTGGGCTGTTGATATATAAATGTGTTCCTTGTCTTCTAATACAGAGTCTTTATAGCTCTGGCTCTATGTAAGTTCTATCCACACCCTCTTACAAGCCTAAGATAAATTTCAGCCACTTTACAAGGTCACACCTGGACCATGGGAAATATGTAAGTGTCTCAGGCGTTAGTCACTTTGATGTGCCACATAGTCACTTTTGGGGTGGTTCTTACTTGGTCATAATGTAGATTTCTTCAAATACGTTACTGCAATTGATTGGCCAAAATGTTATTAAAAGATTTTTTTTTTTTATTGATCTTTGTTTTTTGTATTGTACTGTAGTTTTTTTTTGTTTTTTTTTTTTTCTTTTAATTTATTTCTTAGGGAGGGAGCTTTGGTAATTTGTGTCTTTTAAGGAATTTTTCCACTTCACCTAAGTTGTCAAATTTATTGGCATATAATTTTTAGTAGTTTCTTATCATTTTAATTTCAGTAGAATCTATACTGATGTTTCCTCTTATACTCCTCATACTGCATACTTCTTTCTCTTTATCCTAATTAGTCTGTCTAGAGATTTATCAATCTTATTGAGTTACTCACAGAATCAGCTTTTGGTATCATTTATTTTCTGTATTGTTTTACTTTTTAAAAATTTCTTGGGGTGTCTGGGTGGCTCAATTGGTTAAGCGTCCAACTTCATCTCCAGTCATGATCTTGTGGTCTGTGAGTTTGAGCCCTGCCTCAGGCTGTGTGCTGACAGCTCAGAGCCTGGAGCCTACTTCGGATTCTGTGTCTCCCTCTCTCTCTACCCCTCCCTCCCTCTCAAAAATAAATAAAAACATAAAAAAATAAAATAAAATTAAGTTAAAAATGTCTTTGATTTCTATTCTGGTCTTCATTATTTCCTTTCTTCTGTCTGCTTCAGATTTAATTTGCACTTCTTATTCTAGTTTCCTATACAGGTAGAAGTTTAGGTCATTGATTGATTTCTTCTTTTTTGCTATAAATTTTCCTCTCAGTACTGTTTTAACTATATCTCACAGCTTTTGATATTTGTACTTCCATTTTCCTTTATTTCAAAATGTCCTAATTCTTCTGATTTCTGTTTTGATGCATATGATATTTACAAGTTTTTTCTTTAGTTTCCAAATACTTACGGGTTTTCTATCTCTGTTAATAATCCTAATTTAATTCCATTGTGGTTTAGTGAAAACACTTTGCATGATTTAACTCCTTTTAAATTTATTGCAACTTGTTTTATGGTGTGGTATGTTTTATGGTATGGTATGGTATGGTATAGCTTGATGAATGTTTCATGTGCATTTGAAGCAAATGTGTAATTACCATTGTAGGATAAAGTGATCTATAAATGTCAGGTCAAATTGGTTGATAATGTTTTCCAAGTTCTCACTGATTCTCTGCCTACTTATACTATCAACTATTGAAAGGTGGTATCAAAATCTCTAATTGTAATTATATATTTGCCTGTTTCTCCTTTTAATTCTATTACTTGCGTTTCATGTATTTTGGATTTCTCTAATTAGACTGCATAAATGTTTGGAATTATTATGCTTTGATAAATCAATTATTTTATCAGTATGACCTTTTTAAATCTCTGGCCATATTCTTTATTCTGAAATTTACTTTGTCTAATATTAATACAGCTACTCTAGATTTTTTGTTGATTATGGCTTATTTTTCTCCATCTTTTTACTTATATCCTGTTTGTGTCTTTAGATTTATGGTGAGTTTCTTGTAGGCAATGTATAGATGGATTTTTCTTTTTTATACAGTTGAACAATCTTTGCCTTTCAAATGGGTTGTTTATATTGTTAGCAGTTAATATTATTGACGGGGTTGGGTTTAAAACTATCATTTGCTTTCTATTTACTCTGTCCTGTTTCCTTTTTATTTTTCTACTTTCTTTTGGATAAATAGAATATTGTTTATGATTTTACTTTATCTTTTTTCCTGGCTGATGGCTGTAATTCTGTTTTGTAATTTTAGTGATTACTTTAGGACTTTTAGTGTACATTTTTAACTTATCATAGGCTACCTTCAAGTGATATTATACCACTTCAAATATAGCATAAGACCCTTCAGTCTTGTCTTTCTCATGAGCTTTGTGCTGTTGTCATAAGTTTTCTTTCCCTTTATGTTATAGTGCTATAATACACTTGTTATTTTTGCTTCAAAAAGTCAATTATCTTTTAAAAAGACTTTAAAAATAAGGAAAAGGGATTTTTATATATATATACATATTTACCATTTCTGATGTTCTTTGTATATGTCTAGATTTCTGGTATTTTCATCTGCTTCAAGGACTTCCTTTAATACTTCTGATAGTGAATATGTACTTGTGATGAAGTCTGTCAGCTTTTGTATATCTGAAAAAAAATTTCACCTTCCCTTTTGAAAGATAATTTTGCTAAATATAGAATTCTAGGTTGATAGTTTTTTTGTTGTTGCTGTTGCTCAATAAAGACATTGCTCCACTGTCTTTTGCATGTTCTTCCAGTGAATATTTGCTGTCATTCTTAGCAATTTTTTAATGATATACTTTGGTGAATTTTCTTTCCTTTTTTTTTTTTTTTTTTTTTTTGTCTTTGTGGCTTGTTGATTTTCTTGTCTGTGAATTGTTTTAATCACATTTGTAAAACTTTTGGTCATTATTTAAGTACACCCCCCACTCTTTCTTGTCTTTCTTATACTTTAATTGCATATATATTAGGAATTGTGCCATAGTTGACTGATTGTTTTTCTCAATCTTTTCTTTCCCCATGTCTTATTTTGGATTGCTTCTATTGTCATGATTTCAGTTTCACTAATCTTTCTTCAACAGTATCTAATCTCTTAACTTCATCTAGACATTGATTTTTCACATCTTGAAGTTCTATTTGAGTCTTTTAGTATTTCCAATGTCTGCATTTATTATGTACAAGTTTTCCTGTAAATTCTTGAATGTATAAAATATAGTTATAGATTTTACATTTTTGCCTACTAATTCTTTCATCCATGCCATTTAGAACTCTTCCACTTGAAGGGCGCCTGGGTGGCTCAGTCAGTTAAGTGTCCGACTTCGGCTCAGGTCATGATCTCATGGTTTGTGGGTTCAAGCCCTGTGGGCTCTCTGCTGACAGCTCAGAGCCTGGAGCCTGCTTCGGATTGTGTGTTTAATTCTCTTTCTGCCCCTCCCCCATTTGTGCTCTGTATCTCAAAAATAAATAAATGTAAAAAAAAAAAATAAGAACGCTTCCACTTGATTAATTTTTCTCATGATTGGGTTGTATTTTCCTGCTTTGTTGCGTGCCAGATAATTTTGAATTGGATGCCAGAAACTGTGAGTTTTACTTTTTGTATTAATTCTTGAGCTTTGTTCTGAGAAGTACTTAAATTACTTGGAAATGATTTGATTCTTTTGAAGTTAGCTATTATGCTTTATTAGGCAGATCCAGAGCAGCCTTAGTCTAATTTTGCCCTACTATTGAGGCAATATGCTTCTGAGTACTCTACCTGATGCCTCATGAATTCTAAGTGCTTCCACTCTGTGTCTAGTAAGTATAAAAACTGCTTGCAACCCTAAGCTTTGAGAATTATTGCCTCTAAATCTTTCTGGTGGCTTTTCCTCATCTTTGTGCTGTTTCTTTACACATATGCATTAAGTTTACAACTGAATAATCAAAGAGGACCCCTGCAAATCTCTGGAGTCCTCTTTCTTTTCAGAACTCTGTGGTACTTGTTCTGTGAACTCTCGCCCTTAACCTCTGCAACTCCCAGCTTCACTTCCTCAACTCTGTGAGACTGCTAGGCTCTGAGTTCCTCTGCCCTGCACTGCACCCTCAGAACTCACCTCATTTGTTTCCTCTCTCTTATGGCTATCTTCTGTTGCCTATGTCTAATACCTAAAAATTACTGTTTTATGTACTTTGTTCAGTTTTGTGTTTTAGGTGAGAGAGTGAATCTGATCCTTGTTACTTCATCTTGGCCACAATTAGAAGTTCACATTCAGAGTTTTTAAACACAATTTAAATAATATAACAGTTTTATTTAGAAATACAGATTTTATAATGTGTATTGGAACAAAGTTCATATAATGTTCCTGCTGAATAATTGAATTTTTATACAAATTAATCGGTTTACCACCAGCTTTGCCTTCACTCTAATATTACCATGACCTAAGAATACTCATTTGTACACGATTAAGATCTTTTTTCTTCTAATTTTAAACTCTCTGAATGTCCTACATTGGTTTTATAGATCAAGTACTTTATTATTTCCACAAAATTTTTAAGACTACACAAACATAAGATTGGATTTTACTAAATGAGATTTAATAATTATATCTTCTTTATTTTTTGCCTTTCACAAATTCAGCCACAAAATTCATAATAACCTATTAGGATGTCATTTATGCCTTATACATCAAATTTCTTGGAATGGCCAACAAGTAACACAAAGATTTGCTGCTTTACTTTAGAAAAGGGTGGATCATTTTAAGAATTTCTTCCACGTTCTAATCTGATGAGGAAAGAGGGAGTATTTCTTCCTAGAAGTGAAGCCTCTTTGGTTTTTATAACTTTTAGCTTTGAAAGTACAATCTTCTACATATAGTATTATTTATCCACAAATGTAATACTTTGCTTTGTCCTCACTAAAGATAGACTGTTACTTAAAAATATGGCCTTTAACTTTGTAGCAACGTGGATGGAACTGAGAGTGTGATGCTAAGTGAAATAAGCCATACAGAGAAAGGCAGATACCATATGTTTTCACTCTTATGTGGATCCTGAGAAACTTAACAGAAACCCATGGGGGAGGGGAAGGAAAAAAAAAAAGAAAAAAAAAGAGGTTAGAGTGGGAGTGGGAGAGAGAGCCAAAGTATAAGAGACTCTTAAAAACTGAGAACAAACTGAGGGTTGATGGGGGGTGGGAGGGAGGGGAGGGTGGGTGATGGGTATTGAGGAGGGCACCTTTTGGGATGAACACTGGGTGTTGTATGGAAACCAATTTGACAATAAATTTCATATATTGAAAAAAAATATGGCCTTTAATTACATATGTGGACTCAGGAATTAAAATGATTTGGAGTTAATTTCACTTGAGATAGATAGGTTGCTTTCTCATCTGTAAATTGTGGAGTGGGGGTTTGAGAGTGTGCTATTTACACAAGACCACATAGTTAAAAGCAGCAGAACCTGTACAGCCATACCCAGTGGCCTTGGTTATGAGGATTGCGTGAGATAATGTGAAGTGCTTAGAGCAGTGCTGGCACTTGGTAAGTGTTCAATAACTGTTCGGAATTCACCCCAAGGACATTAAATATAGTGAGGTTTGAGTTTTCGAAAGAATGCTCTGGCAACAGAATGAGATGGGCAAAGGTTAGGAATTAAGACTGGAAGCAGGGAGAGCAGTTAGGGAACCACAGCAGTAGTTCAGAAGAGATTATGGTGGTCTGAACACATGTGGCAGTGATGCAGATGGAGAGAAGTATACCAATTCAATACATAGAGGAATTTTTATTTCTTTATTTTTAATTTTTTAAGTTTATTTATTTGAGAGAGACAGAGAGAGCGAGCAAGGGAGGGGCAGAGAGGGAGTGAGACAGAATCCCAAGCAGGCTCCGTTCTGTCAGCACAGAGCCTGATGAGGGGCTTGAACCCACGAACTGTGAGATCATGATCTGAGCCGAAATCAAGAGTGGGATGCTTAACCGACTGAGCCACCCAGGTGCCTCACAGAGGAATTAAAAAAAAATCATTTTTGCCTTATGAATGTGGGAGGTTAGGTAGGAGGGGAAAAAATGAGCATGATTCAGGTTTCTTGCTCAGTGAGATGGGTAAATAGTGGTGTCCTTTATTTAGAGAACACTAGAGCTGCCATCTTGTGTCCCCGCCGTGTGTGCACCTAATCTCAGATGGTCCACCCGAGACCCCCTGAGCGCCAACCCTAGTCCCGGGCGCGGCCCCATTTCCTCTCCAACAAGATGAAAGCAACTATCATGAACCAGGAGAAACTCGTCAAACTGCAAGCACAAGTGCGCATTGTGGGAAAGGAACTGCTCGCCGAAAAAAGGTGGTTCATCGAACAGCTATAGCAGATGACAAAAAACTTCAGTTCTCCTTAAAGAAGTTAGGGGTAAACAATATCTCTGGTATTGAAGAAGTGAATATGTTCACAAACCAAGGAACAGTGATCCACTTTAACAACCGTAAAGTTCAGGCATCCCTGGCAGCGAACCCTTTCACCATTACAGGCCATGCTGAGAGGAAGCATCTGACAGAAATGCTACTCAGTATCTTAAACCAACTTGGTGCAGACAGTCTGACTAGTTTAAGAAGGCTGGCTGAAGTTCTGCCCAAACAATCTGTGGCTGGAAAGGTACCACTTGCTACCGGAGAGGAGGATGATGATAAAGTTCCAGATTTTGTGGAGAATTTTGATGAAGCTTCCAAGAAGGAAGCAAACAGAATTGAATCAACTTCTGAAGAAGACAAAGCTTGAAGAAGTTACTGGGAGCTGCTATTTTATATTATGACTGCTTTTTAAAAATTTTGTTCACGGATCTGATAAAATCTAGATCTCTAATATTTTTAAGGCCCAGCCCCTTGGACACTGCAGCTCTTTTCAGTTTTTGCTTATACACAATTCATTCTTTGCAGCTAATTAAGCTGAAGAAGTCTGGGAATCAGTTTGAAACAACATTAAAAAAAAAAGAACACTAGAGAAGAACCAAATTGCACATGTGGCTTCTTTATGGGGTGAAGGGGAAGAGAAAAGATGACCTTAATGTGGAACAAATTGAGTTTGAAATGTGTTACTTACATCCAAGTGGAAACGATCACACTACATATATATGGAACATCACTGTCTAATAAGAACTATCTGCAGTGATATAAATGTCCTAGATTAGTTCTATCAAATATGGTGGCTACTATGCCAAATGGCTTTTGAAGATTATTAAAATGGCTAGTCTAAGGAGCTGAATCTTTAATTTTAATTTTAATTAATTTACATTTAAGTTGTCATGTGGTTGGTAGTTAGCATATTGAACTGCAGAGGCTTAGAGTTTAGAGTCAAGAGCTCAAGTGATAAATAATAAAATCTGATGAGTAAAATCATATTAGTCTAAGGGAAATTAGAGATGGTTTTATGCTGACTATCTTGCAATAAAGATTTATATTAGAGAATTCCTAGTTTGACCATAACAGCATATCAACTTTATTGCATACATTAAACCTGTTGTGAACTTTTTAGCTGATTTCTAAGCCCAGTCAATACCTTAAATCACTCACTGTAAACTTAAGTAGTTCTTCCTCTAATCATAAATATTTCCCCAGAATCAGATGTGTGTGTGGGTGGGTGAGGTAGGGAGGCTCTCTTGTTTTTAGAATTTCAAAATTTGGTGAACAAAATCAGTGTTCACTCTCTGTATATCCCTTACAAGACTTTGGTCATAGCTTGTTTCATCTTTCCAGACTAGAGACCAAATGTTTTTAGTCTATTCACAATTCTCTTATATCCATGATCATTCTGGTTGCTTTTTCTGTAAACTTAAGAATTTTTTTCTTGAGGTAGACAAATCAGAATTAAAACAATGAATTCTAGCTACTTACACCAATGGCTTGTTACAAGGGTAATTAAAACAATAAATTCTAGCTACTTACAACAATGGCTTGTTACAAGGGTAAACTTTGTTTTGCTTTTTTACTACCCTTTGGCTGGATATCTGGAGCCACAGAAGTATCATGGTATAGTGGGTTGACTAGTGGCCTCAAATGTATGTCCAAGTCCTAATTCCCAGAACCTGTGAATATTACCTTATATGGCAAAAGATGTGATTAGATTGAGGGTCTTGAAGGGTTTATCCGGGATTATATGGGTGGGCTCTAGAAGCAACTGCATGTGTACAATAAAACGAAGACAGAGGGAGTTTTCAGACACACTGAGAGAAGGCAATGTGAACACAGAGATGGACAGAGTTTGGACTGCTGCCACCATGCACCAAGGAATGCCAGCCAGGCAGCCATCAGAAGCTGGATGGCACGAGAAATGGATTCTCCCCGAAGAGCATCCAAAGGCAGAGCCCTGCTCACAGCTTGATTTCAGCTCAGCAAAAACTTACTCTGGACTTCTGGCCTTCAGAATTATGGGAGAATAAATTTCTGTTGTTTTAAGGCCATCATTTGGTAATTTATTATTGCAGCCACAGGTAACTAATACAGGTGGTCAGAAATGAAGTCTTCAGTAGAGACTAATGCTCTGTAATACTAATAGTCCTACATACTAACCCATTTTTGTTTCATAGGACTACAAAAGTAGGGCAGATTATTCTCTAAGACTGGATTCTTTCGAAATGCATGGTTATACATTTGCCTATGTGAAACTCTTGTGTGTGTGTGTGTGTGCCTAATTTGTTCAGAATATACTCTCGTGAAAAAATAAGAAATTGTCATTTGGTTCTTCCAATGATGTTTTCCACAGGTAATTTTCAAAGCTAGATAAATGTTGTATTTTTAAAAATCTCAAGATGACTCCTTAGACATTTTTATTTAATATTGATTTTAATACCATGTTTAATTTTGCCTAGCCTTTTATTCAATGTATACCCTATGAGAATGTCATTGCTGTGTCACCAACCATAATGCCTGGCACAGTTAATAAATACTTGTTGAATCAATGTGCTATTTGTGTATATCTCTATTGCTGCTTTTTTCAAACTTTTTAAAAACAGCAGAATCATTTTATTTAAAGAATTTATATTTTATAAAGAACATCAATATATAAAATAGATACAAGTAGATCTGCTCTTAGTGAGGAGTGTGAAATCCTGTTTACCTGTCTGTAACATATGATACATTAATATTATAAGATACTACACATTGTTACAATATTCACAAAACTCCTAAATTTGGAGTCCAGAAGACACTATTTACATAGTCCTTTTCAAGAAACAAAACTTGTATCTAGGGCAAAAAGTCAGTTTGGGGCGTTTTTTGGGCTTCTGCTCCTGAAACTTCAAGACCAAAGTAGAACAATACCAGGGTAACAGAATCAGCAGCACCAATTTCTTTAAGAGCACAACAAGAACAGAGGTTACTAAGAAATTATGTTAGAAATGTTTGTTTCCAGGCTTATTCACGAAGTAGGGGGAAGCAAATAGCAACAGCTTTGGAATTTGGCAGATGAGTTCAAATCCTGGACTGCCACTCACTGTATAACTTTGAAGTAATCTCACCTATAAAAGTGATAATCCTAGTATCTGTATAAAAGGATTATTCTAAGGAATAAATGAGATAATTAGTATGCATAAGATACTACATTGTAAATAATGATAGCTAGCTACACTAGCTGTCAAAGTTCCCTTGATGACCTATTTCTCTAAGACCTTCATGTTTAAATTGTTTTTCTGTATTGTCCTTCACTTTCGGCTATTATAACCTTGGTAATGCAGTATATGGAAGACAGCAAGAAATTTAGAGGCTGATGACTCCATTTTGAATGAACTCCCTTATTTTAAAATGTGAATGATACAAATTAGTATTTTCTCTGAATCTCAGAGTTGGTATGCTTAAAATGAGGGAATGAGTAAGTACCACATG
>NW_024412434.1:4874426-4911926 GCF_014898765.1 Herpailurus yagouaroundi | reverse complement strand
ACTGTCAGTGCAGAGCCTTATGTGGGGCTGGATCCCACGACCTCAAGATCATGACCTGAGCCACTATCAAGAGTTTAGACGCTAAACCGACTGAGAGACCCAGATGCCCCTATACATTTTTAATGTATATAAGGAAAGAGCAAAAAACACCAATAAGTAGAGAGCACTGCTAGAGGATTTAAGTTAGGGCTCATATTTTTCAAACATTTTAGGCTTAAAATAACTACTGACCTTGGAACTGAATCTACAGAAGATGAAGATGGAACCTTGGAAACTTGACAGTTTGCTGCGGCAGCCAGCTTTAAGGCAGACGATGGAACAGCACTTAAAGTCCTAGGTATATGTCGTGCATTTATGGGGGCAATAGAGTTTACAGTGGCAACTGATGAAGGTACAGTTAATCGAATGTTGTTCCCAATCAGAACCTGAGTTGTTGCAGAATTGGCAGCGGTTACTTGATGACTCAGTGCACTGTGGGAACTTGAAGTCTGTGTCATGTTTGAAGGCTGTAACAAAGTTGAACCTGCCGTTGATGGACTCGTATGTACAAGTGCTGTTGGTGTAGTACTACTGAGGTGTAAGCCCTTGTATACTCCTAGAGAAAAAGAAAGAAGCATCTAAACAATGTACGACTTTGCTGTTTATTAGAGATATAGGTTACAAATATCAGAACAATTTAAATGTCTTTATCCTTACCTGAGGCTGGAAGGACGCCATTCACCCCAATTCCAAGCACCACATCATCCTTCATCTTGAATCCCATCAGTTGTTCTGATGTCACCAAAGCAGAAGCAGCAAATTGAGCACTAGCAGAATCCAAAGTCTTGGAAACAAAACCCTAAAAAGAAAATACAAAACAAATCTAATCAGCATCACTTAGTCTCAAATCAACATTAAAGTTACACAGGTATACCAAAATCAGTTTGAATATAAACCAAAGTGGCAAACCACTGAAATATCTTCATCTCTTTTGACAGTCATAAATTTGAAGAGTGTTCAAACAATATAAGAACGCAGGGATTATGAATTTTGATCTTCACATGTGACAGTATATAATACGGACAAATCAACTACAAAAATAAACCTTCTAGAATGTGGAAACAGTAAACCTCCAACACAAAGTGTCAGACAAGAAATATGCTAGTAAAACATTTCAGTGATTTGCAAATACATATAATGAAAAATGAGTATGTAAGCTTCTTTTACCTAACTTACACACACACACACACACACACACACACACACACACACCCCCCAAAGGTATCTTTGGGACAGGAAGATAACTATCCTTTTAGAACAGAAGTAACAAAACATCACATCATAACTTGGCCTAGAAATTAAGAGGCCCTTTGAATTTTTTTAAATGAATTTTCCTCCAAGATGCTTAGATTCAAATTTCAGCCTTCAAGCTTTAAATGTGTTTCAATGGCAAACATTTATCATCCTTTAGGTTTAAAAGTGATTTCATTTAATAGTAAAAGAGGTTTAGTATGTAATTTAAGATAAATTTTAATAATAATTAAAATAACGAAGAAAATGAGCTGGGTGAGATCATATACTAACAAGGAAAATTCACAGACTATAGGACAGACTTGGAAGACAGTGTCTTGATCGCATTTAACTATGGTTTTTAGCTTTACTTTTTAAAATAGGGAGCAGAGGCAACAGCTTCCATACTCACCTGTAATGTTCTTTCTAAACCCTGTATAGAATGGCTATGATGTAGATTCAGGCGAAAGCCACTTTTCTGCTGGTTAGATGCAAGGTTCTATGACAACAGTTGGTAATTAGAGATGAACTCTGGTGGGAAACAATGAGGGATAATCATAAGACAGACAAATCCCTCACCTGTGAAGTGGTGGTGGAGGAATTACTATTTGCTTGCTGTTGCTGAATTTGTGCAAGCTGCTGTTTCTGCATTAGTGCCAGTTGCTGTTGATGTTGCTGGTATTGTTCGGCTGTAAATGCTGAACATAAAACGAGGAAAGACTTTATAAAAACACACAGATACCACACATATCTTACAATACTAAAACAAATTTCAGCATTAAGAAAATTTTTGTGTAAAATTAAAGCATTTGACAAAGGCTGATGATCCTGCTAAAGATCACTTCCATATGAAAAATTCAGCATTTTTACAACCACATTTATCAGGAGTGGCTGGAGTTTAAAGAAAAACAAAATTATAAACTTCCTGAGTTATAACAACATAGGAAAGAGAAATGCTCACTTCTCAAGTTTCAGAACCATTATTTTTATAAGCTGTGACACTTGTGCTAGACAGTGTAAAAAGGTAATCCAGCTTTTTAAATCTACATATTTAGAATTCAACTTGGCATGGAGCTTGAGAAGAAATCTGGTAATTACCATTTGGTTTCTAGTTTACTCATATCACTGTCCCAATGCATTCAGATGATTCCTAATAGTTCTGTGTATAAATACTAATTGTTCTACATATTTTCTAATTTTAGCCATTACAAACATTCCCTCTATATGGAATATAAGGTTGTTGGTTTATTACCTTTTTTTATTTTATTTTTTAAAGAACTCATCCTTTAGCAGGAAGACAAGAGGCTCCAAATGTTAAGGTTAATTAATTTTCCCCACCCAATTAACCCACCTGGAAAAAATCCAGTCAATAAGAACGGAGTTGTTTATGTTGATTTACTGTACAGAATGATGTCTGAGGAAAGACACTGTGTTATGCTACTTATGTTTGTCTATGGAGAGCTCAGTTCTAAAAAAAACAAACAAAAAAATGTTCATTTATTACCCCCCAAAAAAGTGTGTGCAGTTTTTAAAAAGGAAACCTTTTTCTTTTTCTTATTTTTTGCCAATTAAAAAAAAAGGAAAAAAAAAAGGGTACATACAATCACAACATCTGACTTTAAAGGCTTCTTTAAGAAGCCTGTGGTGTTTGGGTAAGAAATTATTTCAAAACACAAAAAAGGTTATCATGCATCCCTGAATACCAGGGAATCTATAAGTCATGCAATGCAAATTTCCTCAATCTAAAGTTTAATGTTTTCAAAACACTGTCCACCAAATTTCCTGTTGTCTTTAATTGCATTTTAGTAATTTAGTTGAAGACAGTTTCACTTTATCAAGTTTTATAATTTTCACTCGTAACTCATAAAGAAACTTTATCTTCCAGGATACAGCCTTTCTGCCTAGTACCACTACAAAATGTTCAGGTAGAAATTCTACCATATTTTCAATGGATCAGGAAATTATGAAATAATATTTAGGAAAACCTCAGAAGTTATTAGTGTCTACACAGGCTTTATTTACACTTGAATTGAACTAAGTGCTTACTTAGGCTACAAGAACAAAAACATAATTTCTTGTAAAAAAACTTTCATTGATATCTGTCCCTTGATAAGTTTCTTTTCCTACTATGTTGTATTTCTCAGATCTGAATACTACAGGGAAGACTTTTACTGGTAATAGGATAACCTGTAAATACGGACACAAAGTAACTTTGTGTCAAAATGTTCATTTCCATACAATAGAAATGTGTTGAATCAAAACTTGAAGAAAACTTATAAAAATTAATGCTGCCCTGAAAGATGGTTTATAATTACTGTAACATTTATCTTTAGGTTTAAAAAAATCCGTAAAAAGCAACTTAATTTATTAGTTTTGCTAGTATGTTTTTGAGATTTATGTTTTAATTTCCTAAATTTGATTGAGTTGCCTAAGTCTTGAATTCCCTAGTAGGGGATGCTCAATAAATATTTTAAGAAAGGATCATTTCTGCAAGGTCAGGTCATTACATATCTAGAAAAACAGTAATTTAGCATTCACTGGAGACCTGTATATAAAAAACTCCATTTATATGAATGAATATATTCTTTTGCAGAACTCTGCTTGTATTTGTGTACACTTTAATAAAAAATTTAGCAATAATAAATTGGAAAATTCATTTGAATAAAGGTTCCAAATATTTTTGCGGTAATGTAAGTTAACATTTTAATCCTGGTCTCTGAATTTCACTTTTAAACAACTGTTAACTTCTTCCTAATACAGATTTAGGAATAAAAATGCACCTAACACTCATCATGACTTTAGATCAGTATTGTCAATCTATTGCTTAGATATTATTACACCTCTGGAATAGTTACGAAATTTTCCCCAGACATTTTAAATAAATGATATAAAAGACACGCATATGTTGAGCAACATATAAGCTGTAAGTGAAGGTAATAAAAACCATAGGTGTAGGGGCCAAGAAACCTTGATTTTTTTTTTTTTTTTCCAGCTCTTGGCTCTATTGTAACTATCTGAGTATACCTAGGCAAGAAACCGAACTTTTAGGGCTCAGTATGTTCATCCAAAATATTAAGTTAGGTGATCACTAAAGCCTTTTTCAGCCATGCGATATAAGGATTTTATATTTCTTCTGAGAAATAAATTTCTAATCCTTCTAAAGGCTATATGAATAAGTAGGAAAAGCCTGGACAAAGGTAAGGTAGTAAATTTGGGCAAATACAAAACAAATTGGGTTTTATATTGTTATTTATACAGAAAACTGAGAAGACTTCAGATGGCATTCTAATTCAAAGTTTAACGAAATGCTAAGTGTAAATAAATAAAAATGACCACAATCCCTATCACGGTAGAAGGTGTTAAGGTTGTATGTCTACCTCCAGACAGGGCGTGGTAGTCAAGTTTGCAATTTACTTAAGGATGGACAAGATGGTTTCATGAACAGATGACCAAACTTAGAATCAGAAGCGTTTCACAGAACTCCAAATTTTGAGATTAGGAGGCATCCTTGGTGATTTCCTCCTACCACTTCACACTAAAGATGAAGAAACTTTCATCTGAGGTCACAAAGATAGTTAACAGTGGAAGGGGGAAATCCATCCCCAAACCGAGATTTTAAATATGAAAAGAAATAGATAAAAGTTTTAGATTTAATACTATCTACAAAAAATAATCAAACTTTTTATATACCCAACAGTGTGACTCAAGTGCTTTAAAAAAGCAAACAGCCTCATATATAGAACACCTGACAGGAGTCTAGGTATGGGAGAGGAGTCACGCTAGGGACATGACTAAAAGCTGAGAAGAGGGAAGAAGCATGGTAAGACTTCAAATATTTGAAGGATACTATGATGTTGGAAAGCAAGAAACTTATTCAGCATGCTTCTAAGGGTAAAAGAGGAATCTGTAGATTTAAATTTAAGGAGGCAGCTTTTGTTCAATATATGGACGAACTTTCTAAACAAGATTCCGAACTCTAGAATAACCTGAAAACTGCTGAATGTGCCCTCCCTAGAGGTGTTTAGGCAAAGGTCTACAATGACCACTGTTGTTTTGGTAGCTGCTAATAATTCTCTGGGGTAGGAATTTAGATGAAATAATCTAAAATGTTACCAGTCTGCTTGGACAAAGAAAATATTATGTGGTAACCCAGCACCTGGAATAGCCTATAGTTCAACCTGTTGCTCTTTAAGTCACATTCCTGCAGCTGGAGCAGATCAACTGAAATGATCCGAAGTGGGAGTAGTGAGCATGACAGGTACTTAGAAAAAAGTTAATAATTTGAAAATTCAGTTTGAGAAGATAGATTTAAGATTACCAAAATGTATGTCGTTTAGTTTGTGAAAACAAAGACAAAAAAACAAAAAACAAAAAAACCCACCAACAACAAACCCAAACACCTATTTTAAAAGAGAATCCTCAATTAGAAATTTCTTTTAGCAGTAGTCAGAAAATTATTTCGATACAGGAAAAGGTAACTTTAAATAAATAAATATAAAATGAAATGACTTTAGAAAGTATTAAAGTATGATCCCCTAAGTCAGCAAGCTTGAACGAAAGTTTTGAGGTTCCTAAGCATTTGTCAGCCACCCAGAAATCCAACCTGAAAAAAAAAAAACATGGTATATTGCCATAGATGGCCAAACATGACTGAACCTGAATTCATTGGGCCACAAATTACTTGCACATGAGATTATCTGTGGCCCAAGCTTCCCCTTATTGTGAATATTCTTGTACTTCAGCATAGAGAGAACTATTAATTTTACTATGGGTGCTACTCCAGACCCTGCTGAGGATGTAATTCTGAACTGTGAAACACACTTGGATAAGGATTAAGGTCCTACAATTTTATAAAATCTAACCATAAAAATATTTAAGGTTCAAACTAGAGTTCCTTTTAAAACTTTATGTTACAATTTTTATGAAGTAAATTGCACTAATTTAAGTAAGCTACAGATCCTGAGACTTAGAACATCATTCCAGCTACATATATCCTATTAACTTATGAAAATAAGCCTAATCTGTAGAATGCTGATAAAATTTCAGTGGGAACTAGGAATTCAAATCCTGAACACAGAATGGTGATTTACAAACCACTTTTCTACTTACAGTCTTTCAAAATTATATAGTCCTTTCTAATTATGAAAAAAAGGTGTTAGTTCTGATATCTCGTATCCCCGAAACTCAAACGCATGCAAATGAATACTTAGTCACTGAACAAACATTAAATTTTCAAAGGTACTTTTACAGATTAAAAAAAAAAAAAATACTGTACTTGGAAACTGTCCAAATCATATATTAACTGAAGATTAAGATACACAATTTAGCCATACATACTAAGATCTAGTCCTAGAAATTCTAAATAGGCATATAGTTAAGTCTTCCCAAGTTCCTCAGCACTGTGTCATTCTGCTGTGTGTTATCCAGTGGACCAAGCACTCTGGTACCTGACTAACCAGACTACCTAATGCCAGACTAACCAGGTTACCCATCTGGCCACACAACTATGCAAAATGGCCAAGACTGGGAAGCAAGCAAAAAAATTCTGAGCACCAGAAACTATAAAAGTTGGTGTGTTAAATAAAGCTCATACCTTTTACTAAAAATAATGGACTCTTGATATCCTCATTTAGAATTTCCTATTTGAAAATGAGAAGAAATAGGCTCTTGTAGGTGATTATTTAGGAAAACGACAATCAATTCAGAGGGTATATCACTATGCCACAACATATGAATAAATATTGGTATTTAAAACAATGACAGAAAAAAATGGCTAAATCAAAATACTTGGCTTAAGCAGTAGGCAAGTAAGTATATATCAATTGACTCCTATCTTATCTAATAGTTAACTTCCAAAGTCAGTATGGTAAAAATTAAGCCTTGAAAATTCCTTTAGAGTGTGCCATGATGGATGTTATCTCTTTCAATAAGCTCAGCAGTTTTTCCTCTTGCATCAGATGAGATCAATTTTTGTGGTTGAGTACCAGATTAAATAGTTTGGCTTGTATCTGGGGGCCATGCTATATGAAAAAGTTTATCTTTAAAATTATAATTACACTGATGGAGGTGAGATGCTTCACCTATGAATGAAGGTGGCACCTCAGGAGGCACTGACACTCTGTGAGAAACAACAGATTCACTTCTGCCATTGCCAGAGTGGCCAATTCTGGAGACTATATTCTTTCAGTAGAATTGTATTCATAATCCTATATACTTTTTGAACTGTTAAAATTTTATTTTTTCTCCAGGGGCCTATAGTTGAATTTTTTAAGTTAAATGTACTTATGATATGATTCTACTATAATATACTTTATAGAGCATAAAGAGAAGAGCTTTAGGTTTCTTGAGTATTCACAAATAGCAAAAAATAAAGCATTTCCCTATAGCAATCTGTAGGCAACTATTCTCTAAGTATACAAAAGATCTAGTAAAAATTAAGGGAAAATTGAAAACAATTAAGTGCAATGACAAAAAACTGATAAACCCATTTTCTAAAAGTTGTATATATGGGCAAGGAAATGATTAAAAAGAAAATCACAGTTACTAAAAATTTTTTTTCAGCTAAACTTTTGGTAATACTACTACTGTTCAAAGTTCACCTTTCAATATTCTTTGGCAAACACAAATCAGGTAAGTTTCATAATATCAATGCTTACTTACGTAGTATAGCAAAACAATTTACATAAAAAAAGATCATTAAAAGATCCTCAGGATAGTTATAAAATTCAACTCCTCTATTCTTTTTTATTAAAGATTTTATTTTTCTAAGTAATCTCTACACCCAATGTGGGGCTCAAACAACCCAGAGATCAAGAGTCTCATGCTCTACCGACTGAGCTCACCAGGCACTCCCTCAACTTCTGTATTTAAGGACTGAGAAGATGGGGATTGACACAACATGCCAATTTTCTACAAGAAGTCTCAAGGAATTTATAGAGCCTAAAAATCTATCAGGGAAAACATATTACATGTTTACACCCCACACTATATGTTTCCTTCATATTGAAAAGTTATTTTGATTTTTAAGACTGTAATAGCAGAGAAGATTAACTTTCCATGATATATATACACTCTGAAATTAATGGAACTATACTACTCTGTTAGGCCTCAGAATAATTTAGATGATCTAGCTGATTTCTGAAATGTGATTATTTTTCTTATGAACTAAGGATTTCCATTTCACAGAAGTACTTGTTTTCTAGACACAAAGTAAATTGGTTTATAGAACCTTTTCTGGAGATCTTTAACAATAAGCAGCACGTTCTCGTATTTGTTAGAAGGTTTGGCTGTACCTTACCAGATAATTGGGGCGATGCAATAAATATCTTTACAGTCCCTTCAAAATGTGTATTTAAATTATCTTTACAAAAATCTGTGGTAACATAATTTTAACAGTGAATTTCTATAATCTACATGCTTCGTATAACACAGATTTATGCTTTAAAATAGAAAGCTAAAATCTTAGGAATATTTTAAGACAGCATTTATTTTAGACACATTTCACAATATAGCCATAATGCTAAAGCAGATATTATCTAGAGATGTTTCCAAAATTACAATCCTATAAAATTAAAATAATCCTTTAAATATTTAAATATTGTTTTCTGAAAAATTATTTTCCCTCTTATAAATTGTTCTGCATTACTATCATTAGGTAAGGCTTTTGCATATCTACTGACTTGCTGGTCTACTTTTACAGTTTAAAAAAAAGACTAGAGAAGTGTCCAAGTATAAAATAGTAACAATTAACAGCCCATTTTCTTATTATTTGAAAATATAATTGCTGAATCAGGAATTGTGGTTCAGAGTGTACCCAGGAAACAAATATCATATATTAAATAGTAATAATTCACCTTTGTAATGTGGGTTTATTTAAATGAGAACACATGTACAAACATTATTCAAATGAATACTTTACCGAGTCCTTTTTTTCTCTCATTATTTTGAGGGAAAAGGACTTTTAAACTTAAATAGACCACATACTCAAAAAATTAATGAACCTGACATTTCTATAGAAATGTACATCATAACAAAAACACATACCAAAATGTGCTGAACCACTGCTACTTTTACTTTGCGTGGAGGTACTGCATGTCTGGGTCCCAGGTTGTGCTGTTCCTGTTCGATTTATACTCCTATATAATTTTCTACAGGAGAGTTCATCATTGTCACTGTCATGTAGGGATGGTGTCCGAGGCCTAAAATGCCGCCATCTACATGATTTGATATTGACTAGTATCTGACTGAGGTCTTTAGAGAAAGATTTGTCCGAGGTATTTGTTTCTGAGGTATTGGCAAACTGATTGACTGGAGAATGTTGTGGAGAGGAAAGCATTTCCAAATCCAGATGGCGAAACATACTGTCATAGTCTGAGTGAGCTCTGTCCAGTAAGACCCTATTAAAAATAAGGCAGGGAACATATATGTAAAATAGCTATTCAAAAATTATATTAAAAAGACCCACTCAATTCCCCCAAAGCCATCTCAGACTAAATGTTTAAAAGCTATGAATTTGATTATTTCAGTATTTGGCTCCTATAGGCTAAACTCCCAATTTCTTTTCTTTTTTTAAAAAAATTCTCAACTTCTGATAAAAGTTCTTTTACTTTATAATTATCTGATTAAAGAGAGTACTCCACCTTAAAGAATAACGTATACTATTCATTTTACATCAGTAAGAGTCAACAGTTCTAGGAGTTGGTCTACTAGTGTAAGTTACTGATAAAACATGAGAATATTTTTCTTTTCAAATTGCTTTTCAACCAAAGGTTTTTATTTCCATTACAAAGCACCAAAATACGTTATAAAATACCTGTTTTCTATTAAGCAAACACTTCATTTTTTTTTGACAGGGGTAGGGGAGAGGTAGAAGTGCAATAAAAAGTATGCGATCTTTCAGATATTTTACATCATTAAGATTTCTTTATTTAAAAATTATTTGTCTTTATGTTTTTGAGAGAGAGAGAGAGAGTGCATGCAAGCAGGGGGGAAGGGGAGAGGGAATAAGGGAGGAAGAGAGAGAGAGCGAGTGAGAGGGAGGGAGAGAGGGAGAGAGGGGAAGAAAATCTTAAGTAGGCTCCACACTCAGTGCAGAGCCTGTGGGGCTCAATCCCACGACCTTGGGATCATGATCTGAGCCAAAGTAGAGTTAGAAGCTCAACAAACTGAGCCACCTAGGCACCCCTCATTAAAATTTCTTATAGACAAAGTATTTGATACCCACTACTCTAGAGGATATACTTTTATGTTATTTATATAAACTTTATAAAAATGATTCTATCTTAAAATGCTACCACTGATAAATGCTAGTACAGAACAAAATACAGCCAACATAGAGAATTTTGACTACTATTGATGTCAACACAATAATGGGAAGAAAAGCACTAAATAAAATATATTTTGGTGCTCAGACAACTCTAAACTTATGTTTTAAGTGATTAAAAACTGAAATTAAGATTCAAAAATGAAAGAAACACATATATAAGCAATAATTCACTATAAATTATAAATAATTCAAAATAAATTCACTATAAAAAATTCACTATAAATAATTCACTATAAATTCACTATAAATAGTGAAAATAATTTCACTATAAATTCACTATAAATTAGATTTTTTTCCCAAAAGCACCTTATGTTCTGCCTTATATATTTTTTTTCACCAACATAGGAATAATTTTCTTTTTCTGCACTTTTATGTGCTCTGTAATTCCTTCTTGCCTCCTGCACAAATACACAAAGTCTTACATAAAGGCATCTAGAATATACATGGGTTGGTTCCATCACGTTTAAACAAAAGAAGAGCGATTAGATCCAGAAAAACTGGGATGTCAGGGTCAGGTTATGCATTGATCCTGGATCCTTTTCACTAATGAGTTAAACGACTTAGTATACTAGTTCTATGACATTTCTTCTTGTTGTTGTTGTTTGATTTTTAATTATTTTATTTTAGAGACAGAAAGTGTGAGCAGGAGAGAACGGCAGAGGGAGAGAGAGAATTTTAAGCAGGCTCCACTCTCAGCATGGAGCCCTATGTGGGGCTTGATCTCATGACCCTGGGATCATGACCTTAGCCAAAATCAAGGGTTGAATGCTTAACTGGCTGGGCCAGCCAAGTGCCCCAAGTTTTATGACATTCTTAGCCTATTCAATCCTTTCTCCTAATATCTCCCAGAACTTCTGAAATAACTTTTTGCAGTTTCTATAAGGATTTTAGTAAAAACATCAGTTAAGAACAGCAAATGGGAACAAATGAACTACTGAGAAGGATTACCTCATTTTCAGCCCTAGATCTGACTCCCTACTGTCTAAAATATCCCTATGCTAGGAGTACAGAAATGCCTTACCTTCCACCGCGCCCAACCCGTCTTCGTGCAAATCCAATACACCTTTGGGGTACGGTGAGGGTAGTTAAGCAGTATCTATATCGTACATCCCCTAATCCTCCATCTTTAGGACTAGTCCAAGGCCAGTTGCCAGTTTGGTCTAAGTGAGGCTTAAAAAAAAAATCTAAATTATTTCATTTTGTCAATTAAAGGTGAACAGTTTATTATTGAAAAAGAGAACCTGAAACTTACAGCATAGTACTGACAGCCTGCTTTCCTACGGAAAGCAAAAGGACCATCAGGATCATTTTCTTCTTCAGCTTCTGAAGAGCCAGACAAAACCTTTAAATAAAATGAAGTGAGTCAAAACACGTGACTTCTTACATCCCTCCTCTATATTCATAGAGAGTTTCTCATATTTACCTGGGAGAGAGGTTCTTCATCTGAGCTGGGAAAGTCATACTGATTTAAATCTTTAGCATTAAAGACTGGCAGTGCGGCAGGACTCGTCTGTTGAGGAGTAGCAGCAGCAGACGATGGTAAGACTTTGGGTTTCTTCTCATATTTACGTTTAGGTCGGATAAGATCAGCTTTATCTTGCTGCAATAAAGTCATATATTAATCAAACTCTAGAAACCATGTTCATCAAACGTACAGTTTGGGTAAGTTTTAAAAAGAAATTTATAGCTATAATGAAATCATTCATACTCAGAAGACATAGAAGACTTTGTTTTGTCATCTTTTACTGTAAAATCTTATAGGTTGGTCTCTGTGACACATGGGTATGTTCCTACAACCTAAACACAACTTCATAAAATATTTTGTTTCAGTTAAAACAGAATAGAAATTCTTGAGCTTCTGAAATCCTGCAGTTAGTATTTACCATTGGCTCCTGTACCTTTTTCTTAATTTTCTACGAAAAATCCAGAAGAGAATTAAAAAAGGGGGATCTAGTCTTTATTTTAAAGAATTAACAAATCAATTTTGGGAAAATAATAATGAAAATAATTTTACAGATACACAAAGCAAACCTCAGATAACTATTACCATACTGGAACATAAAGTTATAATGTGGAGGTGTCACAAAAATAGAGTAGTAAGGATTTGAGAGCTGAACAATAAAGGCTACGTGGAGTGGCGAATTTGAGCAGTTTTAGATGATAAAGAGATGAAATCATTAAACAGAGGAAACGCAGGATAAAATACAAAAGCAAGAGTGAATGAGCTGATGCACTGAGTGATTTTAGAAATATGTATGGCAGGTAACAGCAAAGGCTAGAAGTATGAAGTATTCAATAGGCAAGAAAGGTTAGAGGCAAAAAATAATCCTTGTTGGAAAGAAAAAGTCATGACAAGTAGCATGGTTACGTACATATGCTAAATATTTATATCAAGTTTCAATTACAGTTTTTTTGGGAAAAGTTAATTGTTAAAAAGTTAATCTATACGGTATCTCCCTTTACAATTCCTCCTGCTGCATCGACAGGCTAGCCTTGAATCACAACCTGACTTTGTGGCATATTTCACAGTAAGATTTATATGGGTTTTCTTTCTTCACTCTAATGATAAAATACCATTCCATTATCAGCTATTGTTATCACAAAAATTTTTATCACCTTATTTGCTTTTTCTTTTTTTGCATTTTTTAAAATGTTTATTTTTGAAGGACAGAGAGACAGAGGGTGAGTGGGGGAAAGGCAGAGAGGAGACACAGAATCCAAAGCAGGCTCCAAGTTCTGAGCTGTCAGCGCAGAGACTGACACAGGGCTTGAACTCATGAGCTGTGAGATCACGACCTGAGCCGAAGTTGGATGCTTAACTGACTGAGCCACCCAGGTGCCCCTACCTTATTTGCTTTAAACTCCTTCACATCCATTGCTTCCTGATGTTTAAATTGACTGCTATTAGTAATAGGGATGATGGGGATGGCATAGGTAGGTTTCATTGGTTGTCTCTGTGCCATGACCTCAGACATGATCTCTCCATTGTAGTCACCCAAATTATACCTGAAATTATAAAACAAAATTAAAAAAAGCTTAGAAAGTTAAAGTTAGTTCTGTACATAACTATTAATACCTGATACATAATTATAAACACTGACTAGACTTAAGATTACAAAAACTTTGACTATTTGCTGAATGCTTATTAAAATTAAAGATTACATAATTCCTTTTGTTTCTTCTGTTTAGTTTTTGGCTTAAAGCTTTATCTTGGCACCATAAGTAGATGACTGTTGGAAAAAAAAAAAAGGCTCGAACTATAACTTACCAATTTTGGTGAAAGATTTGGTGGAGATGTTGAAATTAATGCCTAAAATGGTGTTGAGGAACTTTCTGCTAATTTGAATTGCTTTGTGCTTTACTATAAAACTAATTTTCCTGAAACAAATTATAAGAAATTGAATAGTGGTTTTCTTTGGAGATACTGACTGAGAAATAGGGGAGTGAGGCTTAAAGTTTTCATTGTGTACTTTCTTGAATGATTGAATGTTGAGATTATGGGCCTTTTCCCCTCCCTTCTTTACACTTGTCTGTAAAAACAAAAAACAAAAACCCAGTATGTGTTTAAAAAAAAAAAAAATCAGTACCATCTAGTGAGTAAATTAAAAGCTGTAGGACTGACAAATGTTCTCTCCCTCCCAGCCTTGCACTCAACTAAGGACAAAAGAATAAGCTTATACTTGGCATATTTCAATTTTACTGAACCCAGTCACTTTTAAAGAAAATAGAGGAACACATGTAAAATTAAACAAAGTATACCATATCACACATTTATAGAGTCTCTACTTATTAATAGAAGGTATTTCTGGGGTTAACTGCTTAGGTATCACACTTCAATATATAAAATGCTAATGGTACCACACTTCCTATTGAAGTATTCCTATTAAAGTATACTTTACCTCTTTTCCATAATTTCCAGTGTTAAGTGCAATAGCTCCCTTTTACTCTTTTCTCTTCTTTTTATCATCTCTAGGATAGTAACAGCCCGACTCAGATCTCGACGCAGCTTAAGCATTTTTTCATAAGAGGCTTCATCATTTTTGCGATTCTGCAAATATGGAGTTGCTTTTTGAATGTCAATAACATTTCTAACTAGTGGCATTCTGAACACCACTACTAACATATAAGAATAGATATATTTGATAGGTCAGTTAGAATTTTAAAGATACTGAAAGGGAATATGGACCACCAGGATCAATTATATATAGGATTTTTAAATAGTTTAACATTAAAATATATCATTAATAGCTATGTAATGAATCCTAAGGTTGATTCACTTTAAATTAATACTTTTCATTATTTTGTATAGAAAGTCTATTTAAACACAAATTAAAATACCACCCTTCAGATACTGAGATATTTGTAAGTATAAATAATTTTTCTTATATCAAAAAAAAATTACGAAAGAAGTTTTCCAAATTCACTTACTTTTCGAGTCTGCATTTTTTCAGTACGTCTTCTAAAAGCCACATAAGGATCATTTGTGCTGGAACCATCTCGCTTCTCTTGTTTTACTGATGGGATAAGAGATGGCCCCCGACAGTTTTTTCTCTTTTTAATCCAGTATTCATAAACTTCTCTAATTAATTCATCATCTTCTTTTAGCAGTAGCTTGGCTTCCTGCAGACTGACTGGCTAAATGTAAAATCATTATGTCATTTTCATAGAATACATACATAAGGTTCAAAAGTACTTCCAACTTTAATGACAATCGAAACAGCAATAATTAATAACAGCAAATGTGGAGTGCCTTATACATGTCAGCCACTGATGCTTTATTTTAGTTAATTTTCACAACAATCTTATCATGTTTATCATCTCTATTTTACAGAGGGGGAAAATGAGGCATGGAGAAATTTAAACGTATCACTCAAGATTATGCACGTTAGTACTGGGCAGATATGGGATATGAATTCATGCTTGTTAACTCCAGAGTCTGCTCACTTATCTTAACCTCAACATTATCCTATTTCCATATAGGTATGGAAACACACACTTATTATATATACAATGAAGTTGTACCTGCTGACCACTGCCTTTTTCTAGACGGTCAATCATCTCCTCAAACTGCAATGGGCAGATGTCCATTTTCTTTTTCAGTTTATTCACAAATACTTCATCTTCAGAATCCAAATCATAATCAGGCTGTTCAGCATCCAAACTAAAAGCTGACAGAAGAAACCATAAGCAATCATTTACTATGTGAATCCACTGACAAAAACCTCTCACAGATGTCTGGATAAAAACAAGAGCTAGATTTTCTAACAAAATAAGAAATATATGTTTCCCACATTTAAAGTTTAAGAAAGGAGACTATCCTTACTGTTAATAGAGACATGAGTCATAAAAGACAATGGATGTGAACCCTTCTTCCCACCTCAAAAGCAAATAAACTAGAAGCCATTAAGAACAGAAAGAGATTATCAAATGAATTGTACTATATGAAAATCTTATAGCTTAAAAGTGATGTAATATCGGCAATCTCATATGGTTTGACATAATATAAAAGGACAAGGTCTTTAAATAAGATTGTTTCTAGAATATTTAAGTCCTACCTAATAAATTATTTAACTACTTTACCAAATGCTTAGGGAGTGGTATTTAAAGCTGAAGTGTTAGCAGCCACTGCCAATAACAGTAATAGCTTTCACTCAATGAATGCACATCTGCTAAGGTTTGTTTCCTTATGACAATCACTGTCATGGTGATAGAAATGTGATGTATTTCTATATTTGTTAGGATTAGAAAAAAAAGGCCAAGAACCACTGCTCTATACTATATTATCAAATGTCCTTCAATACTTCCCAATATTAAACTAGGTTGACAATATAAATAAAATATCAAATAGCTTGATATCAAAATGTCTCACACCTTTCCCTTCCTTAACTTCCCATCATCTCAGAATCCAAATCCCTAGGACTGTTTGAGGTCCTTTTTGACCGAGTCTCTCCAATTTCATCAGTACTTTTTGCCGTAGCAAATATCATGTATTTCTTTTTTAAGTAATCTCTACACCTGATGTGGGGCCTGAACTCACAACTCTGAGATCAAGAATTGTGTACTCTATTGAGTGAGCCAGCCAGGTGCCTCTCAAATTTTATGTATTTCATACAGCATGCTATTTCATGTCTTTATATTAGCTATTTTCTGCTTGCCCACCTAGCAAATGACTGCAAACGACTAATCTTTTCAAAATCCAACCTGACATCAAGTCCTGTGGAATTCCTTCTTGACTGCCCCCCAACTAGTAAATGGTCCTTGTCACTTTTTGCTTTTTTAGAAGTTATGAACCCTCTCCCCAGAAAAAAGACTGTGTGAACATATAACATTCTGCATAAACCACCAGCAATTCAAATATCCCTAAAAGCTGTGGTACCAAGCTTAAAAATTCCTGTTCTAGATCAATGCCCTTCTTTTGTACTATTTTCTATACATACTTTATAATCTACCTGATAAGTATTAGAATATGACTGATTTCCTTGAAAGGAGGTATTGTGACTTATTTATCTTTGTACCTCTAGTGCAGAGACAGTAAACATGTTCATCTTGTATGCCAACTGTTTGCTGTACCCTACTGAAAAACATACTGATACTGCCTCTATTCAAGTGGGGAAAAAAACCCTGAAAAAGTATGCAGTCATCCATTAGTGGTATCTGTGATAAGTACAAGAGGGGGTCCTTTGGCTACCTGAAATCTACATCCTTGCTTCAAGTTTAAAATAGTACCTGGCCTATAGGAATCCAATAAATATTTGTAGAATTGAACATATTACATAGCATTATTCATTTTCCGTTTTGACCTACATTACACTTCTGTAACATTCCTAATTAAAATATTTAGACTCCTTCATTAAATATGTCTGTATACTGAGGTGCCTGGGTGGCTCAGTTGGTTCACTGTCAGACTCTTGATTTAGGCTCAGGTCATGATCTCATGGTTTTTGAGATTGAGCCTTGCGTTGGGCTCCCTACTGAGCCTGAAGCCTACTTGGGATTCTCTCACTCCCTCTCTCTCTGCCCCTCCCTTGCTCAGAGTACTATCTAAAAAATTAAAAAACAACAACAACTCTATATGTTATCATCTCAGCACTCATGTTTCTTATAACCCTTGGCCCTCCAATGACTTTCCATGATCTATTTGTTTGTTATTGCTATGTAAACAGAATTTTTGGAGATTCTGAAGTAGATTAAAATTAAACACTGTTAGATTAAAAATACTTGTTATCTTGGGTCCCTAACCAAAACAATCCATAGCTGTATTGTTCAACATGACAGTCACTAGCCAATTTAAATAAGATTAAATTAAAAACCTAGTACCTTAGTCACATTAACCACATTTCAAGTATTAAATAGCTACATGTGGCTAGTGCTATACCTGAAAGCACAGATTATAAAATATTTCCATCATCACTGAAAGTTCTATTAAAAAGTGGTGATCCTGATAATACAAAGAGCCAAACTGATACAGACCAACCAGCAATGTTCTGCTTCTTAAGGGTATTTTTATGTATTTTTATGGTCTCATTTATATATTACTTTGGCATCCTCTCCTATAAAATAATTTTTCAGATCAAATCACACTTACCAAACTTATTCACAAAAATTAAACAAACCCATCTACTATCACCTTATTATTGCCTTACCAAAATATATTTGACATACATTATATCATGAATGACAAGTCTCATCCAACATATGGAGGAAGGCAATCAAGACTGGGAAGGAAGATCCCTATACCAGGAGCGCTCCTGCCTTTTACAGAAGTTAACAAGTATCTGATGGTCAGACTGCTCTTGCCTCTGCAAGAAACTTTCCTTTTATAGTTGGTGCAAACACATGTAAGATCTTAAAATATAAGGAGAACCAAATCTTGTTCAGATATAAAAATATTAATACCCTAGAAAAATGCTAACATGTAAAAATTCACTTTAGGATTTCATTTGACGAAAAAAACCAAAGCCAATGTTTAACGTGTAATTTGGCTTCAGCCAAACCTGTCCCTTCCAAATGATAGCTCAACTGCAGCTGATAAAGATATAATGTATTTATCATGGTCCTAAAAATAGAGGAGTATCTTCAAACTTTCTGGGCCATGTTACTGAGTTTGTTCAAAATAGAAAATAGGGTCTATAGAGAAACAGGCAAATGGATTGCATCTTGTAATTAAGTTGTCAATTAAAATGAGACCTAGCTAGCCAGTAATTGCTTAAAAATAGGAGCCATATTGTAGAGGCTGACTCCTTTTAAAATATTTTGATAGGGATAAACCCAGATATGTATATGGTTAAACAAAATACACAGATGGAGGAGAAAATGCAGTAAAGAAATCTAAGCAAGAAGAACATAATAGTACATATAAATTGATTATTTTTAAGGGAAATACAAAGTAGTACAAACCACAGTCTCACGCTTAGAGTCAAGTAATAGAGATGAAATGTATATAAATGTTTATATAACAAAGGGCATATATATATATAGCTCAGACCATAACACTAAACAGCATTTTAAAAATATAAGAGGCAGGGGCGCCTGGGTGGCTCAGTTGGTTTAAGTGTCCAACTCTTAATTTCAGCTCAGGTCATGATATCATGGTTGTGGAATTGAGCCCTGCATTGGGCTCCACGATGGGTGTACAGCCTGCTTGGGATTCTCTCCCTCTCTCTCTCTCTGTCTCTGCTCCTCTCCCGTTTGCATGTGCACGCCCATTCGCTTTCTCTCTCTCCAAAGAAATAAACTTAAAAAAAAAATAGTAATAAAAGAATAAAACTACAAGAGGCAAACAGTGAAAGGATATATGGGTCCATCAAATGGCACAAATTGTGGATTAGAAACAGAATGTAATCCCTGATTGAAAAGAAGGCACACCATCCAAGGTTCAGGAGACATTTGTCAGACCAGGAATGGTAAATGGGTTTCAACTCAAGCACTAACCCTCAATGATTGGTAATATCGACTTGCAAAGTTCTTGAAATAAATGCTGAGCAGCAGAAAATATTGTTAACAGTGATATTTACTATGATGTGGTAGTATTTGACATCTTTGCCTTAGACCTATGAAGACAAAGCTATCATTGGCTAGCTAGATCATCAAAGTCTTCAACTTCTTTATATTTCTAAGTAAACAGAGCTTAGAGTCACTTCCAGAATGTACTTAAGGAGAATGAATAGAGAATCCCCGATTTGAAAGATTTAAATCACAGATACAAAATCCTTTTTGATAAAGTTCTGTGGTTGATTTTATGGATTTTATATGTTAGAACATAGTATCAGAAGAATAATGGGGGAAGATGGAGTGTTGCAGGGAGATGGGGAGGTAGGCAAAGGAAGGAGAAAATGCAATCTTTCAGAATCAGGGCATAAAGACAGGATACATCCATGCTGAGGTACTTTAGAAAGTAGGTTCAACAAAGATCTATTTTAAAAAAACCTTTTCAGGGGCGCCTGGGTGGCGCAGTCGGTTAAGCGTCCGACTTCAGCCAGGTCATGATCTCGCGGTCCGTGAGTTCGAGCCCCGCGTCAGGCTCTGGGCTGATGGCTCAGAGCCTGGAGCCTGTTTCCGATTCTGTGTCTCCCTCTCTCTCTGCCCCTCCCCCGTTCATGCTCTGTCTCTCTCTGTCCCAAAAATAAATAAATGTTGAAAAAAAAAATAAAAAAAAATAAATAAATAAACCTTTTCATATAGAAATTCACACCTATAAAAATTGCAAAATGAAAAGAGTTCTAAGGGATACCTGCATATCCTTTCCCAGATTCACCTGTTAAATTTTATTATCATTTGCATGCATTCTCTATTTATATCGATGTATACATACATAACTTTATTTTGGGGGACACTGGAGGGTAAATAACATTCACAATTGCTCTTTACTGCTAAACACTTCAGAGTGTATTTCCTTAGATTCTTTTATATAATCACAGTATAGTAATCAACCTCATAAATTTACACTCATACAACAATTTAATTTCCTGCCTATATTCCAACTGATCCAGCACAGGACCAGTCTAGGATCAGGCATTATTTTTGTTACTGTCTCTTTGGCTTCCTTTAATCTGGAACATTTCCATAGTCTTTGTCTTTTACAAACTAATATTTTTGAGAATACACACCTCTCCCCAGAACCTTTCTTCTTATTATTCCCATTGTGATTAGATTATGCACTCTCTGATGGCATACTGCAATACTCAACTGTCTTAGTCCTTCTCAGTGTATCACATCTAGAGGCACACAATGTTCATCTGTTCCTCATAAGTGATGATAATTTTCATCAGTCAAGAAATTACCCAATTATTCCACTGCATAACTACTGTTTGTTTTTTTCCCCCTCTTGTAAGTAATAAGCAATTTGTAGGGAGAGCTTAAGACCATGCAAATATTCTGCTCCTTTTCAAAATTTCCTCTTCTATTGAGAACACACTGATGATTCTTACATGATTCAATCTTGATCATGATTAACTGCAAAATGACTTTGTAACTCTAGCACTCTCTTCACAGTGTACCATTCAGCTTTTGGCTTTATATTACAAAAGCAGGAGACGACTCTTCACCATTTTTTATCATCAGTATGGATTCACGAATTCCTACACTTTTCAATGCTTTATAATTCATGTTATTCTTAATTTTTCCATTGCTTTAATCTTGCTTCTTGGTTTTTCCAGTGGACAGAGCTATAAATATATATACCTAAATACACACATATATACTTATATAAATGTACATTAAGATTGCTCTTTAAAAAGAGGTTTCCTTGGGGTGCCTGGGTGGCTCAGTTGGTTGAGTAGCCAACTCTTGATTTCGGCTCAGGTTATGATCCCAGGATAGTAAGATCAAGCCCTGCACTGGGCTCTGCCCTGAGCATGGAGCCTGTTTTAAGATTCCCCCATCCCTCTCCCCCTTTGACCCTCTCCCTGCTTACACTTGTGCTCTCTAAAATAAGGTTAAAAAAAAAAAAAGTTTCCTTTCAGGATTAACAGGAGAGTCTTAAGACCCAAGTGCAAAAGGAAGGGGGAGAGAGAGTTGTTCCTGTCTATTCATTCTGGTCACAACTGTTTTGTCCTTTCTTCCAGTATAAATAGGAAAGAAGTCTTAGCTGTGTAATCCAGAAACTTTACAGGTCACTAATCAAAAGAGAAACAACATTACATGATATTTGGATCAAGAGATGCTAAGTAGCCAACACTCAGTGAAATACCTTACAGAGTACCTAAAGTCTGAAGGGGACAATGGTTTTAGCATGGGTTTTTTTCCTTCAGAGCTCCCACTAGGAAAAAAGGGAGAAAATTCTGATTTCTTCCCTAAGCCAGTCAAAGACAAGGACAGAGATGAACTTTTCCAAACTAAAGTTCAAAGAAATGTTAACAGAACATGTAACAAACACACAATTGGAAAATGGTGCGTTAAAAGAAGCTTTTTTTTTTTTTAGCCACAAGACTCCCAGAGCCTATAAAAATGATACTATACATTATGATAGGGGAATACAATATGTAATCATTCTCAAACATGTTTGACCATTGCTTTTTTTAGGGAATACTAATTATCTATCACCTGAAAAACTCCCAAGAAGTGGGGCACCTGGGTGCCTCAGTTGGTTAAGCGTCCAACTTCAGCTCAGGTCATGATCTTGCAGTCTGTGAGTTTGAGCCCTGCGTTGGGCTCTGCGCTGAGAGCTCAGAGCCTGGAGCCTGCTTCTGAATTCTGTGTCTCCCTCTCTCTCTGTGCCCCTCCCCCGCGTGTGCTCGCTCACTCAAAAATAAACAAAAAAAATTAAAAGAAAAAAAACAACTCCCAAGAAGAATTTGTGTAACATTAGCTTAAGAGCTTTACAAAACAGGAATTAGGGGAACTACAATGAACCAGTCCATATATATAGTTCAAGGTAATGTACCCTTCATAAGTAATTTACTAGACCACCTTGTAGTCAAAATCCAATTTTAACTTTGCAGAAATTTACACCATAATGATTTTTATTGTATTATATTAAAAGCCAATACCAAGTTTTAAAGAATTAACATAAATCTTACACAATTTCTTCCAGAAAACAGAGAGAATACTTTCCAACCTGTTTTATGAAGCCACTATTACTCTGATACCAAAACCAAACAAGGCAGGGGTGCCTGGGTGGCTCAGTTGTTTGAGTGTGCGACTTCAGCTTAAGTTATGATCTCACAGTTTGTGAGTTCGAGCCTGGCACCAGGCTCACTGCTGTCAGGCAGAGACCCCTTTGGATCCTGTCTCCAGTCCACTCTCTGCCCCTCCACCCACTTACGTGCTCTCTCTCTCAAAAATGAATAAACATTAAAAAAAAAAAAAAAGATTAAAAAAAAGAGAAACAAGGCAGAGCACGTGCACGTGGCACACACACACATACACAGTCAAACATTATCTCTCATGAACGTAGAAGCAAAACTCCCCAATTAAATTTTAGCAAATTCTACCCAACAAGGTATAAAAAAAAATACACTACAGCCAAGTGGGATTTATTCCAGGTATGGTTCAATATCTGAAAATCAATAACTTATCACATCAACAGGCTAAAGAAGAAAAATCAGGGGTGCCTGGGTGGCGCAGTCGGTTAAGCGTCCGACTTCAGCCAGGTCACAATCTCGCGGTCCGTGAGTTCGAGCCCCGCGTCAGGCTCTGGGCTGATGGCTCGGAGCCTGGAGCCTGTTTCCGATTCTGTGTCTCCCTCTCTCTCTGCCCCTCCCCCGTTCATGCTCTGTCTCTCTCTGTCCCCAAAATAAATAAAAAACGTTGAAAAAAAAATTAAAAAAAAAAAAAAAAGAAGAAAAATCAAATGATGCTATCCATTGGTGTAGAAAAAGTATTTGACAAAATTCAACACTGATTCATGATAAAAACTCTCAGTACACTAGGAGTAAAAATCACGATCCATAAGAGTAAAACTAATAAACTGGATCTCAGAAAAATACCTTTTGCTCTTTGGAAGACTCTGTTAAGAGCATGAAAAGTCACATTATATATACTGAGAAAAAATATTTCCAAATCACATATATGACAATCTCATAAAAGGCAACTACAACAACACTTGTAGGTAACGTAATACTTAATGGTGAAAGACTTAAATATTTCCTTCTAAGATCAGGAACAAGGCAAGGATGCCTGCTCTCACCACATAGTTTAACACAGTATTGAAGTTTTAGACACTATACTAATGCAACAGAAATAAGACAGATTGAAAAGGAAAAATAAAACTGTCTCTATTTGCAGACTATAGTGTGATTTTCTATGTAGAAAATTCCAAAGAATCTGCAAACATTTCCTAGAACAAGCAATTTCAATTAAGGCCACAGTACATAAGACAAACAATTTTACCTGCATGTCTGTATACTGACAATGAACAAGTGGAAACCAATCAAAAATGCTATACCATTTTCAATTGCTCCACAGAAAATAAAACACTCAGGTATAAATCTAAAGAAATGTGTACAGGATCTGGGGTGCCTGGGTGGCTCAGTTAAGCATCGACTCTTGATTTCGGCTCAGGTCATGATCTCACGGTTCATGAGTTTGAGTCCCATGTCAGTCTCTGTGCTGGTAGCATGGAGCCTGCTTGGGATTCTTTCTCTGCCCCTTCCCAGCTCATGCTCTCTCTCTCTCTCTCAAAATAAGTAGATAAACATTAACTATTTTTAAATAATAAAGAAATGTGTACAGGATCTGTATAATGAAAATTATGAAGTGTCAATGAAAGAAATTAAAGAAGAACTAAATACTTGCAGAGTCACACTGTGGTCATGGACTGAAGACTCAACATATTAAAGATGTCAATTCTCCCCATAGTGATCTATAGGTTTAATCTAATCTTATCAAGTTTCTTTGTGGATACAGACAAGCTTATTGAAGGCCCTAGAATACCCAAAATAATTTTGAAAAAGAAAAAAAAAGAAGGAATGACTCTTCCTGATATCAAAGATTATCATAGAGCTGCAGTAATCTAAACAGTGGTACCATCTTGAAATAAATGGAAATCAGTGGAATAGAATATAGAACCCAGAAACAGATCCAAATCAATATGCTTAATTTTTGGCCAAGAAGCAAAAGCAATTCAATGGAGGAGGGAGGGTTTCTTCAATAAATGATGCTGGAACAATTGTACATCCAGAAATAAAACCAAAACAAAGCACAAACAAACAAACAAAAAAAACCCTTGACCTAAACCTCACACACTCAAAACTGATCATATACTTATATGTAACTGATAAATTTGATCTCATCAAAATTAAAAACTTTTGTTCTGTGACAAGACTCAGTTAAGAGAATGAAAAGACATCATATACTGAGAGAAAATATGTCTAAATCACATATATGACAAAGACTTTGTGTCTAGAATATATAAATAAAACAATCCTCAAACTCAATGTTAAAACAATCTACTTAGAAAACAGGCAAACACAAGCACAATCATTTCATCTAAGAGGATACATAGAAGGCAAATAAACACATGAAAAGGTATTTAACATATTAGCTATTTAGTGAAATACAAATTTAAAGTATATTGAGGTCTATCAATGCATACCTATTAGAATGGTTAAAATAAAAAAGTGATAACCCCAAATGCTGACAAGAATACAGGAGAAACTGGATCACACATACACTGCTGCTGATAATGTAACATGGTACAGATACTCTGGGCAATACTGTGGAAGTTCTTGTCAAACTAAAAATGGACCCAGCAACTGCACTCATAGGTATTTATCCCAGGAGTTCACACAAAAACCTGCAGATGAATGTTCACAGCAGCTTTATTTATAATAGTCAAAACCTGAAAACTATAAATAAACGTTAAAAAAAAATTAAAAAAAAAAAAAGGGGGGGGCGCCTGGGTGGCTCAGTCGGTTGAGCAGCCGACTTCAGCTCAGGTCATGATCTTGCGGCCCGTGAGTTCGAGCCCCACGTCAGGCTCTGTGCTGACAGCTCAGAGCCTGGAGCCTGTTTCAGATTCTGTGTCTCCCTCTCTCTGACCCTCCCCCCTTCATGCTCTGTCTTTCTCTGTCTCAAAAATAAATAAACGTTAAAAAAAAAATTAAAAAAAAAAAAAAAAGAAAACTACCCAAATGTCTTTCATTGGGTCAGTGGCTACACAAATTGTGGTACATACATATTATGGACTACTGCTTGCCAATAAGAAGGAAGAACTATAATACATGAAACAAGCTGGATGAACTCCAAGGATATATGCTAAGTGAAAAAAGCCAATCTCTAAAGTTTGGACACACAGTGCATGATTCTGTTTATGTTACATTCATGAACTAACATGATTACAGAGATGGAGAACACATTAGCAGTTGCCAGGGACTAGGTTTGGCTATAAAGGAGTAACAACATGGAATCCTGTGGGGATGATATAGTTGAGTATCTTTTTTTTATTAACTTGTTTTTTTATTTTTTTAAATTTACATCCAAATTAGTTAGCATATAGTGCAACAATGATTTCAGGAGTAGATTCCTTAGTGCCCCTTACCCATTTAGCCCATCCCCCCTCCCACAACCCCTCCAGTAACCTTCAGTTTGTTCTCCACATTTATGAATCTCTTCCGTTTTGTCCTCCTGCCTGTTTTTATATTATTTTTGTTTCCCTTCCCTTATGGTCATCTGTTTTGTCTCTTAAAGTCCTCATATGAGTGAAGTCATATGATTTTTGTCTTTCTCTGACTAGTTTCACTTAGCATAATACCCTCTAGTTCCATCCACGTAGTTGGATGGCAAGATTGCATTCTTTTTGATTGCCGAGTAATACTCCATTGTGTGTGTGTGTGTGTGTGTGTGTGTGTGTGTGTATATATATGTATATATATACCACATCTTCTTTATCCTTTCATCCATCGATGGACATTTGGGCTCTTTCCATACTTTGGCTATTGTTGATAGTGCTGTGATAAACCTGAGGGTGCATGTGTCCCTTCGAAACAGCACACCTGTATCCCGTGGATAAATGCCTAGAAGTGAAACTGCTGAGTCGTAGGGTAGTTCTATTTTTAGTTTTTTGAGGAACCTCCATACTGTTTTCCAGAGTGGCTGCAGCAGCTTGCATTCCCATATAGTTGAGTATCTTGACTGAAGTATCTAACACTAATGTATTATCCTGTGAATTTACAATTAGCCAAAATAAAATGTTGAAAGAAATTCAATGGCAGCTAACACCAATTAGCAGACTGTCTTGATTAATATTCCAATGTATACAGCTTTCCAGAGACAACATACTTCAAATTTGTACTAAAAAAGTTTCTTCCCAAATAAGCTACAATTCTGCTGCCATTTTATTACTATTATTTGATTACAACAACAACAAGGTCAATTCCTTTATAAATATTGCACCTTTTGACTCTTCTGACCGTAATTTAATCCACTAGTTACCACTAAAATGTGTTCTGTGGGTTTTGGTCATCAATGAGCTGTCTATTTGTAAAACATGCATTCCAAATTTTTTTCTGATAGTAATGTTTATGTAAATTGATTAATATAATTTTATTTTACTTAATCCTGCTTTAACCCAAACACATACATTCATATGAATATTACCTGTGGCTGTGGAATACAATGTGGCCCCAGTTAACATATATAGATCTGATGATGATCTATAACTTTCAAACTCCCATGATTTTTCAGAGAACTAATTTTTAGGTTCTAATATTGATCAAATTTGTTTAAAATGTCTGTGCCAGGGCGCCTGGGTGGCGCAGTCGGTTAAGCCTCCGACTTCAGCCAGGTCACGATCTCGCAGTCCGTGAGTTCGAGTCCCGTGTCAGGCTCTGGGCTGATGGCTCAGAGCCTGTTTCCGATTCTGTGTCTCCCTCTCTCTCTGCCCCTCCCCCGTTCATGCTCTGTCTCTCTCTGTCCCCAAAAAAATAAATAAACGTTGAAAAAAAAAAATTAAAAAAAAAATAAATAAATAAATAAAATAAAATGTCTGTGCCATAAATATAACTAAACATGTGAGTGGGCAAGAAAGCACATGCCACTTATTTGGTTCAAAGTAACCTTTAGTAAACTGGAAAAAAATATATATTTATTTTTCCTAAAGGAAATGAAGAAGGTTACATACAAGTTAGAATTAACATCAAGTTAAAAGGCACCGGCGTGGCTCAATCAATTAAGTATTTGACTTCAGCTCAAGTCATGATCTCACGGTTCATGGGTTTGAGCCCCTAATCAGTCTCTGTGCTGGCAGCTCAGAGCCTGGAGCCTGCTTCAGATCCTGTGTCTCCTTCTCTCTACCCCTCCCCACTCACGTGGTCTCTCTCTCTCTCTCAAAAATAAAGAAACATTAAGAAAAATTAAAAAAAAAATCAAATGCCAATATAGTACTGATTAAGAGCCAATACAGACACTATGTGTGTTTTTTTTTTTCACATTTAAGAAAAAGTAAAATAAATGTTTAGAATTTAGGACAGAAACTAGAGCAGACAGAGGAAAGGTTAAATGAGGAAAATAAAATTAATTTTAAATAATTATTCTAAAAACAACACAGATTTATATGGTCCTGAAAAAAGGCTTAGACAGAAAAAAAAAGTTTGGACATTCTGCTGGAAAAATCTCTTAATCATAAAGGTCAACAACATAACAATGAAAGCTGTACAAATTTTACCTAAGTAAACTTTCAACTATGTTTTTAAGTTGTCAACTACTTGAGGATGGAGTAAATGAAATTTAAGTCTCTTAAGTTTACAAGCTCTCAGCTGTTCATCATCAAATGTGATAGCTATCAAAGGATTATTGCTAATGAAGAACTTATCACTATCAAGTGAAACAAGTTACCAATTAGAACACTAAATTTAGGGATGCCTGGGTGGCTCAGTCATTTGAGCATGGGACTCCTGATTTCGGCTCAGGTAGATCCCAGGATTGTGGGATCGAGCTTGCTCAGCGCTGAGGTCGATTACGATTCCCTCTCTCTGTCTCTGTCCTTCCCCCTGGGCCCCTCTCCCCAGCTCGTGAGCTGTCTCAAATTAAAACAACAACCCCCCAAAATCCACCGAATTTTAAAAAGTAAAGAGAATTACAGATCAGAGGTTTGCAAACTATGGTCCAAGGGCCAATACTGGGTTGCCATCTGTTTTTGTCAATCAAGTTTTATTGAAACACAGCTATGCCCATTTGTTTATGTATTGTCTATTGTTGATTTTGCCTTTCAACAGTAGAGCTGAACAGTTGTGACAGACTGAATGACTCTAAAAGGCTAAGATATATACTATCTGACCCTTTACAGAAAAAGTTTGGTGATTCCTGACTTATACTAAGAAGTTCTTTAAGGCTACTCATATTACTATTTCTCAATAGTAAGAAAACCATTTCCACATCTTAGGTATATTCATTATCTGAAAGTAGCATAAGATCATATGTTGAGATGAAACTAAAAACGTAGGATGAAAATGCCATCTTTTTTTGTCAGGTAGAAATCTCAATTTTAAAAGTTGAAAATGGGGTTCCAGTCGTTAAGCATCTGACTTCGGCTCAGGTCATGATCTCACAGTTTGTGAGTTCAAGCTCTGCATTGGGAGAGCACGAGCCCTGGGTGAACACCACTTCTCTCCCTCTGCCCATGGGATTTTCTCTCTCTCTCTGCCCCTCTTACTTGTGCCTTCTCTCTCAAACAAACAAACAAACAAACAAGTTGAAAATGGGCTCTAGTAACTCTTTAAGCTGATGCCAGTCAATGAAATGGATACCTAAGAAGGCCTTGAACAGGTAAAAGTAAAAACATGTCAAGTTAAGCAGATAATATAGGAAATATAATTATTAAAAGAGTAATTACTTACGCTGTATGTGAATGAGCTGCTTTGGCATCTTAAATTCCCCAGGATATATAGACTCATAGTAAGCAATATTACTTTCTGCCTCTGGGACTGGTATGACCATATTATCCCTCTTCTCGCCATACACCTGCTGTGCTGAAATAGCCCGCTGAAGATGGTGTTCCTAAAAGAGGAAAAAATAGGTAAGTCTATGTATTTTAAAATAGCCAACAGAACATATACTTTATGAAGAGGTTTTTATTTTAAAAATAGAAGGACTTTAGGGGCATATGGGTGGCTCAGCTGGTTAAGTGTCAGACTTCGGCTCAGGTCATGATCTCATGGTTTATGGGTTCAAGCCCCACATTGGGCTCTGTGCTGACAGCTCAGAGCCTAGAGCCTGCTTCAGATTCTGTCTCCCTCTCTCTCTGCCCTCCCCCACTCGTGCTCTCTCTCATAACAAACATTTAAAAAATTAAAGAAAAACAAAAAGAAGGATTTTAATAGCCTTGAAAGGATGTTGACAATACAGTTAGTGGTAAAAACATATTAAGAAGAAACAAGGTTTTGTTAAATACACTGTATACTTTCTCAATTTAAGAAAGGTATTACACTGAAATTGAGTTAAATTATACAAAAGATTCCGAAAAATTGACTAAATTGTTAAAGTTTGCATTTTATAGATGAAATTCAAAGAAAAAGGGTTAAAACATTTAAATTTGTATGAAGAAAGATATGGATAAAAAATTATTCTATTCTCCTTTTTCATAGAATGCTTCATAAATGTGGAAAAATACCTTCATATACATCAACTAATATCTTTTAAAAGAAAGACAGATTGGGGCGCCTGGGTGGCGCAGTCGGTTAAGCGTCCAACTGCAGCCAGGTCACGATCTCGCGGTCCGTGAGTTCGAGCCCCGCGTCAGGCTCTGGGCTAATGGCTCAGAGCCTGGAGCCTGTTTCCAATTCTGTGTCTCCCTCTCTCTCTGCCCCTCCCCCATTCATGCTCTGTCTCTCTCTGTCCCAAAAATAAATAAATGTTGAAAAAAAAAAAAAGACAGATTATTATCTCCATTTTTAGTTTATGAAATGGACACATTCAAACCTGGTCTTTTGTCTCTATAACCCCTTATGAATTTCCAGATCCCTTTTGAATCATAGTGGAGTGAGGACAGGGGTTGAAAGCATAGGCTTCAGAGTCTGTGACTCCTGGAAAGATACTTTAGTTTTCTAAATCTGTTTCCTACAGAAAGAGAAAAATAATCTACTTTATAGAGTTGGTTGGAGGTTTAAGTAACATAAGTGTGCCTGAAATGTTTAGTATAATGTGTGGCATATAGCATATAACAGGTACTCAAAATAAACTTTGATTTAGTCACCACACAGAAAGATTTTACCAGTTTGTGATACCACCAGCGCCATAAAAATATCTGTTCTCACCCAGCCCATGTATCATCACTGAATTTTGGTAAATGTTTCATGAAACTGATTTTTAAAAAAATATATAAAATACAAGTTTAAGGACAAAAAAAAATTCCAATAGTCTGAAAACAGAGAATTCCAGTCCTCATATTCAGGTAAGATTTAAAATTCAGATAGAATTGTCCTATGCAACACACAGAGCTTTATTTCTAGGGCGCTGGTTCACTTGATATATCCTGGAGATCTTTCCACAAAGACACTTCTACTACAATTTTGCAAAAGCTGCCTTGTGTCCTACTATATGGATGCACCTGACTTATTTAACCAGACACTAATTGATAGGGAAAAAAACATTACAAAACAAAACAAAACAAAACCCTGGAAACAACCTAAGTGCCTACCTTTGTCCCTGAATGCTACAAAAATCACTCCTGTACTGTTATATACAAGACAGCTTTGTGGCTTGGTGAAAGCATCTGTAGGAAAACTGCAAATGAAAGTCCTCAAAGGACACATGGGGTTCCAACAAAATACTGCTTGCAGCATCTTAATGACTCTTTTAAATTTTAAAATAATCCATCTAGTTATTTTAGGTTAATTTCTTTATAAGGATGATTAAGTTTTTCTTAAATTTTGCTGCTGTTTGCTCATTTTCAAAAGTGCTTTTCTTTCTCGACATTTAAATAGATTATTTCTTTTCTAATATTAAGGAAATTGGCCCCAGGTAATAAATCTTCCAAGTATTTTCCTTAAATTTGACTTCTGTTTTTATTTTTTCCATGCAAGAATGTTCTGTTAAATTTATTAATCTTTTTCCTTTATGGTTTTGTCATGTTTAATAAGAGGTATAAATTGTATAGTCACAAACCAGAGTGTACACAAATTCTTTTTTATAATTCAATTTGATCTTTGATTTAGGTTCCCTACTGGCTAATTGTATCTTCTTATACTTTAGTATAGTTTGTTGTCATATCTACTGGCCCTTATCTATTGACACAGGGTGCTTCTGTAAGCTCCAGCTGGGAAGTCAGTCACATGTATACTTTTTCTATTCTCAGATTACCTTAAATGTTGAGAAAAATTTTCTTTGACCTCTGCCCTGCATACTTATACCAAACTCAAGAAGGGAGTGGGGAAGCAAGGCACATTACTCTTAATTGCATTTTGTTCCTAATTTAGAACAGTTAATCTGTTATTGTGGAGGTGAACATGAGACATATGGTCTTTTTCTTTTTTTGTATAAGGACAGACGATGGCAAGCCACTTTTCCTAATGTCATGCATAAAATCATCTATTCCCTTTAATGATTAAAAATGTGCCAGTATTGGGATGCCTGGGTAGCTCAACATGTGACTCTTGGTTTCAGCTCAGGTCATGACCTCAAGGTTTGTGGGATCAAGGCCAGCATCCAGCACCACACTGACAGTAGGAGCCTGTTTGGGATTCTCTCGCCCTCTCCCTCTCTCTGCCACTCTTCTCCACACACACCCCTTAAAAAAAAGTGCCTGTATCCTAGAATAAATTTCCCTTGCACTTGGGAGTATTCCTAAACTTTTTTCCTACTCTATCCAATTGTCCCTTATGCCAGATTTAACTGATTTTAAATAGTGTAGCTTCATACTACATTTCATTATCTAGTAAGGCAACTCCTCCCTCATAATTCCTTTTTCAGAATATTCCTGGCTATCTCATTTATTTTTCTAGATGAACCATAAAGAAAATTACTTTCCAGGTGTGAAAAAGAACCCTTAAAATGTTTTGACTTTTATAGGCAATATAGTATGCTGGTTAAGAACATGGACTTTGGCAACCAAGAGTACTCTGGATCTGAATGTTGGCTCCATGGTTTACTAGCTCTAGGTCTTTAGGACTTGAGACAAGATATTTATCCCAGCATGTTTTATTGTCTCTAAGTGTGTACATTGTGCACTTACCTTATGGAATTGTGATTAAAATGCATGAAACATACTAACTATTCAACATATGGTAGCAAATATGTATCTTTCATTATTAGAAAAACTAAAGAATGTTCTATATGCTTAACAGTTACCATTTATAGTCTCTGTAGCTTGAACAGTGTCCTGTAGATTTTTCCTTATGGTTTTATCTATTTTCCATAACTATGAAACCAAATTTTTATTTATTAATATTAGAGTGAATACTTCCTGCCCTAAAAAACCTTTTTTTTTTAAATAAAATACTTCCCACAATTTCCTCCTATCTTTTAACAGTCAAGAAAATATTTTCCCCCTAATACATGGCTTACAGGGGTAGTGTCATAATGTGCAAAATACTTTTGAATGGTTCGATTATAGATACATTTTATTATAGAGTAAAAAATAATACTGCAAAACTAACAAGTTTGGAATCTAGGTTGTTCAGCTTTTCTCTAAGTTTGAAAATTTTTATAATAAAAAGTTAGATGAAGAATAGGGTATGAAGGACCCTAAGTATGTAGAGTATAAAAGACTTATGGTTAAGTTCTAAGTCTTTCAAAGCATTCCTCAACAACTGGGATATAGCTATAACTTTATATATCCCTATTTTCCCTTTCCCCATGTATGTATGAGGACTTTAAGACAGGAAGGGGACCAAACACAGGCCACTGTGGCTGGAGCATGGTGAGTGAGCAAGGAGAATAACAGATGCTGTCTGCTCGGGGGATTAGCACCAAATCATGCACAGTCATTGGTCATGTTAAGGATCTGTCCTTTTACTAAGGGCAATAGTGGCTGAAAGGTTTTAAAAGATCACCTTGGTTGCTACATAGATAATAAACCATCTTCTATAAAATGGAATATGTGCAGCCTTTAAATGGCTCAGAATAATATTTAATATGGAAAAAAAACAACTTATTAAAAAGTTGTAAAATCTTTTTACATCTTTTAAAAAGATGTAGAAACTGTTCAGGATATTTGTAGTAATTAATCTTTTTAAAAATAAAAAGATATAATTGAACATAAGCACATTCAGAAAAAAGTCTAAAAGTAGATGAGAGCATATATATAAAACAAATCTCTATATTCTTTTATTCCTTTCCCTGCTTTATTTTTTCACAGCACTTACCATCCTCTGACATCTCATATACCTGTTTACTATTGTCACCCCTTTCTCCCCACCCTCCTCTGCCACCCCAATCTAAGCAGCATGAAGACAGGGATTTTTGTCTATTCTGGTCACTGTTAAACAGCCACCCTAAAACAAGAGCTGGGCACAAAGCATAGTGCTTAAATATTTGCTGAATACATATGTATATATGTATGTATGTATATATGTATGTATGTATGTGTATACACATATACACATATGCACACACCTGTATGCACGTGCACACACACATAAAGTTTCAAAGTATAGACACCAAAGAGTTAACAGATTATCTCTAAGTGGTACAATTTTGAAATGCTCTTTTGTACTTTGTTTCCTATATTTTCTAAAATGTAACTATAATACTTCTGGACAAAAAAATATTTGAGTACATTTCACTAAATGATTTTATAAAACACTGTTGATTTCTAAAAGACGTAATTTATTTGGTTCAGTAAAACCTTCCCCATTTAAGTTAGTTTAGTTCAAGAGTAAAATATACTTGTAGCTTTCTAGGTAAAGAAAGTATTTTTAAAACCCAAAACTATATACATCTATTTCTAGGAAACAGAACAAATTACATTACAGTAACATCACATTATAAGTGAAAATGAGATTTTTAATTTGAGTAGGAAGATGTAGAATCGTGAAACCAAGTAACAAATGAATAAATGAGAATGAGTTCTGAATTCAATTCAATAAGTTATTGAATGCCTGGACTAAATACCTAAGACAGATAATCCAATTTTCAATTACAATTTATATAGAAAGTTAGATATTCACTTAAGATCTGTCAATGAAATTTTTGAATACATCTACTTGCAGCATTAAGTAGGTCAGCTGTGTTCCAATAATTTCAAATAGTCCAGTAAAGAGTATGACAGTTAAAAAAGACAAAATGCTGGATTCTAACCTTAGATTTTTTTTTTGAACTTTAGGACTTCTGAGAGGTCTTAACATACTAATGGAAATTGTGGTTGTTCAAGAACGGGGATGCAGTCCTTCCAAACTTATGACCACAGAATCATTTTTTTTCAGAAAATATCTGTTAATAGCTCATGGAGAACTTTTGTAATAGTTTGGGAAATGCTGGTAGAGAACAAAAACTAGAGATACAGAGCAGAACATCTAGGATTAAATTTGTTCATTAACTTAGTCCATATTTATTGAGTGCCAACCATGTGCCTGGCACTGGGAACACAATGTTGTAAATAAAATACACACAGTTCCTAACATTGTAGAGCTTACACTCTACTAGAGAGCAGATACTAATACAATAGTGTTAAAAATAAATTGTACAGTGTGGTAAATGCTATGAAGAAAAAGTACAATGTGTTATTGTAAACATAAACAGGAAAAGGATTTCAAGGACAGTATCATTTTCACTAGTGCAAAGCTAACATCTGCAGTAATGGGACATTTAAGCTAACATATGCAGTAATGGGAGTTACTTAAAAGACTGTTTAACAAAAAAAAAGGGAATAACTATGTTTGAAGACCACTTATACATTTGACACAGTGGGGAGGTAAAATTTATATTGTATTTATATTAAGCACAGTTGCAATTAAAAATTAATCACCAAAATACCAAGAACAATTATAATTTTTCATAAAATAACAGAGGCATAAATTCTCAAGTTTGGTTTTACAAGGAACAAAGTAAATAAAATTAAATGATCTAAAGAATTCTTTAATATTTGATCCCACATAAAATGGAGTTAGGTTAACTATAACTTATGATTAAGCAAATAACTTAAAAAGCTTCTTGTACTGCAAGTAATTATGTTTTCTATACATAGCAATATGAACAATAAAAAAGATCTGAAAAGACTGAACAATAATCTTTAGAAAGTTCAGAGGCACATTGTCATGTGTCCATGAAACTTGCTATCATGACACTAAGCTCCATAAGTATTCACTCATGTTACTTCAGCCCGCCTAGTACACAGAAGAGCATGGGTTTTACAGACAGAATAAGAATACATAAGAATACGTAAGAATCCTAGCTTCCTCATAGACTCCAAGTCCAGCAAGTCACTTTGCTACCTATTTGTATTATTTTGGTTTTTTTTCCCCCTTACCCAACTTGCCATCTCGTCTGTCACGCAGTTAATGCTTTTTTCTTTTACTCTCCTCTTTGTTATTTTTGCTTATCCCTAGAAAAAGGTTGCCCTTTCGGGTGCTTTTTTATGGTCTCTTTGTTAAATGCATTGGTAGTTAATGTGAAAGGGTTAACTGGTTCTAAACAGGGCATGTCACTTACATTTGAGAAGTCAGAAAATACCATTTTTATTGATTAAATGAGAGTGACATTAGCTATGAGTAGATAAAAATTATCTGAAGGGACAGTATTGCAAAGGTCTCTTAAGCATATGCTCTGTGCTTTTGCTCACATGGATGAATGGCTACCTCTGCTGACATTACCATTCACCATGCCCCCGTTCCTCCATGGAAAATTCCCACTTGTTCTTCTAGGTCTATTTTAAAATTATCTTTCCTCTGCCTTGTCTTAGCACAAATGCTCCCCAGTTTGTGCTTCTATAGTACTACATTCTCTATTTACAAATTGTGTTGTAATTGTCTATATACTGATCTCTAAAATGTGGACACTATGTTTAATTAACCTTCAATTTTTTTCCTTTAAAAGATGTATTCTCTTGTATTATTTGGGGACTCTAAATTTTTTTTAAGGATGAAGACTAAATACAATTATCTTTATAACCTGTTCAGCATCTAGTACTATATTTTGCTTTACTGCAGACACTCAATACTTTGTTTTATAATATCTAATAAATATTAGCAAACCAAAAAGAGCTATTTAAGGTCATGTTGTACAAATTCCTAAATAAAGATTAAATTATATTCACTTATTAAGTTTTTGTTTAAGCAAATAATGACCTTAACACTTTGACGTAACAATTAGGACCACATTTAGACCCTCTGGGTTAAGAAATTAAAACACGTTATTATAAGCAACAATATATGAAATTTCTTATGGGGAAATAAGTGATTACTAATTTATAAAAAGCCACTTGAGAAATTTAACCCCTGATTATTTACGCATGTAGAGCTAGACTCCACTGCTACCTGAACACAAAGGCTGAGCTGCATTACTTTCTCTTCTATTCTCTGATGACATTTCTAAGAACTAAACATCAGTGCCTATTCAGGAATATGGCTTCAGCAAGGACTGTGTAGTTTTCTACATCCAACACCCAACTCACGATTGGCTCATTAGAAGAACTTTCTGACTGGTTTCCCTGCTTCCATTTTTTACCATTCTTCATAGAATAGCCAATCTGTTAATATGCAAGGCAAGTCACGCCATTGTTCCATTTAAAATAGTCCAGTTATTTCTTACCTCATTCAGAATAAAAGCCAAAGTTCTTAAAACTGCTTACAAGGTCCCAAATGATTTGTATTCCCCCTTTTCTGGCATCATTCACTATTTCCTCTTCACTCACTTTGCTTTTCCATACTAGATTATTTGCTTTTTTCAAACTTAAATAGCTTGCCCCCTCACCTTCAAGTCTTTGTTCAAAAGTCATCTTTGCACAAAGATCATTCTTTGCCAGCCTCCCACTATACATCTACCAGAATGGCTAAACTTGAGGCTGACAATACCAAATGATGGTGAGGATGTGGAAT
>NW_024412434.1:4765257-4874416 GCF_014898765.1 Herpailurus yagouaroundi | reverse complement strand
CTGAGAAAAAGGTATGGAAGATCTTACCAAACATACCCATTCCACATGCCCAGTAATCTCACTCATAGGTTAAATTTACACAAGCCCACAACAAGACGTGAATAAGACTATTCATATGGTTTTATTCATAGTAGTTCCAAAGTGGACACAACCCAGATGTCCATCAATAGGACAGATGAACAAACCACGGTATAGTAATGTAGTGGAATAATACTCAGCAACAAAAAGGAACTACTTATACATGCAACAATATGCGTAAATCCCCAAAACACCGAGGTGAGTAAAAATAGCTTTATAAAACAGAGTCCACATTCTTTGAGTCCATTTATGTGAAATTTTAAAACAGCCAAAATTAATCTACGGTGAAAAAAAATCAAAACAGTACTTGTTTCTGGGGAGTGGGGGTAAGGATTAATTGGGAAGGGGAATGAAGACACTTTGAGGGATGATGGTAACAATGCTCCATATCTTGATGAGGGTTGGGTTATGAAAGTATATGAGCTGTCAAAATTCAGCTAGCATATACTATTTGTGAATTTCTTTGTATGTGAATTTTACCTCAAAAGAAAACAACAGTAAATACTGAACTGTAGTTAATGACATGTATGTTGAAATATTTAGGAAAACATGCACTGATGTCTGCAATTTCCTTTGAAATACATCAAAAAATGGATGGGGAGATGGATGGATAGGAGATAGAGTAAAATGTTAACAGTAGAAACTAGCTAGTGGGTATACAGGTCGCCACTGTAAATTCTTGAAACTTCACTGTATATGTTTGAAAATTTTCATAATAAAATGTTGCAAAAAATATGAAATCTCTCTCATCTCTTAACTCTAGAACACTTTATCCCACCCTCTTGTTTTCCCCTATAGTACTTAGCTCCTTGCAGACTACTGAATTTACTTATTGTTTTATTTGTTGTCTTATCTCCTTCTCCTTAAAATATAAGATCCATGAAGGTAGGAATTTGTTTTTTGCTTAGCTCTGCCATAGGTCTAGAACTGTGCCTAACACAAATACCGGAGAAATATTTATTGAATAAATGAGCCAGTGAATTGTGCCAATTATTTAAGGTCCACAAACTGTTCTGGTTTGGAACAGACTTCATAAAAAAACTAAGATTAAATTTCATAAAAGCAAAGAAACAAATTAAGGCTTAAACACATTTGGCTTTTGTATTTAAAATACTCATGTGAATAGTTAAAATAGTTGAAGATATGGATTATTTGGGATGAAAAAGAACAATTCAATTCTACCATTTTCTACAAGGAATAAATGGTAAAAGAACATAAAACTATAGCCCTCTACCCCTTCTCCCACTTAGAGATCGATACTCTGAAATTACTTTATTTCTAGAGTATAAAACAGTAAAATGAGACCTTTGCTAAGGTACATGTAAAATAGTCCAGTGTTGTTTCTTCTCTGCGGTGTAAAATAGTGTCAACTTAGTCCATTTCTTACAAAATATTCAGGACATAAAGTATTACGTAACATGGTCAAAGGTAGCCCCAGACAAAACTAAGCTCAATTTTGATGCTTGCCTTCTCATTCCTTTTTGTACCCCTTACATCCCTTTAGACTTGGCTTGTGCTGTATTTACTAAGAGCCTGCATGCCAATGTGCTGACTGGCATGTGAAGGGGAAGGGACTGAAATTAGTTTCTTTCTACTCTCACAGAAGTGATAATCTAAAATTTTTTTTAATGTTTATTTATTATAGAGAGACAAAGAGACACAGAGCATGAGAGGGGGCGGGGGGGAGGGGGTGACACAGAATCTGAAGTAGGCTCCAGGCTCTGAGCTGTCAGCACAGAGCTGACACGGGGCTCGAACTCAAACTGCGAGATCATGACTTGAGCCAAAGTCGGTCGCCCAACCAACTGAGCCACCCAGGCGTCCCACAGAAGTGACAATCTAATTGGAATGCTTCCCTAAAAATTAAGTGTAAAAAGGCTCAAAAAGCTCTTGTTTCTGGTTATAATCTATGCTGATGACTTCTAAGCCTCTGACATATCCTGGAGAGCTAGCTAGTCATCTCTCATTATTTAATACCTTTTAACTCACAAAGTCAAATAAAATACAAACGGTGTTTCTCATTTTGGGAGGTTACTACCCTAAATCAACAGTATTGAATAATCAAATTTAAACTTGTCTAAAACTAAATGTGTTTATATAATCTAATACAAACAAAAGCTATGCCAAGATTTAGTCCTTAGCCCTTGTACATATTCACTCTTGCAATTTCATCCATGATCATGGCGTTAACTGCCATTTGTATGCTGATGACACGATTCGAAACCTTTATTTCTAGCCCAGATTTCTGCTAAACTCTAGGCACATGTATAAAGACCTCTTACTATACGTTCCACAGACATACCTCACAGAACACGAACACGAACATCCCCACCTGCTGACTCTCCAAATCTGTTCTTGCTCTCGTAATACCTAATTCAGTGAATTGCACCATCATATATCTAGTCACGCAAGTCAGGAGACTTGATTTTTCCATCTCTCTCTTGCTTCCTACTTCCCCATTTCCAAATAAGGCCATCAGATCCTATAGATTTCTCATTCATTTTATGTCTAGAAATTATTCAGTTTTTTTTTAATCCTATTGTTACAGTTCAGGCAGCAACTAGCCTTCTTACTTCTAGTATCACTATCCTCTAATTCCCTTCTAACGCTACTGCCAGGGGCCTTTCTAAAAGTTAGATCCCATCACTCTGACATTTAACCCTTGGCTGTCTACTGCCTTCATGAGGAAATTCAAACTTCTTGGCATGGCGAACAGGGTCCTTCATGATCTAGCTCTAGCTAATTCTTCCAGTCTAACACTTTATTACTTTTTACCGATTTTCACACTCCAACCACAGGGAACACCTAAAAGAACTTGTTAGTGATACCTATGTGATATTCCCTGTCTTTAAGTCCATTTAAACCTCTCTCTTGGGGCGCCTGGGTGGCGCAGTCGGTTAAGCGTCCGACTTCAGCCAGGTCACGATCTCGCGGTCCGTGAGTTCGAGCCCCGCGTCGGGCTCTGGGCTGATGGCTCAGAGCCTGGAGCCTGTTTCCGATTCTGTGTCTCCCTCTCTCTCTGCCCCTCCCCCGTTCATGTTCTCTCTGTCTCTCTCTCTGTCCCAAAAATAAATAAACGTTGAAAAAACAAAAATAAAAAAAAATAAAAAAAAAATAAAAAAATAAAAAAATAAACCTCTCTCTACTCCTTATAATTCTACTAGGATATCTACCTCTTTCAGAAAGTCTCTTACAGCTATTATATGACACTTTCATAGTGGTAGAATAGAAAATAGGTACAGGTGATTTTTAAAATGTCTATTTCATAAAAATTCAATTAAAATCTTCATGAAATTGAAAACTAAGCAAGTAAGAATTCAGAAAAAAACTTCCTGATAGGGGTTTCACCCTTAAACTACCTGCCTCACACATACCAGAAGGGACAGAGCACAATAGGTAGGGAAGAATACCAAGAATTAGAACAAGCTCAATAATAAGATATTTTTAAAAAGTCATTCATCTTGGATAAAATATTAATCTTTTTTTTAAAGTAGGCTCACGCCCAGCGTGATGCCCAATGTGGGGCTTGAACTCACGACCTTTAAGACTAAGACCTGAGCTAACAGCTGGACACTCAACTGACTGAGCCACCTAGGTGCCCCAGATAAAATATTAATCTACTCAGAAGAAACAACTTCATGAAATCCTTTATAACTTTGGGTATAAAGCCTTAGAATTTATTACTGTGTCTATTAATTCATCTTTCCAGAACTAAAATAGTAATAGCCAACATGTACTGAACATTTATTACATGCCAGGCCTTGGTATATCTTATTTCATTTAAAGCTCATAACAATGTATGTTATATACACACACAGAAAAAGATGTGGCAACTATCATCCCTATTTCACGTATCAGTAAACTTGCCTAAGTTCATTCAATTAGCTGGATTCAAACCCAGCTGTGACTCTAGTATGAACTCTTAACAACTTCATTATATTAATTCCCCAAAAGATGTAGATTCCCCTCAGATTGCTTATTAGATGCAGTTGCTTATTAGATCGCTTATTAGATGCAAGATGTAACTATACAGTGGAGAGACTGGTCCACACCTTGACTAGGTGATCAAAACTAACATTATCAATGAGAGACAGATAGGTATACGTGCCTCCAGATGTGATACCATGAGAATATGACATCCTTTATGTAATATTCTACCTGGGAGTGCAAAACCTGAATCTAATTGAGAAAACATCAAACTCAAAATGGGATCCTCTGTTAAAAATAAAAAAAAATTAAAGAGACTGTAATCTTCAAAAACTATCTGTATCATAAAAGATTAAATACCCACTGAAATATTTAGGAATAAAGGACCATGACGTAGACAATTTGGTCTCACATGGTTTGGAAAAATATATTATGTATGTGCATGTGTTATACAAACACATACAACACATGATAGCATACGAAAAAGCAAACAATAAAGCAAATTGGGCAAAATGTTAACAATTGGTATGTATGGGTGTACTACTCTTACAACTTTTTTGTAAACTTGAAATTATTTCCCAATAATAGCTTAAAAAAAAAAAAAGAGTAAAAAGAAAGAGAAAAACAAGACTCCTCGAAATCCAGAGGAAGAGGTACAAGTACTTCTTCCAGAATTACTGCCAAGTAACTGCACTATCTCTGATCACATGTCAGTGAAAGTTTTCTGGCTCTTTAATTTCCTTACCTAAACTAGATATTATCAGAATACTGTCTTCTGAATAGTTCTAGAGACAGCATTAAGTGTTATGTGAAGAGTTGTGTGATTCATTTTGAGAAATGCATGGACAGGGATAAATAATGATGAACAGTTTCTGTACAGAAGAATCTTCACAGGTTTTACATATACTAAAATGCACTATGATTTTCCAAATGAGTAATACAGAAGTCAATATATCCTAATTATTACTGACCGTTTAGTGTAATTCATCTAAATGTTTGGTGGGACCAAACCTTTAATTTTCAGTATTAAAAAGTATGGTAAGCATTATCATATTAAAAAGTATGGTAAGCATTAAAGTTATATGTTAAACTGTGGCATATAAAAACCATTCTCTTCTACAATAAGAAAGTCTATCAATTTCGGGAAACATAACCTTATGACTTCACTGTTAACTCATACTGAGGTATTTTTCACTGTTTTTAAAAAGGGGGGGGCTGTGTTTAGACCATGAAATCTCTGACAATAGAACTCCCTTTTATGGACAGTAGTACAGACTAGCAGTTGTCGAAAAATAATAGCCGGGGGGGGGGGGTGCAAATCTGGCTCACCATCTGTTTTTGTAAACAGTTTTAGTAGAACATAGCCATACTCATTCATTTACATATTGCCCATGCTGCTTGTGCCCTACAATAGCAGAGCTGAGTAGTTGTGACAGACTGTAAGAACTGCAAAGCCTAAAATATTTACTATCTGACTCTTATAAAATTTGGAGACTCTTAATATTGGTATAGTTATTTACACTGTTTACTTTTGAAGATTTAGCAGTCTATGGGGCGCCTGGGTGGCACAGTCGGTTAAGCGTCCGACTTCAGCCAGGTCACGATCTCGCGGTCCGTGAGTTCGAGCCCCGCGTCGGGCTCTGGGCTGATGGCTCAGAGCCTGGAGCCTGTTTCCGATTCTGTGTCTCCCTCTCTCTCTGCCCCTCCCCCGTTCATGCTCTGACTCTCTGTCCCAAAAATAAATAAACATTGAAGATTTAGCAGTCTGGTTGTGGTAAGGTGGATCACTGACAGACACGAAAGCATGCCCTATTTACATGGTGAAAATGACAGTAAGAAGGGGGAAGTTAAGTTTATTAAGTAAAATTTTATCTCTATGTTTAGACCCTATATTAGATACTTAACCTTCATTCTTAAAATGTAGTACTATACCTATTTTACAGGGAAAGTGAAACTCAGTAAGATTAAGTCACTTGCCCGAAGTGGTGGAAGAAGGATTTGGATTAAGGTCTGACTCCAGAACCCCATGGTCTTTCTACTGTGCCTTAATTCCTCCTTCTTGTCTTCTTTTGCCTTCCCCATGTACGGTTGCGTTCTGGCTGGTACTCAGGGGAGGACTCAGAATACTAAGAGAGAAGCAGAAAGGACTTTAAACAGATGAAGAGATGAACAACAGCATCATGGCTACAAGGATCAATGGAAAGCTACAACCAGATAAGGAAATAACAGCAATTCCCCAACTTCTCTTACAGGATTCTCTTTGAGGTGTTTTACTAAATTAATGCTCAAAAAGCTTAACTGCTGGTAGTACCCAGGCAACATGGATAGGAAGGATGGAGCAGAGCAAGATTAAGTCCTAGGAGAACCAAGACCAGGTACGTTATGTTTCCTGTGTAACTACTCTTAATCATCTATCATCCCTACATACATACAGGTCCACAGTAAAGTATAAAGTATGTTTTCTTTTAATAAGCATTGTTTTGGGGCGCCTGGGTGGCGCAGTCGGTTAAGCGTCCGACTTCAGCCAGGTCACGATCTCGCGGTCCGTGAGTTCGAGCCCCGCATCGGGCTCTGGGCTGATGCTCAGAGCCTGGAGCCTGTTTCCGATTCTGTGTCTCCCTCTCTCTCTGCCCCTCCCCCGTTCATGCTCTGTCTCTCTCTGTCCCAAAAATAAATAAACGTTGAAAAAAAAAATTTAATAAGCATTGTTTTACCTTGCTAAATAGACAATAGAAATATATTAAAATTTATACTTATTTTACACTAAAATTTTTACTATACTGGACACTTTATTATATCTCTGATACCACATTTACCAAATGTGGAAACAAAGTAATTTCTTTACGGAAATAAATAGTATATGAGATTTCCTCCAAAAAGAGAATAAGCTTTGAATTAACAGCTAATTGGGAAGGAGTTCATTTTGGCTTTAAAGTATTTTATTTAGGTATTATTATATAATCTACCATAAAAGAAGTCAAGAGGATAATAAGTGATTTACCACCCTAGAGAGATAAGGATGTAAGAAGGATGAAACAGACTCGTTAGAAACTTGTTCTTCCATCAAAAATAACAGATTTATCTCTTGTATTTTTCTGCAAGTCAATGTAGCAAGACTTAGCTGCTGTTATATTGTTCTTATTAATATTTTGTTTTACCTATCAAAAGTATAAACTTTCAGGGTTTGTGTGAATGCTAATAAGTTTGTGCATGTTTAAGGTAACTGTGGAAAACACTATAACGTGGCTAGTATACAAAGAAAGTATAGGAAGTTCATACACTAAAACTAATCTCACAAATTTTCTTTTCTTAACTAATACCAAGTCCCTTGGTTTCACCAAAACCATTAAACTCCCAGTGTGATAATTTCTGAAAGCTGTGTCTTGTAGTAGCTAAAAAATAAAATGTGCTCTGATAGTCTCAAAACCTTCTTTTTAAATTATATGTTTGTTTCCTTTACTTACTCAAACTCACTCCCCCTTTATTTAAACACAGTGGTGGATGAAAATAAGTATTTTTAATCCCAAATTATTTTAATTTAATGTTATTTTGTGTCATAAATTATCTTCTTATAAATGACAAAACATATTGTGTGGAAATAAAATTTGATTTTAATATTAATTTTTTATTAGAATACCCTTTATCAAATAGGAAAACATTTACAAGGTATACTATTTAAAAGCACACACTTTGATGTCAGAAACCTGGATTGGAATTCCAATTGTGTCACTTAAACTAACTGTGACTTAACTTCTTTAACCCTAAATTTTCTTTTTAGTAAAATGAGGTAACTGCCATTATAAAGATAAAATGAGGAAAGAAATGCAGGTAACCTTTTAGCATAGCACCTAGCACATACTTACTAGCTTCTAATAATATAAATAATGATACCAACTTAACCTTTTTTTCCTTATCATTAAAGGGCAGAAAATGCTAATTTATAAAAACTGCATTGAGGATTAAGTGAAATTGTGTCTATAAAACTGGTGTATTATTGTAACAGAAAATTTCAATAAATGGCTAAGTTATTAATAGACACTGTTTTACTGTAGCTATATGTGAATCAATAAGTTGATAAGACTAAGTTCAAATTTACCTGTTTTCTTAAATGATGTCCTTTCTCCTAACTAATCCCATAAATAAGGACATTTTAAACCTCTTAATTTTTTTTTTTATTTTTTTTTTCAACGTTTATTTATTTTTGGGACAGAGAGAGACAGAGCATGAACAGGGGAGGGGCAGAGAGAGAGGGAGACACAGAATCGGAAACAGGCTCCAGGCTCTGAGCCATCAGCCCAGAGCCTGACGCGGGGCTCGAACTCACAGACCGTGAGATCGTGACCTGGTTGAAGTCGGACGCTTAACCGACTGCGCCACCCAGGCGCCCCTAAACCTCTTAATTTTTATTGGCAGTCTGTCATTGTTAAAAACAATCCTAACCTCCAAAGACTGTCAAATCTCACTCACTGTAAACTTCAAGAACTTTATATGACAAACCCAGGCACATTACTATAGTAACTCCACTCACTTTTTCAGCTTTTACAAAAGAACGAGAACTCTATACACTCTAAAGTACAAAAGAAAAAAAAAACCTGCACTACAGTCATAAGGAAGCCCTGTTCTCTCAGCTTTCCTGATCAAGTTAAATTCATGGCAGTAATTCACTTCAAAGATTATTTTCACCACACATCTTATCCTACAATGGATATGAGATAACTCACTGGAACATTTTAAAACTAATTTATGCTACCTGAAATAAATTTGGTTTCCTCTTTCCTATAAAGAGAAAAATGCGTAACTTTTTATTCAACTTTTTTTTTTTTTTTTTTTTTTTTGGGACAGAGAGAGACAGAGCATGAACGGGGGAGGGGCAGAGAGAGAGGGAAACACAGAATCGGAAACAGGCTCCAGGCTCCGAGCCATCAGCCCAGTGCCTGACGCGGGGCTCGAACTCACGGACCGCGAGATCGTGACCTGGCTGAAGTCGGATGCTTAACCGACTGCGCCACCCAGGCGCCCCAAAAATGCGTAACTTGTATTTGGGAAGGGCAAATGGTTGCAAAACTTGAACAACATACCTACAGTAGTTTTAGATTTAATCTTCACATTTGAATTATTCTCTATTTAGTTGGTATTTATATTCATAAGAGAAGGGAAATTATATTCTTTCTTGCAAAGGTCTTTACGCTTATATAAACATTACATGAATTCTCTTATTTCATAGCAGAAAGAGATGAAATAACTAAATAAAGCTTCGAGATAATATTTAAGACAAGTTTCCTACAAAAGCATTAAATCATGCTTGTAAGTTTTATCTTAGAAGCTGCATTAAATTTGGTCAGAATAAAACTCTGACTCTTCTATACCTAAACAAAAGTAATATACTTTCATGATCCCATTTTAAAGAAGGAAACTATGGCAGACACTGCCAATTTTTTTTAACCCCATAAAGGCGAATTTTCCAGTAATAAATGCCACCAAAGGGCTGATGTTAAACACCTGTACTTAATTAGAAATTTACACTTATCTCAATCTGATGATGCCAACCAAAGTATACCTTCTAGTAAGTGAGATATTTATATTATAATCTCACCAAACCATGGTAAGAATGCAAAACTTATGATTTAAATGGACTAAAGGAGGACAGGTTAAAAACCTTAGGTTCAGAACATAGCTTACTGAAGGTATACCTTTTATGTCTTCACAAATGTCTTCAAATACCCTCCTTTCTTCATCCTCTTTTCCCAACACACAAAGAGAAATACGGAAAGTGTAATGGATAGCCCTTAGTTCTGTTCATCAAATTATTCCTGGCTGCCTCCCAGCACACAGTAATATTGTGCTTTCTGGCTCTCCTGTGGCTGGTGGGACTAGGTGCCTAATTCTGGCCAATGAGTTGTGAATCAAAGTGACTTACTGCATCTAGGCCAGAGTATTTTGCTGCTGGTGAAACACTCGAAATCTCCTTGTCACCATACTTGAGATGTTGACTGCTGCATCTGCCTAGTTCCCCACCTGATCCATGAAAAAATGTTACATAAAACAAGAAATAAACTTTTGAAGTTGCTTCTTATCACATCAGAACCCAGTTGATCCTGATATAAATTGGTTCCAGAAGTGGGATACTGTTGTAACACAAAGACTAAAATATATTCCATTAGTTTGGGGGCCAAGCAGGAAGGACACTTCTCAGAGGATGGAAGGATGATAATCCGTATTAGGGAGTACAAATTATTTGAAATAAAAGGCAGTTATAGTTTGAAAAGCAAATAATGTACTTAATAAAGCTGTAGTTTTAGGAGAAGAGGTTTAAAAAACAACACCAAAATGGTGTTCTGGTTGCTCTGTGTTCAGTATTGTAAGTAACAAATTTAAAAAACGGATTAGTTTGTAAAACAAGAATGACAGGGACTTGTAGTATTTGAAGAATGTTTCTCAATCTGAGTCATAAGTAAAAATTAAGAAGGCTATTGACTAACAAAGGAAGAGCAGCAGACCTTGAGGGTAAGTTTCAGATCAGAGTAAAACACTTGAACTGATTACAGTCTCAAAAGCAGAGACCCAATTAAAACTGTGTTAATGCTTTCAGTTGAACAAAACAGCTCTGAGGAAAAAGAAAGGACATTAAGGGTGTAGCTTTTCCAGCAAAAGTTAATAGGTTTATGCTACTAGCAATTAGGAGACTGGCATCTGATAAAGAACTATGAATACAGGCTACTAGCATACTGAGTTTAAATGAAAACACATTAGAAGCCTACTACAAAGTTGTGCTGCCAATTAACAAAAATCAAAAGCCCATATTAAAATCTGATTGATTTAGACGTATACTTGCATTACCTCCCCTAATATTTTCTAATACCTACTTCAGATGAGGCTAGGGAAGATGATGGAGAATTAAAGAATACCAAGAGTCACAACAAACAATGGACTGCGGAGACCTTCCAGAAGAGCAGATTTAGTACCCGAATAAGAATATTCCCCATATCCAGAGGAAAGGGACCCTTTTAAAAGTCAGCCTGGTGAGATTTTTGAGTTGCTTTGGATTAGGGAGTGCTATGTTTTCCTCTCATTATCCAAATGGGAGTGTTTATTGTGGTTATCATACCCCTGTTATTCTGATGTATACTGGGTGTATTTACAGTGGGGGGGCGGAGCCGGGGTTTGGGGGGTGGTAGCAGGCAGTGACGGAGATAGTATTTTCATTCACACGTTTCCAGATCAAGAAAAAAAACACATCCAAACTGGATGCAGAGAATTATGTACATCACCTGGAAATCCTAAGACTTCAAGCTTGACGCAGTTTAGCTAGGACTTTTGGGTGGGTTCACTGGGAGAGGAAAAGAGTATATTTTGCTTTAAAGACAGTGATTCAAATCTTTGGTTGATGAGAAGGGTATATCTGTCATTAGTGTTGTTTGCCGGATATTTTTTTCTTTGCCTTCTGGTCATATGGTAGGGCTGTACGTACTGGCCCTTTTATAGTTAGGTGGAACCATGTGGCTCCTTCTGGCCAATGAGCTGTGAGCCTATGTGACATGTAATTTTCAGCCAGAGCATTAAGATCCAAGATAAGAGATCTTCCAGAGCTCTTTCCTCTATCACAGCGTCCAGCCAAATTGAGGATGGAGGCTGCTCTTTCAGCTGAATCCCAGAGTTGGAGTCATGTGGAACAGAACCTCCAAATCAACCTAATGGACAATGAAGCTAGAAATCAATCTTTGTCCCATCTGATGAAGGGAAACCATTAACACCACTGAACATCTGAGTCAGAGGCAAGCTTACATATCAACTAGTTCCTTCTACAAATGACAAAAGTGAGGTCTAGTAGTTAAGTGACGTGTCTAATCACATGTAACCACATGGTAAAAAAATTTGATGGAAATACCACTATTGTCCTGTAACTCTAAATTATAATGGGATTTATGCTCTTAATCTTTTTTTTTTTTAATTTTTTTTTTCCAACGTTTATTTATTTTTGGGACAGAGAGAGACAGAGCATGAACGGGGGAGGGGCAGAGAGAGAGGGAGACACAGAATCGGAAACAGGCTCCTGGCTCTGAGCCATCAGCCCAGAGCCTGACGCGGGGCTCGAACTCACGGACCGCGAGATGGTGACCTGGCTGAAGTTGGACGCTTAACCGACTGCGCCACCCAGGCGCCCCATATGCTCTTAATCTTTAAACACAACTCGGTATACACTGAACTAGAGATACAGGAATAAATTAACAGGCCAATAATGTACCCATTTATTCAACAAATAAGAAATTAAGCTCAAATGCCAAAGGTACTTGGACCCAAAAATCACATGGTAAAGACTAAGCAAATAAATAAATGAGATGGAAGTTTGTAACAGTAATTGCTAAAAAGTTATGTTATGGGAGAATGTAACAGACCTATCCTAACGGATAGATACCGAAGGAGGTGACCTGGAGCTGAGATCTGAGATTACTAAACCAACCTGTAGAGAAATAATGTATCAGCACATGGCAATAAATGATCCTCCTGTGGATGGAGGGACCTCAAAGGATTTGGAGGAAGTAAACGAAGGTAGGGGCCAGGTTACATAAGGCCTAATATATAAGCCACTTTAAGAGCAATGGGAGCTCTTTAGAGGTTTTTAGCAGGAAGCGACACAATGAGATTTCACAGTATTCAATGGACCACTGGTTTTGCTAATACTGGGGAAGGCAGTAATTGCAGTCTTGGGAAGACTTAGGAAAATACTTAAGTCTAGGCAAGAGTATGATAGTACTTTGAATTAGGGAAGTGGCAATGGAGACAACATCTGAATTATTTAGGAATTTTTATTCAGGGTATTTTAAGTTCTTGCTACCCTACCTGAACTTTCCTCTTGATTCTCTAATTTCTCCACTGTAATTCATAATAAATCTGAATGCATTAAACTGAAAGGACAGCATAACACCAAGATGTTATGGGTAGCATAACATATTTATATCAAAAGGATGCCTTTCCAACAGCTCCCCCCCACCCCCATACTTGTAGAAGATACACAGCTATTAGGAATGAGTGGTCATCTTATTTCATGCCACTTTATACAGTAAACATTAGATTATATTCCATTATTTCCCAACTGATAAGGCTTTCTAGATCCAAATCTTAGAAATTACAGATGGTTTTTATTCACACTGAAGATTTATTCCAGGAAGGATTTAAGGTAGCTGGGCAGAAATAAAGGGGCATTACAGTAGTTTAATTGGTTTCTTGCCAGTGATACAAATTATTAGGAATCCTTGAGAAACAAGAGTTCTACATATGAACAAGAACTAAGGTTCAACTGAGAAATTTTATACGAAAATACCCAATCCTAAAAAATACAAAGACCAGGGGGAAACGTTAATCCTCTCAAACATTTCTTTACTCTATCCCATCTTCAAAAAAAAAAAAAAAAAAAACCAAGAAGATGTTTCATTATTACAAAAGTTAGAAATTTCTCAAGTGTATTTTACTAAATCACAACACAAAAGTTCAGACAAAAAAATAAACAGAATTCAATAAATGTTTTTCGATAGTGCATGGAAAAACTCAAAAACAAAATAATGTATTTTTGTGGAGTGGATTCTACATTTACTGATATGCAAAATGAACAAAACAAAACAAACTGTTCTTATTTTATTGGTACTGCACTGCAAAGGAAAAATTAACCAAGGGAAAAGCATTCAATACAGAATTCTCATAAACAGTGTCAAGATGTCACTATGGTAGAGGAAAAGGAAACTTGCAAATAAAGTGGTATTTGCAACCAAAATCTTGGTTTTCAAAAACTCTTTCACATCAGAGAAAAGGTATTTTAATATAAACACTTTAGAGTAAAATAACTGATTTTGATCTTGCATGATTTTTACTTTATTTACTTCAAATGGAGCAAAAAAGATGACTTTTCAGGACTTGACGTTAGAAGTTGGTTTGTGAGGTTTTACTAGACATTTTTTTTTTTTAAGCAGGCTTCATACCAAGTCCAGAGAGCCCAGCGTAGGGCTTGAATTCATGACCCTGAGATCAAGAGTCCAGTGCTTAACTGACTGAGCCACCCAGGCTCCCCTTATTATATTCCGAGTGATAAACTACCCAAAGTAAAAATAGGTATTCCTGATCGTTACAACAGGGACTAAAAAAGACTGCCTCTGATTATAGTTTATTTATCATATGAATTATGAACCCTTTGAAGGAAAAGACATGTCTACAGACCCCATAATATTTATCATTACACTTTGTAAGTATAAGCTTACTCATATTTGATGAATCTACACAATATAAAATAAGTACGTTTAGCACAGTGTTTCACAAAATGTATTTTTAGAAAGGTCATGACATTTTTTCTGGCTTAAAATTTTGGCATAATCATTAGAATGTCTCATGTTCTTCCTAATCTTACAAAAACACATAAGAATTATAGCTTAAGTCCTACTTTATTAGTTTCACTCCAAAAGCTCACAGGCATTTAAAACAGGTATCTGATTACCATTTTAGATAACAAAAAAATCATGAAGTACCTAGATTTTCTCAGAATTATTTAATCATTAATTAAAGAAACATTGATGCCAGAACAATATTAAGTGGTTAAGATATAACACTATTTCTGCTTTCAAAGGGCTTTTAGATACTAGGAAATAATCACATAAACGAGTTTATTTTCTACAAGTTCAGGTTATATATGACAGGGCTTGGGAAGGTATGTCAATAAAGGCTTCATAAAAGTTGACAGCAAACCGGAGTTTGTTGAGTGACCTTGTGGAAAGAAAGAAAAGGCTTTTGGGGTAAAAGGGGATAGTGTAAGGAAAGGCAGAGGTGAGCAATTAAAAGAATATTAAGTGCAATAAGTAGTTCAGTTTATTGAGCAAAGGGCTTGCGGTAGCATACAGCAGGAATGATGGTGTCTCAATCACCTCCAAGATTAAGTTACAAAAGACTGCAGCTTCTGTCTTAGGCACTCTCTTAGTTGAGCACACTCTTTCTATTGGATCATTTGCTTGGGGAAAGCCAGCTGTCTGGTTGTGAGGAGGACAAATAGGTAGTAAATGAAGAGTCCCGTGTGATGAGGAACAGAAACCTCTAGCCAACATAACTGAGCCTGGAAGTACACTTTCCAGTTGAGGTGACTGCAACCCTGAACAGCTTTCTGCAGATACGGAGCCACAATCACCCAGTAAACCAACTCCCAGATTCCTGATCCTGAGAAAAGGTAGGTCAGATTGTTTTAAGCTGCTAGGGTTTGGATATGATGCAGCAAGGGATAACTAACACATATATTCGTACCGAGAGTCCTCATGGTGTAACAAAAACCTAAAATGCTGGAATGGCTTTGGAACTAGACCATGGCCTCTAAGGACAGTATTAGTGAAGAAACTGTTACTAAAAGCTTCATGGCATTTTATAAGGCTGCAGTGAGGGCAGAAAAGTGAGGTAGATGTTACAGGAAGGGTATCCCTGTTAGGAAGGGTACAGAAAGTTCAAGAACACTGTTACCTTTAGTTATGTGAAAAGTAGAAAATGTTACCTAATAACCTGGGTGATTTAGCTAAGGAGATTTTTAAACCAGAGAGTTGAAAAGTGCTGCCTTGTTTTTTGGCTTTATATGGTAAAAAAAAAAAAAGAAAAAAAAAGAAAAAAAAGAAAAGACAAAGACAATAATAAACTAAATGAAGAACTGTTAAAGAAGAGCTGGGACTTGAGTGAGGGTTTTGAAAATGTGCAGTTTCTCCAGGATGCAAACAACACTAAAATTTAGAAATGGTCTCTGAGCCAATACCAAATCCAGGGCACCAATGGAAAAAACGTGGTCTAAAACTAAGCTGAGGGAGGGAGTATAAAATCTTTTGTTAAAACCTCAGAAAGATCAAAGACTGTGCCAGACAAAAGGCCTAGTAAAGAGAACAACTCTCTTCAGATTCTCTCAAATAATAAGGCTTTTAGGAAGCTTAAGGGTGTGGTATCTCAGCAGCAGCTCTCGGTAGTAAAAGGCTTCTCTTAAATATATTCACGGTGTGGCATTTAACTAATGAAATAAACCCCATAAAGTACATAGAAGACCTACAAGTTTTTTTTTTTTTTTAAAGAATTACATATTCTGAAACACTGCCAGCTTGAACTAATGAGACAAGAAACCATACAAAATGAAAAAAGGTCTTCAGAATCCTAAAATGTTGGCAGGAAGAAAGCTAAGAAAACTCAATAACAAACATGTTCTACCTTTCATGAAAAAGAAAGGGTGTGCAGAGAGCAGAACCAAATGCCCAAAAGACAAAGTTGAGAGCCTTGGGTGAATTATACTCATGAACTGACATTCAACCAAGGAACTATCATAATTTGTGTGACTGGATTTCAGATATGCTTTGGACCAGGAACCAACCGTCTTGTGTCTACTACTGTCTACCCTCTGCCTCCTGCTCTGAATGGGAATGGTTTAAAGGATTTTCCTAAGCCTTACCCTGTACTGTATACTGGGTATGTGAGGGAGGGGGTGGATACTCCCCTTTAGCTTAACACGCTGAGAGAAATTTGAGCAGCTGTACTTAAGGAACGTCTGAGAAGCAACAACAGGTATCTGAAACCAATTTGGATGGGATTCTGGATTATGAGCTGATACTATAATGGGATGAGACCTGTAGCAGCTTTGAAAGGGAGAGCATTTATTCTGCATGTGGCTACTGTGGTAGTCAGCTTCCAATGGTCCCCATCTCGTGGCATTCACAACCTTGTGTAGTTCCTCCTACATTTACCTGGCTTGGTTTGTGTGACCATATATGTAACTTCCAAAGTAAGTCATAAAAGACTACTATTCTGGTCTTTTGTGCTCTCTTACTTGTGCTCTTTTTCTTCTGGATCACTATCTTTGGGGTAAGCCTGCTGCTATACCATTAGGACAATGAGGCAGCAATGGAGAAGTTCATGAGGCCTCCAGTAAGCAAGGAATTGAAGCTTGCTAACAACTATGTGAGGGAGTGTGGAAGTGAAATTCTCCAGAGTCAGTCAAACCTTTAGAAGACTGCAGCCCTAACCAAGAGCTTTACTGGGACCTTATGAAAGACCCTCGGCCAGGATTGTTCAGAAAAGCTGCTCCTAGATTCCTAGCCCTCAAGAACTGTGTGAGATATTAAGTATTTACTGCTCTATGCTGCTAAGTTTGGGAGTGATTTACTGTGCAGCAATTAATAACTAATACAGAATTTAAGCAGGGAAAGAGACTGAAAATAGAGATAAGTCAGATCATCAGAACCCAATAAACTCCACTGAAGAGTTGTTGCATTCTACTCTATCAGAAAAAGGAACAATTTAAAGGATTTTAGATATCAAAGCAACAGCCATATTCAAATTTTAAAGAGTATGCTGACAATTTTGAGGGGGTTATAAATTTGAAAACCATAGTGAGACCAATTAAGAAGCAATTATAAACCTTTCAGAATAAGGCAGACTAATCTTTTTAAGGAATTCTTAGATTGAAATGCGTAGGTTTACGTGAAGGAGCAGCCTTAAAAACTGAAAATCATTAAAGTGTACAGAACCTGTAAAAAAGTGCAGAAACCTTTTTTTTTTTTCAGCTGATGAATTCTTCAAAACATATTGTATACATCTTAGCATCCACTGGGAAACCAAGCCTGTATTTAAGGAGAGAAAACAATCCATTTGGTCGATATACTTGTCTACTTAAGGCCATGTTCTTTGACACCTTGCTTAGTATCTCACATTCTATCATGAATACAACTATATGTGTATCAAAATTAGTACTATCAAAACACTCTATAACAAAAATCACTTGTTATATAATGGAAATTTGCTGAAAATTTTAAAACCAACCTAAAAAACACATTTCTATCCTTCAAGGATTAAAAATGAAACTAAAACAGTAAACTAAAAAGATCTGTGCAGTTACTGCATAATAAGGCACCATGCTAAAAACTTTACACAAGATCTCAATTATACCAGACTTGGGGTTAAGTAGGACAACCAGAACTTGAAATAAAACCTAACTCCACTGCTCATGTTTTGAGCCCAGTAGAGTAGCTATTTTCAATCCTATCAGATCCAATGTTCCTTCTTTTCAAATTCCTTCACTATTCTGCTTTACACATTTTTCAAATATTCAATCCAAGAACCTACTGCAAAACAAAGTAGAAATAAAAGGAAAGTAATTTACAATCAAATATGTATTTCAACATGTAATACATGTTGAAATTTGGGGTATGTACCTAGGAAGACAAAATGAAGCAATCACAGATGCTACATGTCTACAAAGAATCACTGTGAATGTGAGTTAAAAAAAAAAAAACACAGAGTTTATGCTTTAGGTCTGTTGATTCAAATACTACAAATGATGTTGATGAAGTTATTTCCAAAATGGTAACAACTCACTACAAAAGTTCTAAACAAAACACAGTATAATATTCCCTTATTTTATATACTAGTAGCAATCCTAGAAATGTTAGTATATATAAAAACTGTACAAAAACACTTTACATTTAGGTCCTAGACTCAGAAAATTTACAAGTGGAAATTTCACCTACTAGGATGTTCTGTGGGATAGTCAAAAGTCCCATGGGCAATTCTTTGCGTTGCAGGACTACTCTTTGCATGATGGAACTCATACTGTTCCTGACCCCAAGACCATCTCCCCAAAATTGTGACAATCAAAGGCATTTCCACAATTTTCCAGGATATCCTGAAGATGAGAGAATAGTATAGTCCCGGTGGAGAACCACGCAGAGAAAGGAGAGTTCTCAGATACTCAATAACCTCAAATATCCACTTGCTGGATCCTGAAACAAGCATACTGTACCCAAATCCTTTATTGTAAAGATATTTACAGGCATACCTCATTTTATTGAACTTCACAGGTAATGTGTTTTTTATAAATTGAAGGTTTGTGGCAACTCTGCACAGAGCCAAGTGTATAGGCCTCATTTTTTCAACTGCATGTGCTTACTACTATCTTTGTATCACAGTCTGGTAATTCTCACAATATTTCAAAAATTTTTTCATTATTGTATTTGTTATGGTGATCTGTGATCAATGATTATGACTCAATGAAAGCTCAAATGATAGTTAACGTTTTTTAGCAATAAGGTATTTTTTAATTAAGGTATGTACTTTTTTTTTGTCATCTTATTACACACTTAATAGACTCCAGTATTGGGGCGCCTGGGTGGCGCAGTCGGTTAAGCGTCCGACTTCAGCCAGGTCACGATCTCGCGGTCCGTGAGTTCGAGCCCCGCGTCAGGCTCTGGGCTGATGGCTCAGAGCCTGGAGCCTGTTTCTGATTCTGTGTCTCCCTCTCTCTCTGCCCCTCCCCCGTTCATGCTCTGTCTCTCTCTTTCCCAAAAATAAATAAATGTTGAAAAAAAAATTTTAAAAATAGACTCCAGTATAGTGTAAACCTAACTTTAAATGCACTGGGAAACCAAAAAATTCACTTGATTCGCCTTGTTCCAGTATTCACGTTATGCAAGACCTGGAACTGAACCCACAGTATCTTTGAGGTATGCCTGTATATAACTGCAGCAGGAGTGATAGATATTCCTTGAAGTTCCTCAAGCAGCCAGTTTCTACCTAGTGGGGATGCACATCCTTCAGGCTATCACACCATATGTAGCTGCAGGAATGGCTCATATAGATCAGAGTATCTACTAGGAAGGTATCCTGAACCGTTTGTGCATCTGAAGTTGGCTGGATAAACTTCTTTGGCAACAGAGTCCAAAACTTAATAGCATTTCCCTGGCTCTTATCACTCTGACCTCACCATCACCTAATGTGATCCAATCTTCCACACTTCCTTGTTTTCCCAAACTCTTCCACTCAGTTATCTAGAATAGAGATATCCTCTTCATAAAAGTCTCAAATTTCTTTCATTGTTCCCTCAACTTCTTGCCCTGACTGAAGCCTGGCGGTGTCTTCCTGAAATAGTGCTCCCTATAGCCCTTTTAAGAAGAAGCTATTTATTTTCCCATGTCCAACTTACTTAGAGGTGGGTTAAGTATTCATTCTCCTTGCTTTCCACCACCAATCCCATACCATTTCTTTGTTCTCCTTTCAAAAATCATAACCCCCTCAGAAATTCAGAACATCATTCTCCCCAAAGCTGTCATACACACTCTCTTGGTCGAGTCACAGAGTTTCCAGTCTTGTTCTCAACTACTACCAACTACACTTCTGCCATCATGACCTTCTCACCCACATTGATCTTTTTCTGTGTTCCACCTTAGCCACCATTCCTGTGATTATATTCTAGCTCTTGCCTTCACTAGTAACTGTGCCACCTCTGACATCCAAAATCAAGCGTCTCACTTTTTATCCACGTTTTTTTTTATTTTTTTATTTTTTTTATTTTTGGGACAGAGAGAGACAGAGCATGAACGGGGGAGAGGTAGAGAGAGAGGGAGACACAGAATCGGAAACAGGCTCCAGGCTCTGAGCCATCAGCCCAGAGCCCGACGCGGGGCTCGAACTCACAGACCACGAGATCGTGACCTGGCTGAAGTCGGACGCTTAACCGACTGCGCCACCCAGGCGCCCCAAGCGTCTCACTTTTTAACCACCACCCTCATGATTTAGTTTCACCTATTCCAGCAGTTGCCTCCCACAAAACCTTTTATGCCAATGACTCCTACCACTTCTCCACTATTCATCAGCTTCTTGATATCTCCTTTCCCTGCTCACCCAGTTTAGATTCCATGGTCTATCATGACAATCTACCTCACTAATCTTCTCATCCCTCTCTTCTTCCTTTGTACTTGTTGGGCAAACATTAATGCCCCAAAACCCCTATCATATACCTACTTGGTGCTTGAACTCAATTTTAATGCTTGCATTCAACTGCTGAAGTGAGCTGACAGGTCTCACTTTAAATGATCACAAATATTGAGCCCTCCGCTCATCCATCAATCATACCACATTTCTCTAGTAAGTCAGCTTTCCCACACATACCTTCATCTGTCTTAAGGTCCCACCCCCCTCTGAGGTGATGACCTCACCTCATACTTCACAGAGAAAACAGAATCATAGAATAAATTACCTCATTCTCCCACTGTCAATTCTAACAACTGAACTGAGTTTTTTTCTCACATCTGCCTTTTTTCTTACTTTTAAAGAGGAAGAAGTATTTCTGCTCTAATTAGCAACCAACCCCCTCTATGAAATTGATCCAGGAGAGACAGTTTTAAGGAAATAGTTTTTAGGAACAAAGTCCCCAGTGGAAGAGGGGATAGGATTATTTTATCCTTTTTAACAACATCATTCCAACTATTACACTAAGTCTACTATTTATAATGACTCTTTTAAGATTTTGGTCTACTAATTCTATTACCTGGGTTACTTCTGTGTCTTCTGTATTTTTTCCTTAGTCGTTAGTTGTATGTTCCAGCTTCTTTGCATACCTGGTAATTTTTTTTATTGGATGCTAAACACTAAGTTTTATGTTGTAGGATCTTTTAGTATTCTTTTGAATATTTTTCAGCATTATTCTGGGACACAGTTAAGTTACCTGTAATTAGTCTGATCCTTTTGAGAATAGTGTTTAATCTTTGTTAGGCTGTATCCTGAACAGTCTTTAGAGCTAATTTGGCCCTAAAACTAAGGAAATAACTCTTCTGAGAAATCTTACCTGATGCCCCATGTTATTAGGATGTCTTTCCACTCTGGCCAGTGAGAACACAACACATTCCTAGTCCTGTGTGAGCTCCCAGGACTGTCCCTCCTACTTCTTTACAGTTGCTTTTGCCTCAGCCTTCAAAGTTTCCTCAGACAGTCTCAGATCAGTTTTCAGGCACCCTCAAGGGAATCTCTGGAGCTCTCTGTGCGTGTCTGATACCCTGACCTGAAGCCACTTCAGCTTCCCCAAACTCTGAATTTTCTCTCTTCCAACTCAAGGAGGCTGTCAGTCAGGGTCTATTTGGGATCTCCTCCACATATGCTCGAAGCCTGGAAACTAGGTGGGTAGAGATGGGGAAACTGAGGACTAGCTTTGCTTCCCTCATTTATTTCCTACCTTCCCTTTGTGTCTGCTGAAACTTTGTAACTCATTTTATTTTTTAAATTAATTACATTTCCACCCAATGTAACTCATTTTTAAAAGAAATCATTTGTTGATCTCCCAGCCTACTTCAGCCACTGTCCTGTTTTTTCTGTTCCTTTTCATAGCAGAACTATTGCAAAGCATCGACTACAACTGCCATGATTCTTTTATCTCTCATTATTTCTTCTATTCCTCACTGGGTTTTCCTTCCTACTTACTCCACCAAAATAGGCCAATGGCACATATGTAATCAAATTAAACAATCACTTTCCCCTACTCATCTTCTCAGTGGACACAGTTAACCAATTTCCTTTCTTGAAACACTTTGATAATTTTCTTCCTACTTCTTTAATAGCTCCTCCTTTAGCTGAGCCACAAGGCACAGCTTTAAAAGCCATCTCCCAAAGACTTGCCAATTTATAGCACCAACCCATGACTTTAAAATATTACATACACTTCCAGTGCAGACTGTTCTAATTCACTACACTCTTACATATCCAGTTAAATATGGACAAGAGGCACTTCAAACACATCCATTCTTTCTGTATCCTCCCTTCTCTGTCCCTATTTCAGTAAGTGGCCTAATCACCCTACCATCCAGGTGCTCAAGGTAAAAATCAAGAGTTAATCCTTGATTCTTTCTCTCCATCTAATACATTCAGATCCACCAGCAACTTCTGCTGGTTCTACCTTCAAAATATACCTCAAATCCATCCATTTCTCTTTATCTCCACTACCACCACCCTAGTTAAAGTCACCAACTCTCATTCTTGCTCAATATGCCTCATTCTCCCATATGATAGCAAGAATAATCTTGAAAAACATGACTTCAGATCATGGCACTCCTTTGCCTGAAATTCTCTAATGGCTTACTTCATTTCTGAACAATCCAAACTCCTTGTAGTAGCCTATAATACCTTACCAGATATAGACTCCTGACTATCGTTGGGTCCTCAGTCAGAGGACCTTTTTTCATTTTGCCCTAGTCATATTTGCCTTCTATTCCTACCTCATATTCTCTGCATCTGTGGGTCTCTCTGCCTGGAATGTTCTTCACCCAGATTTTCAAAGGGTTGGCTCATTCCCACCATTCCAGGTTCAGATCCAACGTTCCTTGACCATCTATGCCAAGAAAACTCTATCTTCCTCCTTCCATCTGAAATTAACTTGTTCCACTGCCACATAAGAGTTATAGTTTTTACTTTCATTTGCCTTTTTTGTGTTTCCCCATTACAGAATTCATTCAATGAAGCAAATATTGAACACTTACTACATGCCAGGCACTCTTTTGGGTGCTCAAAACACATCAGTGAAATAAAGCAAGACAAAAATTCCTGCCCTAATACAGCCTATATTCTAGAATGTAAGATCCATGAAAAAAGGAACCCTGTTCAGTGTTGTAACCACGGGAACTATAACAATCCTTGCCTCAAAGCAAATGCACAAGTATTTGCCACAAAAGTGATTGAAAATGGGCTAATCTACATTTTCTCAGTCTGTGTACAACATACCTCATCTCAAATATCTCCACCTATCTATTAGAATAATGATCAAATTCTTGTTTCAGACTTCAAAACAGCCATATTTATATTGTTTCCCTTTAGACTCTTACAGGTGAAACACAAATTTGCAACCACAACTACACAATTCTGGCTCTAATTTCAAATTCTCATAACAATAAAAGCTTTGTGACTACAGCACCCGTTTATGTTTAAATCCTTTAGAACTTGTGAGTCTTTCTGGACTAAACTGGAACCAATTATCCCTGCACCCAGACTACCTTTATTTCCATGTAAATTATGTTTATATAATATGCAAATGAAATTATTAACTAATTCAAGATTGAATGACTATTCTGTAAACACATAAAATACTTCTGGAAACAGACCATAATATACTCATTACAACAGGAAATTACTATAGCCTTACTTCACTTTGCAGTTAAGAAAACCTGGGTGAGTGGAAGCAGGTGTGCATACACTCAACTGTCGGAAGCTGCACGAGGCCTTGAGTCTAAAATTGGTTTTCCTGGGGCACCTGGGCAGCTTGGTTAAGTGGCTGACTTCGGCTCAGGTCATGATGTCATGGTTCGTTGGTTCGAGCCCTGCGTCGGGCTCTGTGCTGACAGCTCAGAGCCTGGAGCCTATTTCAGATTCTGTGTCTCCCTCTCTCTCTCTCTCTCTCTCAAAGATAAATATTTTTAAAAATATAAAAATAAAATTGTCTTTCTCAAATTATTACCCAAATTTAAAGACACACTTTTTGCAACTACATACAATGCTACAAGGACAAAGAACATATCTAACACATTCATATGGGATAATCCCAAATACAAGGGATTGTGTAAATGTAAGTAAGCCACAAAAGCCAAAATACATTTTCTCAGAGAATATACAACTGCTACTTGTGGTTCTAAAATACTGAAAATAATTCATCCCAATATATAAAAAAAATTGAAACTATTAAATCATTGATGGGATGTTTTAAATCTCACATTATCTTTACCCCTGGATTCACTCTAAGGCCATGTCATTTCAGCCAGAACTCTATATTGAAGTGAATTCAACCAAAATGATCTGCTTTAATAATCTGTTAACAAAATTCAGCAAACTTGTCACCATGCATTAACAGAAGCTGACCCAAACCTTTCAAAGAACTGATTATATCCCCATTCATCAAAGCTACAACTCAAATAATGGGTCATAATAGATTTAACTACATGTTTTTGTTTTTCATCTACCTACTACACTGGGGTTAGTGGATGAAATTCACTTCATATATATTTAAAGGTATAAAGTTGGGTCTCCACTATGTTTGAAACACTCAATAACTCAAAATCGTTCCCTATAATCGCAGGCTTTAAGTTACATAAACTTGATCAAGACCTGCCAAAATTTACAAATGTGTTGCAGACGACAAAGCTTCAAGCAACTCATTGAAAGTAGTTCTAGCAACTTATTTAAAATATTTGAATCATTTCTCATCGATTTCCCAATAAATTGATATATTCTTACAAAAAATTTACAAAACACTAATGTAAATCATACTTTGAGGGTTCAAAAATTTACTTTAAAAAGTAAAAGACATACTCTACTCCTGTCTTTGTATTTCATATTTTCATACCACTTTGCACTTAGAAGCTCACAACTCATTTCACTCCCAAATTACAATATAAAATTCTCTTTTCCTTGCTGGTTATCTTAAGAAGCAGAATTACAAACTATGTCTTCATCCCATGGTATTACTGTTACTTTTAAAATACTATCTTTTGGGGGTGCCTGGGTGGCTCAGTTGGTTAAGCCAACTGAGATCTTGGCTCAAGTCATGATCTCATGGTCAGTAAACAGGAGCCCTGCATCAGGCTCTGGGCAGGGCAATGTCAAGCCTGCTAGAAATTCTCTCTGCCCCTCCCCTGCTCAAGAGCATGAGCATGCACATGTGCTCTCTATCAAATAAATATACATTTAAATGCTAGCTTTTGCTTTAAAACTGCTGTTTAACCAACCGCTGATAAGAAATACCCTTAACTTTTTAGGAAAACTGAATCATATATAGTAGATTCCAAATCTTTCTATCTTTCATCTGTTTTTACTACCATGATGTAGTAGTATGCAAAATATAAAACTAAAACCTAGTTTTTAGGACTGTTGGTTTAACACTTAAATCTAGCCACAAATTCATGAACCTGTGAGTACAGATTATTCCTCGTTTACAAAATTTAGCTACCTTACATTTAGACAGTATTTTTAATTAAGTACTGTTGATTAAAAGAAAGAAATGGTAGTTCAGCACAAACTCCATTACAGATCACAAAGCCTCTACAAAACATGGTAAATACGTAAGCCTGTCAGTTTTCATTACCATTGTTTTTATAAGAAAATGAACTCTAAGTTCAAATGGTATTAATCCAAAATTTTAAATATCAAGTAGTACACTGAAACAAGAGCTCTTTAGGCACCTAGGAACCATAGTTTTCAAGAGGTTCCTTTTGTAGTTAAGAGTAGTCTCTTCCTTAAGCCAATTAAGAAAGAAAGGGGGGGGTGTGGAAAAGAGTCGTCTCTTCCTGAGTTGCCTATAGCTAAGGATAGAATTATCCTTCTTCTAATAAGTCTATAGAATTGTCATACTAATAAAACCAAAATGACTTCACTTGAAATTTCTAGGAGAGTTAGTAGCCCTTAATCTTGAGCTTTCTGCTCCAATTTGTTACCAATGCTTTGAGAAACTGATGGACAAATATGAACTTTTCCCCTAGAAAAATATACCATCACAAAATTTAATATGCATATCATGGGAATTCACTACTTCCAGAATCATTTCCATGCAGTCCTTAGAACTTAGAAATTTCTCAAAAATATCTTGGTGGGGGGGGGGGGGCTGATTGGCTCAGGCAGTAGAGCATGTGGGTCTTGATCTTAGGTTCATGAGTTCAAGCCCCATGCTGGCCATATAGCTTACCTAAAAAAATAAATTATAAAAATATCTTCAAGTAGAAATTGGACACTAAATTTTACTATTGCTTCTCAATTATCTTTGATTTTAAATAGACTAGTTATTGGCTACTTAATGCAAAAAAAAAATTGTCGAGTCCTTTCTAATTCAAACTATTTGTAAAAATTAAACTTTGCTTCTACTGTAACTGAGATTTCACATATTTTTCTTCACTTCCAAGAAAGAAGGAAGAAATCTAATTTTACAGCTCCAAATACAAGGACTAAAAAAATCTTAGTTCATAAAATTTTAAAGGGAAAAAAAAGATTTTTGGTTTATTTCAAAAAATGAGAAAACATTTAAATTGATCATTTAAAGTAGAAAAACTAGACTTTTATCAATTTTTGAAAATGTAACACTTATTTTTCCTCATTTCAGAGATATATACATATTTCCAATTTATCCCTAATTAAAAACAAAAAACCCATCCACTTTATAACTAGTCCTTAACTTGGATCTAATAACATTATATACAGGACCTAATAATGGATGGTAGTTCTACGAGGAGAGAAAGGCAGGTGTATGAGACCATTTTGTCCAGATAGAACCCAATTAAAACAAGGTGCTGGATTATAATGGCTAGACCCTACTTCAACAGTCTCAAAGATAGCTGTGTAGGGTAGTATCAATTACATCACCTATTCTACCCAAATCAGACTAGGTAATAGGAGTAGAAAGGTTAACTCTCCACTCACAATAGAGCCACAACACCCTGGACATCCCAATGAAAAAGTTACACTATAGGAACCAGGTAGTTCCAATTTATTAATTATCACTTTAAAACCAATGTTTTCAGAATGTCTTTCCTAGCAGAATTATACTTTAATGTAAAGCTCCAATTCTAACCAACATAAATCAATTTTATTAAAAACACACCAATAGTACCAACATCTTGCAAAGTTATCCCTTCAATTAAAAGAGAAGCCGTGGCACTAGACTTAGTATTTCAACATTCCTAACTTCAAAGTTAAGATCTCAAATTTAAGATTATAATCTTAACAAAAATGTTAAAATATTATAATGGCACAAACATGTGCCCTCTCAACTTATCCAAATTTTTCTTTTTTAAACCCAAAGGGACTCATTTATCTCATTTTAGAACTGACAGTCTATTGACTTCCTATTTGAAAATTACTTCTGTAATTCATCAACTCCAAGACCTCATCAAATGTTGTTTTTTGACTTAGCAATCTACAATGTATGACAGTGTGCCAATTCAAACATTTAATCCCTAAACATCTAAGACTCAGTCAAGTTCTTCAATTTATTACAATTTGGAGTTATTTTTCAATCCAACTACACTAATAAATAACAACTAAATTCTAAAATTGAGTAAAGTCACGGGGGTGGGGGGAGGATTTCTACTTAAAATTGTTTCTTAAAAATTAAGAGGCATGCCCAATTGTGTTCAGCTTATATTATTAAAATTGGTTAAATAGGAGTACATTAATAAGTTTTATTTTCTCAGTGGTAAGACCTAGAATTTGTCTGTCCTTCACCACAGAAACAAAATATGGTAACAATTACCAGACAGTTCACATGACAATACTGCAGATACATTTTGATCATGAAATGCTTTCTTAATCAGGGGGTATATACAAAACTGTCATCTAAATCTGCCCCATCTTTAATGATCAACATACCATTATACTTTTTTTAGCTAGACCCTCAATGTCCAAGGCAAAAGTTTGTTTTAACCATTCACCTTTACAAGTACATCATGCTTCAACAAATTATCAAAATATTTTTGTTTTTCTAAAGTTAACTCAGAATTCAATTATTTCTATGTTTAGCCTACATTTTCAATATTGTGTAGCATGCTATTTTCAATATTGTGACTTATATGGCCTACTACTACTGACAACATGAACCAGGACTGTACAGCAGCAATTTACTTGGTAGTGCTTACATCCTTATATTAAATTCAGTATCTACTCTTGATGTCTATGCTTCACTGACCATAGTTTTGGCTGGATGTAAATTGAAACAAATTCTAAACAGATGATGGAAAAAGGTAGCTTAAAGGAAAATAAAAATCCCTCACGCTCCTCAGAGAGACTGCACATGTTACTAATGATATCCATTGTACTATAAGACGTCAAAATTATTTCCGTGAACAAAATTATCTATAAAGTTTAACAAACATTGATACTTTAGTTGAGTTCAGCTCGGAGTTCAGGTTGTAGCTCGGGACTGTCCAAAATACTCAGAAGCAAGACTTAACTAAATGTCTAACACGTACTGTAGTGCTACCTTGCTTTTATAAAGCATCTCCCCACCTTCCCTGGCTGCAAAACAAGAACTACAAATTAAATTCCAAGGCAGTATAACACCAACACCCCAACTTGAAAGTATGATCTGTAAAACTTAGAAACAAAAATAAAACCAAAAGACAAGATTCTGCAGTCACAAGCACTTTAATTTTTAAAAACAAATCACTTATTAAAAAATAAATGGCACCAATCTACTCTAAAGTTGACACAAGTAAAATAAATTGAGAGGTTCTGTCTGATAAGTGCTGAAAGTCAGTGCTACACCAGACAATCTCAACTACTACATGCACTTATCACTTGGCTTATCTGTAAAGTTAGACTTAAAACACTACTCTCAAAAATAACATTCAACTGTCAGAACCATTTTACTTTAAAAGGCTAAATAACCCAAACAATTTGAAGAGCTTTATTTTCAAAATCAACATTACAGAGCATAATTTCTACATTTAAAATTCTTACAGTACCAAATAGAAGTATTACAGTACAATTTTCCACAACAAAATTGCAGCACACAAATCTTGCGACTCCTTGATTTCCTTGAACTGTCAATACGCTGCACCCTGTTTAAATGGCTGTACCTGAAAACCAAAGTATGCAATTCCTTAAGATTAGAAGTCATCAAGCTATACTGTCAAGAATCTGGGGAAAATGAGAGGAAGATTCTATTATCCTTGTGTCTCAACCCAGTTTCCACAACAAGGTAAAGCCATAGCTATGATAAAATGTCTATTTGCTGTAAATAGTTAAATACTGAAACCCACCCGATATAAAACATCTGAATGTGAAGATTTCTGTAAAATGAACTCACTTAACTTTAGTTCGGTTATCGATAAGTAAGGACCCTCTTTCGAAATCTAGATCTATAAAACATCTTCTTAAATTGGGTCGTTTCTTCCCCTATGTTGAGAAACCAGAAAGAAGGCAGACTTACACTTAAAAAAAAAAAAAGCTATTAATAAAGTTACAGGCTTTAGAAAAGCTACGTGCTCCAAAATAAGTCTGCAACATAGTCTCAAAGATCAAAGAAAAAGTCAGGGATAGACAGTAGTTTATTACCCTCCGACTAATTAGAATTGGGGAGGACTGAATGCAAAAGTCCCAAAGATACAGAAAATGAATCTTATCTTCTATAAAAGTCATCCGAGCAAACACGCAGTACTCTCAACACTCTGTTGCAGGGGGTAAAAGGAATACAAGCCTCACAGACCTGCTGTCAACATTACATGCCCCAGTGAGGCTCCCCGTGGGGGCCGCACAGAGCCCAGCCACCTTTCCAGGCCATCGGGAAGCGAAATTCCCCCACTGTGCACGGAACTTGCGCTCCCCAGCGCCCGCAGCGCGCGAAGGCCGAGGTGGCCCTAGAACGCCACCCAGCGGCCTGCCGGGAGGGCTGCAGGCGGGTCCTCCGCGGCTCCCGGCTCGCCGCACCCCCACCGCCACCCAAGCCCGATCCCCTCTCCGGATGCACAAGGCCCAACCCAAGAACTAAGACCACAAAATGGCTGCCGGCAGCTTCGTCACGTGACCCCTTTGTGCCTTTCGGGCTCCCGAACTCCGCGGGACCCGGGTACAAGTGGCCGGGGTCGGCGGGTGGCCTTAGAGGGGGCCCCGCCGGGCCGCGGCGGCCGGGGGTCGAGGCCGGGGGAGGCGGGGTAAAGGCCCGGCCGGCGACTGAGGGTCGGCGGCGAAGAGAAGATGGCGGCCATTTTGTGTGGGTATGCTGCTCCGCCGCCGCCGCAGGCAGCAGAGGGAGCGGGGCCTGGCGCTGGGTCGGACAGGGGAGTTAACACGTACCGACTCCTCTTCCTTCTCCATTCCGGTGGGCATCTGCGGCACGGCCCGGTTTATCGAGGCGTATTCGTGCAGGTCGGGCAGATCCTCACAGCGGAAAACCGGCAGCGGCTTCGAGGCGTCTAGCGCCCGCGCCCGAAACGACAGTTTACTCATCTCAGGCGCAGCAGATACCTCTCCGCTCTGGGGAAACGGCCCCGGCCAGCGGGATCATGGAGAACCGGGGGTTCGGTCCCCACTCGCCTACCGCTGCCGGGGACTTGAGGGGCGGAGCGCAGAGCCCGCCGTCCGGGCACTAACACCAGCCGGGAGGGTGGGAGGCTGTGCCGCTCCGCTCCTCTCTCGCTCGCTCTCTTCAATACGCCATGGCCAACATGGCGGACATTAAAACTCCACTGTGCGCTCTTCAGCCAACCCCAGCCATTCCCCACACTGCATCGCGCAGGGGGGCGGGCAGGGGGGGGGGGGGGGGGAGCGCGGGCTCGAGGCCGGGCGCCGGCACGGAGCGCGCGTCCCGCCAACCCCCGGCGCCCGCCGGCCTCGCTGCTCGCGGCCCCCACCCTCCGCAGGCCCGGAGGCGGACGGGCGGGACGGGGCAGACTGGGCGCTCGGACGCCGGGAGCCGACGCCTCGATCCTCCTGTTCCTCCTTATAGCGCACACGCTCACTTTCTCACGCTCGCTCCCTCCCCGCGCCGTTTTCTGACAGGCAGAGGTGCAGGCAAACTACCCAGCCGCAAGCCGGCTTAGCGAAAGGCCACGGCGGGAGAATTGCGGGGTGGTGCTATTACTCGGGGGGTGGGCGGGCTCGGCACCTGTCACCCCCGCCAGCGGCCAGCGCAAGGGGCGGGGGCGACTCTGGGGGGCCAAAGCCGCCCTCGGTGGGGGTTAGGAGGGGCGCTCCAGACGGCGCTGCGCACCGATGGCAAATTCAGTGGGTGAATGCATGTCTTAGTTATCGCGGCTTTTTAGGTCTTTAAAACAAAAATACAAACGAAATTAGGGGCAAAATAATACTTTGGGTGAACTTTTACCAGCGATTATTTTTCGTCTAATGAAATTCTGGATTATAATATTTGACAGGCTCCGCAGCAAATCTTTGGTCAGTTCCCATCCACTGAACTCAGTATAAACGGTACGCATCCTTCTCCGCTCCAAAATAGGTCTTTTTTTAATCTTGCATTTTATGTACCCATATTCACACTTTTATTGTAATTGAAGCAAAAGGAGTTCTTATCGGGCACTATGACCTTAAGGGAAAAAAAAAATTTTAAACGACCTACTTCAGGATTGCACAGCCAATTCATTATATGTAGCTCATGATTTTGTTTGCACTGAAGGAAAAAGCTGCTTCTATGACATAGTCATGGGTTCACACTTATCATTTGTTCTCTGAAAAACTTTATAAGATTGAATCATATAAAGCCTGTAGTGCTCCTGCCAAATTGAAACAGAAAAAAAGGGGAAGAACTGATATATTAATTTTTGGTTTATATTATACATGAAACTAGGTATCCAGAGAGCTCCTTCCGGTGGCATATTAAACAAAAACCAGAAAGACTGTTAGGGTGGGTTTAGTAGGTTTGGCAGCAAAATTTCAAACGTTCACTGAGATAGAAAAATGTTTTATAAGTCTGCTTTTCTCCCTGGGGCTACACAGTAAAAATAATCACAATTCTTAAATACTGGGTTGGATGGGAACTGTTAACTTGCTTAAGGCACATAGGAAACTGCTATCTTCCAGGCTGGTTTAGCTACACTCTACCAGGTGGGGAGAAGAAAAGGAACACACAGACTCCAGTTCTCAAAAATTACCCTAAAATTCTCATACTGACAACTTACCTCTGGGAGGCAGAGGGACTTTCATCCACATTTTCTATACTAATACTGAGCATTTATTCAATGAGCAAACATTTATGAGCCCTCGTGGCCTTCTAAGTATGCTGCTGATGACTTATCACTGGCAGAGCTCAGAGCTCGAGCAGAAGGACCTGTAGATGAAAACTGCCACACCTGAAGTAAGTGTTATACTGAAAGCACAGGCTATTGTGGGAACAGGCAGGAGTGGCACCCAATCCATAGGCAGTGGCTCTAATGAAAGCATTCAGGGAAGGTTTTTTTGGAGGAGATGATATCTGAGTCAAAATTGTGTAGGATAAGTATGAGGTAACCTTGCCAAAAAAAAACAAAACAAAACAAAAAAAATGAAGAGAAGTATATTAGGCAAGAGAAGCAGCATGTGCAAAGAATTAGCCACGAGAGCCCGTATCATATTCTGGGAGCCTCAAGAATTGCCAACCACACTGTGAAATAGACACCTATTTAGCCAAGTTTAAGAGTTCTGGTTCAATATTAGTCTAGTAGTCCTCTGCAACCTACAATATTAGATTTCTGAAAATCCCACAAGTAGAAATCCATTGATTTTATAGAAGACTTCATAGCACAAAGTCTTTACAGACTTTATAGAACAAAATAGGATCTTAAGTTATGAATGAACCACCACGGAAACAAATATATGTATTTTTAAACTTCATGAAAATAACAGCTTATGGATAACATTTTCTACATCCCTTATGGATACTGTACAAATCAGTTCCTTGTTCTCTAGAAATTCTAGAATCATCCTCCATGGCAGGTTCAGAGATATGCTTACAAATTAAGCTTGCCTTTTCGCAGATAATATGCCTGCTAAGTGACGTTTTCTTTTTGCAGCAACTCTCCATTCAGCTCAATGACCTGGATTTCTGACTCCCAGGTCCTACTGGGTTTTCAAGGACCCAAAGACTGGAGTCTCAAGCTTCATACTCAATTCAGTTCCCTCTCTCCTAAGGGCCAGGAGTGCAGAAATAAAGGTTCAGGCTTAAATGTAGGGAATACAAGTAAGATTCTGATAAGGGGATACCCAGTAAACCAAATGACGAGTACTAGGCAGTATGGTGAAGTGCATTGCTATGGGAGTTCAGAAGGAAAAGTCAGTTTCACCTGGGCTGATCAGACATCATGGAGAAGATAGCATGTGATTTGGTTCTGAAAGATGACTAATATCCCAGTTGGTAATGGCAATGGACTGGTAGAAGAAAAGGTATTCATGGGAGAAAGCAACTGTATGAACAAAACAGTGAGAGAAGGCAACTGCCAAGTGTGTGAAGGTGAGGTTTATTTGGCCAGAGTTCAGTAGAAGACTCCAAAAACAAACCAGGTGTGTGGTAAAACTGGTAAGCTCTTGGGTTGAGGGAGTAGGAGTAGAAAGTAAAGAGATAGAAGTTTTAATGGTAATAATAATTACTCATATCATCATGCTGAAATGTGCTTCATTTCAATTTACACCAAATACAGAAATTCTGCTGAAAACACAACCAAGAATGTGTGAAATGCAACTGCTCTAACACTGCAGTTTGCTATACATAATAAACCTGAAGTATGGTTCTAAATTTTAGTTCATGTCCAATATGTGCCCAAGTCTTATTATTTATTCTTTGAAACTGTATCTAGGATTTGTCTCCTTATTTCCATTCCCATTGCCTTAACCATCGTGCCAGCTCTCATCACTTCCCAACTGGAAAGTGGGAATTCATAATTATATTCATTCATTCCTTCAAGAAACCGTTATTAACCACCTACCTAACAGGAATCTGCAGGTACTCTTTTAGTGGCTAGTGGTAACTAATAGTGGCTGGTAGAGGTTCCCTGGGTATATGAAGGACAAACTGCCCTTCAGGGCTTCATAGTTCATGCCACCCAACCAGTGTGCCTAAATCCCCATTCCGTGGGTATCCTCCCTTCCCCAAGTCACTTATTTATATCTGCTCTTTATTTTGCCCATTAGATAAAGCCAAAAAAAAAAATTTTTTTTTTTTGGTATGGTTGTTAAGGCCTCATAACTTTGCCTAACTCTGTCCAACATCGTTTCTCATTATTGCCTAAGACAAGCTCTTCACTCTGGCTGGTATGTCTCATAGCCATCTTTAGAAATCAGCATGTCTTTCCTGCCTCCAGATTTTTATTCATTCCTTTTTCTCAGTTCTCCCTGACTGACAGTATATTTCTAGCTAACGAAATGCGAAATACGACCTCACAGGAATGTTTTGAAGATTCAATAAAACATTCCATGTAAATATTTAGAATGGTCTCTAGCCCACAGTAAACATTCAGTAATTATAAACTATTGTTATTATCCCTCAAAATCCAAATCAAATATCATGCCCTCCACGAAATTGTGACTACTTAATCTCTCTGGGTTCTAATTTCCTAATATGAAGAATGAGTGAGTGGTTATGTGAATTCAAAATAATTCTTCTTAAGTCTGCACCATTCTTTCTCATCTCTGAACTCCCATTACACTTCCAATCAGTAAGAATAATACCTACCATTTACTATGTGCCAGGCAATGCGGAAGTACATTTTATTTTTTTTTATTTATTTTTTTTATTAAATTTTTTTTTCAACGTTTATTTATTTTTGGGACAGAGAGAGACAGAGCATGAACGAGGGAGGGGCAGAGAGAGAGGGAGACACAGAATCGGAAACAGGCTCCAGGCTCTGAGCCATCAGCCCAGAGCCCGACGCGGGGCTCGAACTCACGGACCGCGAGATCGTGACCTGGCTGAAGTCGGACGCTTAACCGACTGCGCCACCCAGGCGCCCCCGGAAGTACATTTTAAATGTATTATCTCATTTAATTTTCATGAGAGTCCTCTGAGATCTGTCCTGTTATAAAGGTTGCAGAACCTACCTATGGTCACAAAGCTGGTGATGGGCAACGCTGAGATTGAAATCCCTAGTGTCTGATTCCAGAGTGAAGCCCCCATATCCAGGTTATAAAGTGAAGCATGGAGTGAACTACAAGTCAGAAAAAAGAGATGTTGAATGTAGCCTTCCCTTTCAAGAGGCTTGGCAATGAAAGGAGGAGAGGCAGAGACAAAGGGTAGCTATTTGGGTCACAGATTGTGTTGTTTTTGAAAGTGGGAGAGATGTGGGCATGTTTGTACACTGAAAACAAAGAATCGTATAAATTGATTAATGTTAGAACTGTCTTCTGAGGCAGGAAGGAAAGAGGGCAAAAATGGATGGTGATGCAAAGAAGTTACACTGTCTTTGATTAAACAATAAGATTTAAAAAACCATGATGCCAGTTTTGCTAGCAGGAGTCTAGATTCTTCATTCCTTCAAGCATTCAACAAATTTTGATTGGATGTTTACTAAGAACTAGGTGAAGCAGTTTGTGCTGCAGAACAATGATAAACAAGACATGATCCCTATAGCCTCATAGAGTTAATAATAAAGTGAGATATTGCTTTTACATTTAATTGAGAAAAAGTGAAATTAATTTCTTTAAAATGTGTGAATGTATAATAATGATCTCAACATGAGAAAATGATAATAGGGCTATAAGGGAGCATTGTGCAAAAGCACTACATTTTCACTTAAAGTTATTTTTCCTAACTTTCTGCTTCTTAGTTTCATGATAAGCTATATAAAGCAATGGCATCAAATAATTCTTCCAACATAACATTTAGGAAAATAAAAACTGGAAATGCTTTCATGATGTGTTTTTCCCCCTCAAGGAAATATTGGAAAGTAAATATTGCAATTGTTTTGCAGTGTATTTAATAGGGTGTCAAAGAAATAATATCTGAACTGATTCTTCTACAGAGTTGATTTATACATGGAATTCTGTATGGAATATTTAAGATCTATATTTGAGATAAAATATTCAGAATGTATCCAGAAATAATCTATCTCTACCTTAAAAGAATAAAGGGAAAATATTAATCTTAGCAAACTGTAGCAGGATGGACTCAAAGTTATTTCAGTTTACCTTTATCTCCAATACAAATTTTAACTGGAAAAAAAAAAAAGAAAAGAAAAAGAAACACAACTCAAACAAATTGGGCCTGAGAATGAATTAGAATATTTTTAAAAATTCACAAAATGGTGCCAGCAGTATTGAAATTTAAAAATTAAAAAAATAATACATCGTGTTGTGAACTATAAAATCCTAAATTTGTAGAAAATCTATTATGAACCCAGCAAGGATTTTGCCAAAATGGTCTAAATTTTCTCTGGAAAGAAAAAAGGTGATTAGGTAAGTTTAACCATTTTGAGGACTGGGCTTCCTTAATTCCCAGGTCCAACACATGATCTGAGCTTTTCTTCCCCAGTCCTAGTAGGCAGTTGATGAGACTTCTGTGGCATTATTTTAGTGAGGATAACACTAGACTACTGGATGCAGTTGGATGCATAAGTGGGAGTTATAAACAGGAAATCATTTGAAACTTGAATAACAATTTAGTACTTTAGAGGAATGTCACACATTCCAACAATTAATTTGCCAGAAGAATAAAAGTCCGCCTTAGAAAACAAGGAAATTGAAGAACTAAAACATATATATCATATTTGGTAGTATTTATCTAAACTGAATTTTGTTAAATTCGTGTTAACTCATTTAATGCAGTGAGTGGAACTTACTGACAAGACTACTGTGTACAGCCCAGGTGTTTGGAGCAAAGGTTGTAAGGAGCAAAGACCTAAAAATGAGCAAGTTCGGAGAGAAGAGAGGAGCGGGCCGGGGGAGGAGGAGGAAAAGGGAGGGAGGGAAAGGGAATGTAGTAACCTTTTAGGTGTCTTACAGTCTGAGCACATAAAACATCCTATAGTTGAGCTTTAGTTTTACTAAGCAACATAAACAAATCAGTATGGTATAAATGGTAAATAGGGTGAAGAAATGAAACTTGGGGAAAAGCGAAAAACTGTTCATGAAGTAGAAATTCATATTGGAAGGTTTATATCAAATTTATCAGTGGGTGGTAGACAAAAAACAAAAAAGATTGGGAAGAGGGCTTTCAAAAGGGAGAGAGACTTTTTGAGTTGCTATTATTGCTTTTATGACTCAAGGCAGGAAATCATTTTCCTTTTGAAACGTGGGGCACAGAATTATCTTCTCTATCATCTAATAAGTTAGTATTAGTGAAATTAAAGTTTTACTTTCACTGTATTCTTTATGATACGTTGAGCAACTGTTGTGCCGATTAGTTAGATAAATACTCTAAATCCAGTTTCTCCTCTCTTCCGGAGTAGGGAAGGGAAAGTGACGATTTCAACCGCAAGGACTGAGATTATAGGTGTGAAGAATGATTCATGGAGGAGGAGAAGGGCATGGAGAACAGAGCCGGAGAGATACGAACATCGAGGAGACAGCAAAGGGGCAAGAGCCAGGAAAAGAACAGAGAAGGAGAGACAAGAGGCTGGGAGAAGCACAGAGAGAAGCTGGGTGAGGTAAATGTTTCAAGGAGGACCAAAAAGATTAATGAGGAAGACCAAAAAGAATGAGGCCGTCACTGGAGATCATAGCCAGCAAGATTTCTATAGGACACTGTGGGCGGAAAACATACTCTGGTGAGTTGAGATGTGAACTGGAGGAGTCATAGGCTGAGTGGTGCCTGAAGCATGTTAATTAATCATTTACCAGGCGAGCCAAAGCCAAGTAAAATTTTGAAGTGATTTCCCAATACTTTTTCTGTGATAGTTTTCTTGTTACTTGCCCACAGGAGTGAGAGCACCTCAAGGCCAAAAATCAGCCTAGCTTCAGGACAGAGCCAGGGACACAGCGTGGCTAACATCATCAGCACCTCCCACATTAGACATTAAAAGAGAATACATTCCATTATTTCACAAGTCTTTACAAAATCCTAGTTACAGGAGGAAGTAAAACTTATCTTCCATCTTTAAAGTTGCAGAAACTAGTAAACAAAAAACCAACCCAATTTGCTTAAATGAGTAACTAATAAGGACATAAGTCATATCCAGATCTTAAGATTTCTTCTGAATTAAGTTTCCCAAACACTAGACTCATAAGCCAAAAATTAAACACAGGTACACTGTGGTAGCACATATGCAGCACCTGGGTGGCTCAGTTAACTGTCCGACTCTTGATTTCAGCTCAGGTCATGATCTCGTGGTTCATGAATTTGAGCCCTGCATTGGGCTCTGCACTGACAGCCTACAGTCTGCTTGGGATTCTCTCTCTCTCTCTCTCTCTCTCTCTCTCTCTCTCTCTCTCTCTCTCTCTCCTCTCTCTGTGCACTCCCATCAAAATAAATAAACATTAAAAAAAAAAGCAGTAAGTTAGAAAAATACTATTATATATATATATTTTTAAAAATGTATGGGCTCATAAGGCAAAGGATCAGGACAACTCCTGCAGAAAAGAAATCTTTTACAAATGCTTATTACAGTATTTTCCAAATTTATCTGACCATGCAACCCCTTACTATGTACTATCAATTATTACCTTTAGTTCTATAAACACACACTTTGGGAAATTCTAATCTAGGTAATTCAAGGAAATAAAAGTTTTTTTCTGATCAAGTTATTCTTTTAATTACTTGAGAAGTCTGAACATGTGAACTTTGAAAAAAGCATAACGATCTTATAAATGTAAAGTATTATCCTTATTATCAGTTAAGATTTTTACCCTGCTAAAACCAGTGTAAAATAAGACATTTAAGTATAAAAATGAACAGAATTCTGACACAGAATTTAGCAGATTGCTATACTTTGACAATATATTGGGTATTTAATACCAAGTAAACCAAAATATTTAGCTATGTTTCTGTCTAGAAGTTTCTCTGTTAAAAAGAACATGGTGAACCACTTTGATCCAGAGATTTCTATTCTAACTTAAAACTCTTGGAGCTGCAGTTTCTCCATCAGTGAAATAGTAATCAACAGAATCTACCATGTAGGTTGATACATTGATTCAATGGAATCATTAATGCAAAGAATTTATCAGGAACCTGACACAAAAGTAATGCTCAATAACCATGAGCCATTTTTAAAGGACATTTTAATTCTATTTTATCCCATAGGTCATTTTATTTTTCAGAGCTTTTTTTTTTCTGTATATACAGTATAAAACAACATGAATTGTAAAGACTTTCAAAATTCTTACCTAAGGACACAAAACAAAACCAAGCTAAAAAAGTCCTCACATGAAACCAAAGTCCAACAAGATACACACACACACACACACACACACACACACACACACACACACACAACTAATTTAGATAAAACATTACATTCATCTTCTAGATTTTTTTGTTTGTTTGTTTTGGGGTGCCTGGATGGCTCAGTCCGTAAAGCATCAGACTTTGGCTCAGGTCATGATATCACCGCTTGTGACTTCCAGCCCCACGTTGGGCTCTGCGCTGAGAGCTCAGAGCCTGGAGCCTGCTTCGGATTCTGTGTCCCTCTCTTGCTCTGCCCCTCCCCCACTCGTGCTTTGTCTCTGTCTCTGTCTCTCTCTCTTAAGAATAAATAAAACCTCAAAAAAAAATTAGATTTTTTTTTGTTTCCCTTTAGTAACTTTGTATCATTCCTAGGTTTAAATCTACAAGGAGCTTTGGTGCACCTTTCCCCCCCATTGACAAATGACTCATTGAACTCAGTGACTACTCAATCTCCAAATCTGGTCAAGCAAGCTCCCCAGGGGGTCAGAGCCTCTCTGTACAAGCTGCTACTGTTTCCCTTAGGCTGAGTGCTTTGTGTAAAAACAGTCAAAGGATAAGTAACATTTTGGACTCCGAGTAGCAACATGGTACAGTAAGTAAATCCAGGCATCATGTGCTAAAAGGAATACTGGCATCCATGTTTAAAGCTCTGGATGCTAATCTAATATCTACCAGTTCCCAGCAGTATGATCCCATAGAAATGATTTAGTTTCTAAGCCTTAAGTATCTCATATACTTAGTTTAAAGAATACTTGTTTTCCTCTCTTTTAGGCCATTATGAAGAACAAATGAGGTAATGTAGTGAAAAATTTTTGACAGCTACAAAGTACTAAACAAATATTAAGGAAGAATTTATTATTTCAATTTCACTGTAGTGGTTAGGAAGGGCATACACATACCCTTGCCCCAAAATAGCATATTGGAACAGAAAATCCATGACCTGTCCAAATCATGCAGTTGATCACAGAAGATTGTTGGCAGACTGAGGGGGCTTTGGACATTTCCTTAAATGGAAAATCTTGAACACAATACCAAATTCACCCATTTCATTTATGTTTCAATAATCTTTTTTTGCCCCTTAAAACCTATCATAAGTTTGAATTATTCTAAGAAATGTACCTGTATTCTAATTCTTACAATTATAAATTTTTATCATTTTAATATATTTTTCTCAAAAATTCCTCTTTCTCATCATCACTCCATTTAGAACAGAAAATTAATAAAAATGTTTTTCTCTGAATTTTCTCTGCTCACTAATTTCCCACATTTTATTATTTTTAATTTAAAAGCATTTTTAAAATATTTGTTTATTTTTGAGAGAGAGAGAGAGAGAGAGAGAGAGAGAGAGAGAGACAGAGCACAAGCAGGAGACGGGCAGAGAGAGAGGGAGACACAGAATCCAAAGCAGTCTCCAGGCTCTGAGCTGTCAGCACAGAGCCCAACGTGGGGCTCAAACTCATGAGCTGTGAGACCATGACCTGAGCTGAAGTCAGAGGCTTAACTGACTAAGCCACCCAGGCAGCCCAATTTCCCCCATTTAAAAAGCAGCATTTAAGGTTTCTAGCAGATGATACACCAATAAAACAAATGGCTAATATGTAGTGGTTAAAATACTAACGCCAGAATCAGAGGTGATTTCGGTTTGATTCTCAACTCTGCTTTTTCCTAGCTCTGTAAACTTAAATTATTACTTCTTTGAGTTGCAATTTTCTCCTCTGTAACATGGACATAGTTCATGCCTCCAAATATTGTTTGGTATAGAAACCACGTAACCAAATTTACTGAGTTCTTACTGTGGCTGGCTGCTTTACATGCATTCTTATTAAAAATTTTTATTAATTTGTAAAAAAAAAATGTCAGCACAGAGCCGGACGTGGGGCTCAAACTCCAAACCATGAGATCATGAACTGAGCTGAAGCCAGATGCCCAAGTGACTGAGCCACCCAGGTTCCCCTGCACTATCTCATTTAATCCCTACAAAATTTTACAATATAGTTTCTGTGCCTGTTATTATAGTAAGATTCCAATAAGAATTATTAGATAATACTATTTCACCAAAAAAGCTGAGCATTTTTCTTAAAAACAGATAAGGAATAGTTTCCAGTATAGGTTGGAAAGTTGGTTGCCTTGGAGAGGCTGAACCAGGTCCTAATTACCTTCATTTTAATGTAAATACTAAACGGGGTATACACTAGCTGTTCGGTCCTTATTTTCTTCAAACAGAAATACTCAAAGCCCAAACCTTAAAAAGAAGGAAATGTTATCTGAATAAAAACGCGTTCCTTCTCCCCCAATTTTTTTAAACCCTATCTTTTGTCCTTCTAGTCACAAAAATGCTAGTGCGTGCGCGCACACACACACACACACACCCTTATATCAGGTTTGTAGCAGACACTATTGTGTGTGTTCTGTTCTTCCATCTTAGCAGAACTCTCTGTCTTTATTTTCTTGGGTTGTTCCAGAATCTGTGCTTCTTCAAATACATTTTCATGGTCTACTTGAAAATTAACGTTCTTCAGGAGTAATTTTGAACTACATTCTGTCTAATGGTCTTTCTTAAAATTCTGTTTTCTCAATTCTCAGTGGGAATAAAAAACAAAACAATTTTAAGTATAGAGAAAAGAATCTAACTTAAAATTTTTTTTTAACGTTTATTTATTTTTGAGACAGAGAGAGACAGAGCATGAACGGGGGAGGGTCAGAGAGAGGGAGACACAGAATCTGAAACAGGCTCCAGGCTCTGAGCTGTCAGCACAGAGCCCGACGCGGGGCTCGAACTCACGGACCGGTGAGATCATGACCTGAGCCGAAGTCGGCCGCTTAACCGACTGAGCCACCCAGGCGCCCCAAGAATCTAACTTTATAATAATAGCAGTGCCTCTGTTATGTGGGTTTTTAAGACTATTTTTAGAAAGAAAGAAAAGGTTTTTAAGCCATGTTACATTTTATAATTGAGTCATCAATGAATTAAAAAATAACTCATGCTTGGCTATCTCATCTGTATTAGTTATTCACGAACATTTTATGTTAAAAGATGTAGGTTCTAATCCTGCTTCTTAACACCAACTAGCTGTGTAATCTTGATCTTAATGTCCTTGGGCCATTTGAAAAAAATGGACTTTGAAAAAAAGCACTAAGACTTGATCCCTCCCAACTTTCCGACTGTCAAACTGTATGAACATCTTGCCTTTTCTATAGTTGGTAGAAACAAAATGAGGATATGTGAAATTTTTTAAATGTAAAAGTCTAAGAAAAGATAATTAAAATTGAGATATATGATTTTCATAGTAATTATGCCTTTCGTATTTCTTGGCTATATGTTTACATAGTATAGAAAACCCTTACGAAGAGTGTAAGAGCAAATAAAGTGAAAGCTATGCCCTAGAGGGCGAGTGATTTCACTGAGTGAGTCAAAGATGTAATGCTCTGCTAGTTGGTAATTAGTAACACTCAATGCTTAAACAAAAGGATGCTTAGTAGAAGTAGCTTTGCCATAACTATGGTCAAATGTGATCTGAGAAATCCATGTAGCTTATAAGGATATCATTAAAACTGGAAAATAAGGATTGAGAATTATCTAAAGAAAGAGACACGGTTCAAAATAAAAGCTGAAGCAGAAATGATCAAAATAATTAAATCTAGTAATAGAGCTGCAATTAGTCTGATATTCTCACTGGAAAAGTACAGGGAATTTCTATGTAATAAATCAAGAAAATAACCCAATGCTATTATCCTGCCACTAAGAAAAATACCAAATAGAAACAACCAGAACAATAATAGTAACAATTTAACCAGTTTAACAATTTAAGAAGTATAAAGAGTACATTTAAATCTTTACATCAAAAAACTAGATTATTTCATACACTTTAATAAATTTTCCTAATGTTTTAATTATTGGCCCCTGCCTCTGTGCAAGCATTGTATTATGAACCATGGGAGATACAAAAGAAAAAGATGTTATTTCCTTTAATGGACTTAGTTCCTGTGAAAACAAACAGGGTATGTCCTGTGTGTACATACTGGTGTATCCTGGTTTGAAAGGTAATGTTAAAAATTTTCTATTTTTATATTTTTAAATTTACAAATGATTGAAATGAAATATACAGAAAATGGTTCATAAACTTATGAAGCTATTTGTTTTTATCTCCTTTCATGTTATTTAAGAACCGAACATTTATTCATCATTTCAAGTTTTCCTTAATGAAGGTGGAACTCAATATTCAATAATTATGGAATAGTCAGCCCCCAGTTTCTGTGGCCACTTAAAGTGACAAGTATAGGAGTGCCAGAGCAGCTCAGCTGGTTAAGTGTCCAACTTTGGCTCAGGTCATGATCTCACTGCTCTGTGCTGACGGCTCAGAGCCTGGAGCCTGCTTTGGATTCTGTGTCTCCCTCTCTTTTCCTATCCCCCGCTCATGCTCTGTCTCTCTCTCTCTCTCTCTCAAAAATAAATAAACATTAAAAAAAATTTTATTGTGCCTTGGTGGCTCAGTCGGTTGGGCATTAGACTTCAGCCCCGCTTCGTGAGTTTGAGCCCCGCATCAGGCTCTATGCTGACAGCTGAGCCTGGAGCCTGCTTCACATTCTGTGTCTCCCTCTCTGTCTGTTCCTTCCCCCCCCCCCCAAAAAAAACAAATAGACATTAAAAAATTTTTAAAAATTTTCTTCATGTGACAAGTATAACGTATTATGTTAATACAAGGAAAGAAGCATACATAAAGATGAAATGAGGCAATAAAAAGCAGGACATGAAGGGCAATCCATGCAGAGATCACAGCCTCCTAAACATGTGTGATGGGCACTGAGAGAACCTTGAAGGAACAAAGAAAGTTTCTCTGTAAGTGTGTGGTATATGAACAGTATTATACCATCTTCCTCATACAACGGAAGAGAGAGAGATTTTCTGGAGCATTCACAATGGTAAATTCCAGAGCTAAAAAAAAAAAAAATCTAAAGGGAAACTTCTAATTTTCTATTCTTCCTATCACGAACCATCCAAACTTCTAAAAAGGTTAGTAAAAAGCTGAATTTCACCAGAAAAATATGAAATTTAGGATAGTCTCAAATTTTATATAGAAAGAAAAATTCCATTTGAAAGTACCAAAATATCATAGTCATAAAAGGCCAAAACTTAAAATTCCATATATTTATGTGTAAAATAAAATGTATATTAAAATTTGTATTCATTATTTAACTAAAATTTTATTTTCAGGTGTTTTCTCATTTTTTTTTTTTTTTTACTAGTTCCCTTAGACACAGTGTAGCTGAACAAGGGTACTTTGAAAAAAATGCAAAATAGTTAAGAGTCATAAAGGTTTTTCAAACGAAAACCAATTGCTTTCAAATTGAAATTTAGACATTTTCAAATCTATATGAACTCTGAAAGGAAATAATACATAGACAACTGTTTATTTCTATGCTCTTAAATAAACAGTGATGTTATTCTGCCACCAGCCAGCCTGTTACTTTTCTTCTTTTCTCTTTTAATTTATTCATTTCTGGGAAAAGAACACTAAGTTATTATTAATATAAGTAGCCTTATAGATGCAAATTCATAATTGTCAAGAAATATTACAGAAGCAAATGCCCTACACATTCTTTTAACTTTTCAGTGCCCTCATGCTGCCCCCTGCTGCCCAGTGTCCACACTTACTGAAAACTGTCCCACATTTTTCAACCTTTTCTATTCCTCTTCATTCCCCCCATCAAAACTTACCTGGCCAGACATCTAGACCATTGAAGTTTTCTTCTACTCAGGCTAATAGGCAAACAGTGATGTAAGAAAGAAGCAGTTTCCTCCTATTTATCCCATCACCATTTTTTTGGCTAATTACAAACACTTGAATTGGTATTCTATTGGCAATAACGGACATCCAGATTCCCTAGCTTGGGATTCCGAATCCTCCTTGTGATGGCTCCAAGCTATCATCACAGGTCCATTTCTCCCAGTTTCTGCACCTCCCCCCCCCCCCAATTATAGCTTACTTTGTACCTACACTGGACTTCTAGCTGGCATCTCCAAATGCCATGTGTTTTCTCTCCTCCTTGCCTGTGCTCACATGGCTTTCTTTACCTGGAATGTCTTTTCTCAGTTTCTACATGTTAAAGCCTACTGTCTTTCAAGGCCCTAGTCAAAAGTATCTTTCTCCATGAAGTCTACCCCAATTCTCATTGGCTTTTCTCTTCTCCCTAATCCTCTAAGGCTCAGCACAATCTTGTTGCTGTTGTTTTTAATACAGTAGAAACTCAATAAATTTATTGAGATATATTTAGTGAACAAAATGCAGGTAACAAAGGAACCTTAATCATTACATTGAAAAGGATCTCTGACTTTACTGACATTTTACTGGGATTTACTGACTTTTAAGAGTAGCTGCGGAGGATAATGAGAGCCTCCTTAATACTGTGATATCCATACACCTGAATGGGGTTATCTTTTTAATTCCCAACACACTGCACAAAGCCTATTTTGATCACTGACATCAAGGGGGGGGGTCTATGAAAAAATGAACTTAGAGCATATACTGAGTGCTTAGACATGTCAGGTGCTATACTTGGTGCTTTAAGTGCTTTCCCTCATTGTAGTCTCACAAAACCAGGTGAGGTAGGTGATATTACCTTGTTTCATAGAAGAGGAAACTGAGGGTCTGCACAATTAAGTAACTGGCCCAAGGTTATACATGTAGTCAAGGGCAGAGCTAGGACTCAAACAGATCAGGAAAAGCTGTGTACTTAAATTGGTCTCATATGTCTTCAATAGAAATGTGTATGAAGAAGCCTCTTGTCAGCTCTTGTGAGGGTTAAAAAAAAAAAACAACCTTGTGAGTAGAATATGCTTGGAAATTGTGATCATATATTCAGACAAAGCCATGAAAGAGATTGTGTCAATTAAGTAACTCTTAGTATATCCAAGAGTTGATTGTCCTATACTACAGTATGTGAAGGATTCTGCCAAGTTCAAAGGTGTCTAGATTTAGATATAAATATAGATAAAACCTTTAGATAAAACCCTTTATATCTAAAGGATATATTCTAAAGGATTAAGAAATGCACAACCTATAAATATTTGTTCATTGTTGTAGCCACTTGCGTGTGTGTGGATCAAAGATCCTAACCTGACTTGGAAAAAGGTCCAGAAAGGTATGACTCAATATCTTGAGCAAATAATTTTACTTTTTTTTGACACAATGAATATAAATAAGGCTCAGCATATTACATTAGTGTCTCAGACACAGATACAGTGTGCTGCAGCCAAAACCTCTTCTCATCTAGACACCACAATAAGCTGAGAAGGCAGATAAAAATTTTCACTTGGGAAGGCATCACTCCAAAATTTTTTGGTAGGACATAATTGGTTTGTTAGACTCATTCTAAATCTTTCTGGGGTTAAAATATTCTTAGTAGGTAAGACATTCTTAGTAGGTAAGACTCTTTCAACTCCAGAAAGATGTAGAATAAGTACAAAAGTGTTTTGTAAGAGCTCAGCTTATTAGACTTTTAAGTATAATTCCTACAAAGTTATACGTGTGTTGAAACATTAAAGAGAACTTAGTCACCATACTTAGAAGTTAAATTTATTAGATATGTAAGACTTTCTTAACTTCTTGAAAATGTTTATGCAGTAAGTTTATAAGTGCAGTATAAAGGGGAATAAAGAGTTGGAAAGCATTTAAGTAATACTATAAATAAGACCAAAATTTAAAGGACCATGATTTCTAAAACTTGCAAGATTTATAAATATGATAAAATTTGTAAATTAAATTTAAAACATAAGGAAGAGCTTCCTTGGATATTAACTTTAATAAACTTCACATTATTTTTTAAAAACTCAAATTAATTTCAGAATAGTTTTTTAGTATGCAAGACTAACAGTGGCTATTGGGCCGTTTTTCTTCCAGCTGATGTTGTGTTCATTAGGCAGTCAATGCTTTATCCCACAGAATTGGCCTGACTGTCCAGTTATTCTTTAATTTGGTTTGAACCTTCCTCACTTTACAGGAGATGGATTGTAGCTTTTGAAATATTAAGATGAGATGTAGCAGTTCTAAATCTACTAATCTCTTAAATTTTTGGTTTAGGGCTTACTTCAATAGAGTGAGTAACTTAGCAATTCTCAACCCCAGCTGTGTATCAGAATCCTGTGAGTCACTTTTGGAAAATGCTTATGCCTAGATCTGATCTTAGACCAACTAGAATCTCTGGGGATGTGGTGCAGGCATTTTGTTTTTAAGTTTCTGGATGATTCTAACTACAGGAGGAGTTGAGAAGCACTGGTGCAACAGTGTGGGCCTGCCATAGTCTGAAGAACCAGTGCTGTCCAACGGAATTGTCTGCAATCGTGGAAACTGCTATAAATTGAATGCTTATGTCCCCCCAAATTCATATATTGAAATACTAAATCCTGATGTGATGGTGTTTGGAAGTGGGGTCTTTGGGAGGTGATTAGGTCATGAGGGTAGAAATGTCATGAATTGGATTTGTGCCTCTGTAAAACAAACCCCAAAGAGCTCCCTTACCTATTCTGCTGCGTGAGGACACAGAAGGCAAAAAGACAGCCATGTATGGACCAGGACATTATGACCCTCACTGGACACTTGAATCAGCCAGCACCTTGATCTTGGACTTCCAGGCTCTGTAGCTATGAGCAATGAATGTTTTTGTTTGCTTGTTTATAACCTACCCATGCTATGGTATTGTAATAGCAGCCTGAACAGACTAAGATAGAAACGTTCCATGAATCTGTTGCTCAATATGGTAGCCACCAGCCAGGTGTAGCTACCAAATTTTTAATTTTAATTCTAATTTAAACTTATATAGTTACAGGAGGCTCTTGACTACTGTGTTGGACAGCACAGTTTGTCAGGTTCAGACCATTTAAAATGCTCTAAGTTTATCATCATATGGATGCTGAATGACTCTTTTTTGATAGTGGACCACACCAGTCCACCCTTACTACTCTTGTCTCTTCAGGGTACTTCACATTAGCTTCCTGATGAAGCCTCTAGTGGTTAGAAAGGATAGCTCAAAGTTTACATCGGCTTCTGGGAATGTTAAGGACATTGAATCTGCCTTTTACTCATTTATGTTGGCAGTTTGTTTCTTGGACTTTCTATTTTAATGAAAAACGAGCAAAGGCCTTCAGAAATAAAAATTTCTTAACTGTCAAAGCACTGGAGCAATTAAACTCTTTGCAAAGGTCCTCTTTGCTCCTTGGCATGTGATAGTGTTTTTCAACTAGAGGTTGTGACCTTTGTCTTGGAGGTTGGAGAGTTTCCAGTGGATTGGGGCAGCAGCCTGAGTTTCAAAGCTAAATATAGGTCATTGGCATGGCAGCCTCTTTCTCAGTCTCATCGAAACCATGTCCTATTAATGAATGTGGGGCATTAATGGCTGGTGGGATAAAATCTTGAGAAAAAACAGAAAAATGCCATGGATATAGAAGTCTTTCTCAGATGTAAGCTGCTATTGAGCACAACTAAGTTCTATTTTTACCTACTTTTAAAAATAATTTGTAAATTGTAGATTGCTACTTAAAAAAGGGTAAAAATACACACATATATGATTTGTTGGCAAATAAATCTGAAATGTGATATTCATGCTGAGGCATAAGAAGACTCCTCCCTTTAGGTCATTGCTCAATTCTCACCCTTTCAGTGAGGCTATCTTGACAACCCTATTGAATATTTCAATGTGTGTTTATTCATGTATTTGCCAAATATTAAATGACATCCTCTTAAGTTTGGCATATTTCAAAGGCAAACTATTTATCATGGCAGGTACCATCCAACTCTCTAGAGCAGGGTCTCAAAGGGTGGTCCCTGGGGACCAACAGCATCAGCAGCACCAGCAGCATCTGGGAGGTTGCCAAAAATATAGCTTCTCAGGCTCCACCTCCACCAATCGAGTCAAGAACCCTAGGTGTGGGGTCTAGCAATCTGTGTTTTCAGTGATTCTGGGCACACTAAAGTTTGAGATCCACTGATCTAGAGTACAGTGAATCCCCCCAAAATATCCCAGGGGGTAAACTTCCATACATCCCCAACGTGGCTAAGACTGAAACATTCTGTACATAAAACTGAACTTGGAAGTTGTGAAATAGATGCCAAAATTCTATTGGGACATAGTGCTATGAATGATGTATTTACCCACTTCAACTAAGCCTCACGGAATCTCTAGGCTTTGATCTTTTTCTTCCCTATAAAAACCCAACTTCTGACAGAATTTCACGAGATATTCCTGAAGAGACAAGATGTGGTACAAGTGTGCCTTCAGCAAAGTCAACGTACAAAAATCAGATATATACACAGCTGGTAAGTTAGGTGGCCAATTACTGTTTTAACGAAAATGTTACTAGATTTATTTAAACAGTGACATCATATAGTGCTTTTAAAAGATGTCCATTTCATAACATAAATTTTACAAATGTCTAATGTGATAGTATAGAAGAATAGGTAAGTACACAGCCTCTGATTTCAAACTTCCCAGGTTCAAACTCCAGCTTTTTCATTTACTAGGTAACCTGAGCCAAATCTCTAAGCCTCAGGTTCTTCTTCTGGAAAATGGGTATAACAATTGTCCTATTTCCAAAGTTTGTGTGAGAATTTAAGGATATAACAAAAAAGTAGAATTTAGATAGAAGCTGGAGCAAAGTAGGCTCTGATTAAATGTTTGTTTTCAGTGTGTGTGTGTGTGTGTGTGTGTGTGTGTGTGTGTGTGTGTTTTAATTAGCTGCCTTTGTGCCCAGTCTGGTCTCTGTGAAAACAGATATTTAAGTTTTATCATTCAAGAAGTTCACACAAAGCAGTTAAAACTGATACAAAGCAAATAGAAGCTAACCATATTGAGCACTGGATACTGAGAAGGTATTCATTCTTCTAAGAGCTCTTGCCTAGCCAAACCAATCATGAGAAATTTCATCTCTTTATCATGACTGGGTAGGGTATGAACACATCCTACAAACCTAGTCAATGAGCTGTAAGAAGCATGGTGCTGTGAGCCTCTGGGAAAGAATTTCTTCCCTTATAAAAAGATGCATTAAGAGAAACTCTCTTCCCTTTGGAAATTGTAATATCAGGCTATGATGCTTGGAGCTGCAGCAGTCATAATGTGCCTATGAGGAAAGACATTGCTGACATTGTGGCAATATAAAAAAATGTAAACTGCTAAGGAGCTTGGTAACATTGTTAAGCTATTGAACCAAACCTAGAACAGGCTTGCTTCCTGTTAATGATTTAGTTGAAATAATAAATGTCCATATTTTTTATGCCACTGTCAGTAAGGTTCTATGTTAGTACAAAAGCAAACTAAATGGCATAATACATCTAGCTAGTGTGGATTAATTGGCTCTATAGCAAAATAATTTTATTACTTTATTCTTGAGGTCATCTTAAACCATATATAGAGAATCCTTAATGAAGAGCCTTCTGCTCAATATCATCTGCATATAACAAGTCTTTTTCTAAACAACTTTTTTTTTTACATTTTATTTAATTATTTTGAGAGAGAGAGAGGAGGAGGAGCAGAGAGAGAGAGGGAGAGAATCCCAAGTAGGCTCCACACTGTCACTGCAGAGTCCCATGTGGGGCTCAGTCTCATGAACCACAAGATCATGACCTGAGCCGAAGTCAAGAGTTAGGCGCTTAACCGACTGAGCCACCCAGGTGCCCCATAACAGTGGTCTTAATTTCCTGCTCCATATCTGATGTGCTTAACTAATTAACTATTAGCCAAATGTGTAATCATGTTACTTTTGTAGATTAAAATATTTGTTTTTATTTAAAAAGTTTCTGTTATATATACCACTAAAACTATTACATATTTTAAAATAAAAATAAATATTTTAATTTTGATATAATCCTTTAACACTGTAATTGTATTTCCCTGCTTCATTTCACAGTTTATATTAAATTCAGACATTTATTTCATGATAATGTGAATAAAATGTACAAAATGTACAAAATCGGGCTCTACCACATTTAAAAGTTTTTGTTAAATGGACCTCACAAGGACACACCCCAAATTCGTACTACCAGAGTCATCTTCTCCATCTCTCTTTTCAAGAAAATAAGTTTATGTTTTATTTCTCACTTTGCAAGAGAAATCTGGATTAGTTAACTGTCTATTTACATAGCATCTATTTGGGCTGTATCTAAAATCTAAGGGCTATTTTCCCCTCAGTGTGTGAATATTTGGTGCCCAAATAATGATTCTTCAATAGAAGGACACTTGTTAAATCCCCATAAGAACATATTTAAATTAAAAAAAATTTTTTTTTTTACTCCAGAAATCTTATTTGGCCTTTATTCCCAAATGGGACTTCTCCCACCCTACCAATATCTAACACCTTGGATTAGAACTTTGAACCTTCTTGGACTATAAACTCCATGAGAGCAGGGATGCATGCCTCTTCTTAATATTATGCCCAGCATCTTAGCACACTGGCACATAATATGTAGGAAAATCTAGAACAAATAAATTCCCAAATAAAAATAAATGTTGAACAAATTGGGGTGCCTGGGTGGCTCAGTCAGTTAAGTGCCTGACTTCAGTTCAGGTCATGGTCGCACAGTTCATGAGTTCAAGCCCTGAGTCAGGCTCTGTGCTGACAGCTCAGAGCCTGGAGCCTGCTTGGGATTCTGTGTCTCCTTCTCTCTCTCTGCCCCTCCCCCACAAACCTGCGCGCGCGCGCGCGCGCTCTCTCTCTCTCAAAAATAAACATTAAAAATAAAATAAAATTTAAAAATGTTGAACAAATCATGTATAAAGTACAACCCTTTCATCTTTTTCATAAGCAAATAATTTCTTTGTTTTACTTTCTCTTTAGACTCTCCATTTAAGAATCTTTTTGGAGAGATAAAAAAAAAGTTATACCACAAACACCCATTTTGTCTGTTACTTTCCCCCTCCCTTTCCTTGCACAAAAATGCTGAGGACAGTAGTGAATCTGTATGGTCTTATGGAAAGTAATGATATGTCCAAGAAACAGCAGAGGTCAATATGCACAAGAAGTAGGTGGAGTTGGAAATGTGCGATTTCAGGCCTGTATTGAATTTGGTTTTCTAAGAGCTAAATTTTTAGCTATATTTCCTTCTTCTCCATAAGTTCATTCCAAGGAATATTAGATTGGTTTTGGCTAATATTTTTAGCATTTTATGTTAGGTTGTCTTAATATCTCTTCCTTTTGTTATTTCACTTTTCCTAATAGGTATGGCTAACCTGAAAATTTCCTCAAACTTTAGCAATACTAATGAATACGAGTTAATAAATTAGGACATTGTGTTGGTTCATTACATTAAGTCTTAATAAAATTTTCAGATTATTTCTGTTATTGACTGAACTCCATAATTTCAAGTTCATTTTTCTGAGGTTTATTGTTTAGAATCTGATTTACAGATTCTCCGTGTCTTTGGCATCATTTATTCATTTTTTTCTGCAACCTGTTTTTGGCTATTTCACTACTCATTGACCCCTCCCCTCCATGAGAGGGATGAGCAGGGTAAAAAATATGATATGCCATTTTAATATAGTCAATTTTGTTATTTCCTCCTATCTCTGAGAAAATGGTATGCAAAAAAGAAATAAATGTATATTATTAACTAAAATGACATTTCAGGATTAAAAAAATTATTTTCTCATTGCTCATGATCTGGCAACTGTTACTATGGAAAACTGAGTTCTCTCTAGACTTCATTTAATAAATAAAGATTTTTTTTTCATGAGAGAAACATTATAGTTTATAATAATTCTAATCTAAATCACACCAAACTCATGAACTAAATGCCCACAAAAATGTTGTCAATTAAAAAAAGAATTAATGTCAATAGAATCCAGAGCTAAAATGAGGTACAAGGTGGATTTAAAAATGGAGAATAATATAAAATAATAAATTGTTTTTGCCTCCTAGATTTAAACCTCCTTACCTACATAGTGATATAAGAGTCATACATAAAAGAATATCTTTAATATAAATATAATATGGTTTTTTTTAAAAAGTGAAAATTTAACTATAATGGTTACTTCATAATCAATGATGTAATAGTCAATGATATAGGAGAACAAAGAGCATTGCATAGCTACATATGGACTTCATAGCATCAGTTTGTTTTTAAAAGGGGGGCTACAATATATAAACCTTTTTAGTTTTTACAAATTAAAATAAAATATATCACCAGCTGAATAACAGAATATTTTAGCAACAAACATATTGGGAAGTCTATTTTATTCAGTAGATCAACTTCAGAGAACTAAACTCTCCAGAATAACCAGAGGGTTAGATAATATATTTACACCTGCAGTATTTCATTCTATAAATAATCTATAATGTCAAAACTAGTCTTGCTGGGGGCATTTACATTTTATGAAGAAATAAAATGTTACAGTGGACAATTTCAAATTTTTGTAGCATTGTATAAGCAAAATATAGACATAATACATAATTATTTGTGAAGTTCAAGGAAAGAGTCCTATACAGGTAAATTATAGGGACACAAAAATCAGAAATACTATTCCTAGTCATTTTCACACATGTTTTTACTTCAGAATTTTAAATGATCAGTGAAATGAGCATTTACATATTTCCAAGTGAATAAAGACAATATGTCCAGAAATTTTCACTCTCTCAAGAAAATATTCAATCATATGGTAAGGTAGTCTAGGGTAATATTTCAGTTGTTTTTACTTTATTTGGCAAAATATGTTTTTAGGTACAATTATTGATCCCTCCCACTTTCTTTGTAAATGAAGGACATACTTACACTCTTCATAAACAACTAAAATGTCCACAGAGATGGGTATAACCTATGTCATATCATAGTATACATTTTGTTCTTGGGAGGCTTTGGGCCTAAACCCCATATTCTCTAATCAGATAATTCTCAATAAGAACAAAGATGAAAAACATTTACCTACATTTAGATACATGAATACCAGTATTTTTAAAGTTAGAAGCAGTTGTGTACATATTCTCAAAAAATTATGTTATTCCAAAATATTTGCTTTTTTCAAAACAAGAATATACATAAATCTAATTGAAGTATCATTTCAAAATAATAATGTAGGCATTATTGTATGTCACACTAGTAGAAAATTCCTAGGAGAAACTTAGAATAGTTATTTAAGAAATCCCTAGGTTCAAAACGAAATTAAACTTTTACAACATTGAGTGAACTAAAACTCAAATGTTTTGTTACATTGAAAAAACATGAATACGTATGGTATTGTGATATAAAGAAAATGCGAAATGTTACCGAGGAAAGAGAGGGTAAACCAACAGCTTATTACTGAAAAATTCTGATCTAGAGATAATCAGATCAGATAAAACACAACTGCAAACTGCATGCTTGTCTCTGATGCTCCCTGGACTGGTTGTGACGACATGTCTGCTCTCACCCACAGTTCACAGTGCACACACAAAAAAAACATTTCAATCATACAACTGAATAATTCCTCTGACCAAATTGAACTTTCTTTAAGGAAATAAAGGGATAAAATAATAGATCAAATCTTGCCCCACCTCTTTTTTTTTCCTCCTTTTTTCTTTTAGTGAAACTGACATAAATTGTTGAGGAGCACGACAGCGCCACCAACACAGATCAATGCAAAACAAAAAAGATCTCCCACCGTGTGCAAAAAGAAAAAAAATTAGAAAAATGCCAAAAATTACAAAATGTCTCCCAAAGATACCTTTTTGGAGAAAAACAAGCTAGATCTGCAAAGATTATCTAATGAAGAGCCTCAAAGAATTAATATTATGGAATACAAGTTTAGATCTGATCAGCAAATAAAAGACCCACTATTTAGTAACAGCCATAACTTAATATAAACCCGGTTATGTCAATCTCCACCTTCATTATACCAAGGGCAGCTTTTCGGTAGTTTGTATCCAAGTAATCCATCAAGAAAACCACAATAGGCCAGTTAAAAAAAGAAAGAAAGAAAGAAAGAAAGAAAGAAAGAAAGAAAGAAAGAAAGAAAGAAAAACTACATCCATAGTTTGCCTGCTGATAATTTAGTCCTGGACAAATTAGGTAATACATAATTTTTATAAAGGGGATATGCACATATTTGGCATTACCAACATTGCTGGCACAAAACAAGTCCATCTTGAAATAGCTGAGTTCTCCTGTAGTTCACAGTAATTAAAGTATAATGTATATTATAAACATTTAGCTTTAACAATGAAAACAAAAAAACTATCTTTCTTTCTTTTAGTAAAAATTAACCAGACAAGATTAGGTGGAATATGCAGAGATCAAAGCTAAAGAAAAATACAAAGATTGGTTTTGTTAGAAGAAACACAATGAAAATCCTCTTTATCTGGTGGCTCATTCAAAGATTTAATGAAATAAATGTTAAAAATTACAAACTTACCATTAGTGTAGGCAAAGAAGAAGCCAGTTCTTGAAAAATAATTGTAACAATATAGGCTGGATACTTGTGTCCCTAGAAACAACAGCCTCCAGGCAGCATATGGATCTTCAAACATCTTTAAAATATTTGGTAAATAAAAAGTAACACTTTCTTCCATGATCAGTGGCTGAATAGGGTGGCTTCCCCCAGGATCTGTGGGCGTTTGGAAAAAATCGGAGAAATATCCACGGAAGATTAAAAGCAGAGGAGGCAGCGGCAGCCAGAAGACTCTGGGGTTAACAACTTTGCGATGGCAAGCAGGCGTGCTCTGATTGGTTAGGAGGGCAGTGTCCCTACAGTCTGCACTATCCCCCGCTCCCCCCGCCTCCTGCAGCTCGGAAAAAAATGCAGTGTGTGTGCCATTTTACACTGGGCTTTTAAAAGCACAGCCACCCAAACGACAAAAGTCTAAGCTCGCTATTAAGTGACACTGCAAAACAATAGCACCCACGACTGCCTGTAAGCTCAGGAAAATGCCCTTTCAACGTCTTAAGGAACCCTCTTATTTCCTGTATGGGGGTTTTAACGGAATATAATGCATTTCTTAAGCAAATCGTTGATCGCTTCGCAAACGTGGATATGTAATTTGGATACAAATATGGCCATTAAAAAAAAAAAACTATTTCCATCAAAACATTGTTGATTTGACATCATAGGTACCTAAAGAAGACAGTCCTCCTTGAACAAAATTCACGACTCCTGTAGCTCAGAGAGATTTAATTCCTTGTAAAAATAGAACTCGTTAGCTGCAATAACTACCATTTGTGCAAAGAATAAAAATAAAACGATTTTAGTGGTTAAATTTAAAACAATAGACATACTTTTTTTTTTCCTCCTTAAAAATTCTGTTTCAAAAACCTTTACTGCCTGACAGAATTCTACCACTCTGCCTTACAAACAAAATGGCTGTGGTACTGAGTTTTTTTGGATCCTCCCACTGTGCCTCCTCCCGGCCTCCAGGAAGTGGTAAAAATCCAAAATAAATAGAGTACTAAAAGTACATTGTCCAGTCTGAACTCTGGTGAAACCTCTGGTAAGGGGGTCTTAGAAATGTGCTGCTTTTATGAGTTTTTTTTTTTTTAATTGTTTTGAAAAGGACATCAATCACTAGAGATTTACTTGACTGTAATTTGAACTTCCTGCTTTACATATTTATAAGGTCTTTCACCTATCTTGGCAAGCTTTCAAATTAAGTGGGCTGGGAAATTTGATGCTCTGTCTCTAGTTGTGAGCTGAGTCAGGTATTTGGTGGTTCCAATTGGGCTTTTAAATAAAAATGAAGTCTGAGACTTAAAAAAAAAATTAATACAAAATGAATGCAACATGATGATTGTAAATGTAAAGTCAAAAAGCCAGCAAATATCGAAATGTGTCTAATACTGCATATTTGTTAATTGAACACATTCAAAATTCTTCGCCAGCTAAACTTCTAATGAGCCAAGGATAGAGCAATGTTTAAAGGAACTGGATGAAGAAAAGGGGTGAGGAATTGCCTAGTTCTTCAGGATCCCTTTCCCCCTGTGCAGACCTGTTGGTCTGGCATCCTTTTCCCTGCCTGGCATTTCATAGGTAACATTCTTAAGGAGCTATAGCTAAGGTGACTATATAATTCATCATTTTAATCGGGACACTAGAGTGAAAGGGGACATATGATTAACTATATGATGATTGGAATAAACAGGGACTGTCCACGGTAAACCAGGAGGTACGGCTTACCATGCATTCATTTGCTTTTGCCAGACAGACACCTACAGGCATGGGTCCTAGGCCAATTTAGATAGAACCTAACTAGATCCCTTCTCTAGGCTATGTCTATTGTCCCTGCTCTCCTGTCAACTGGAGTAGATGACAAAAGACTTGGATGCAAATATATTTAATGAACAACTGCGGTAAAGAGATTATTTTGTAATCTCATCAATAGTGACCTGATGAGAGTAAAATTCAGTGATATTTATTTGATTATAATCAGGAAAACATCCTTAAAAAGCTACCTAATGAACAGAGTAGACTAAAATTCTTGAGTAATTTTTAAGCACTTTTCTTTCCAACAGAAAAAATTTTCTAGAGGCCGTTTTCACTGTGTCCTTTTGTCTCTCCACGATCCTAGTCCAGTTCTTTTCTCTCCCATCCTTTCCACCACTCCTTTATATGCATATACATCCACATATATAATTATATATGTACATTCATATATACATATGTAGATGTGCATGTGTGTATATACTTTATTATCTATAAATTAGAATCTTCTAATATTTCTAATTATATATTTTCTTATGGGAGAATTTTCTTCAGAGTTTTTGAGCCGATACTCATGATACACAAGATTTGGACATCTTTTGCTTGGGCAAAGGTAAAATGTAGAGTGAGATGTTTAGAAAAAATTACTGAAAGACATAGGATAAATAATTCTCATGTTGTTTATTCAAATAGTTCTTCAGAGCTTGGAATGTGCCAGACGTGATGCTTGGTGCTACATATATATTAATGAACAAGAGACAGTTTACCATCTCCTTCAAAGAGTTCATAGTCTAGTGGGGAGACAGAGAAGAAAGCAAGCAAATAAATATGTAATTGTAAATTGTAAGTGCTATTAAAGACATAGAGTGCAGTCTTAGTAACAGGGAGGGAAACACACAGATAAGGTGTTAAAAGACATTGTTTCTAAGAAGGTGACATTGAAACTAGACTTAAAGGATGAGAAGGAGCCAAACTTGAAAAATACATGAGAAATAGCAGACCAGAAGGAGGTTACAACATGTGCTAATGCCCTGAGGCAGAATGGAGCTTGAAGTATTCCAGGAAGTAAAATGAGGCCAATGTCTGTGCAGCCTATTGAGAGAAAGGGAAAATGACATCAGATGAGGTCAGAAATTAGTCTCTGCAGAGGTTTGTAAGCTACAGAAAGGAGTTCCATATCTAAGTGAATTATATCCGGAGAGTAGAAGGTTGGAATTTGAGATTTTGGAAGTTTTAGTGATGATGAGATCCAGAGAAGCTGTGGTGAAGTGGAGGAAAAAACCTAAACTCCATGCAAATTGTGAATTTACACAGCTGCATCACAGTGTTTTGGTATTATATTTTAAAAATCTACATTTTGCCTGCATCACTATAGCCATTGACCATGACTCAGTTCATAAATAAATATGAATAAGAAACAAATGTCTAAGATCATACATATTACCAGTACAATGAAAAAGAAGAATTCAGGCAAACATTTGCCTCATTTTCTGCTTCTTTTCAAGTTTGATTTTGGTATATTTTTGTTCAAAAAACCTTATGTTTCTTATCAGTTGCACAAAGCTCAATTAACACATTTTTTTTTAAACAAATGAGCTAGGGGTGCCTGGGTGGCTCAGTTGGTTAAGTGTCCGACTTCAGCTCAGATCATGGTCTCATGGTTCAACTCATGTTGGGCTCTGTGCTGACAGCTCAGAGCCTGGAGCCTGCTTCAGATTCTGTGTCTCCCTCTCTCTCTGCCCCTTCCCTGCTTACACTCTGTCTCTGTCTCTCTCTCAAAAATAAACATTAAACAAATGAGCCAAAGCATTATTATAAAGCTAGAATTTAACTAATACAATAGTAATAAAAATAGCTATCCTTTTTGAATTTGCTGTTTGTTACTGAACCAAAATGCTATGTACACTTGGGCAGAAATAAATGTGTTCGATTTCTTAGATTCCAAGACTTAGAAAATATTTAAAAGCAATGATGTGTAATTCCTCGAATGAGCTTTGATAGTAATAAGAATCTCTAAACAAATCAAATTGTGAACCAATTAGGTAATGCAGTTTTTAAGACCTTTACCTCTTAAAACTGTGAGGTGAAGGAAAACATGGTTTGGAATTCAGAGTTTTAAACCATAGTAGTCCCCCTTATCCACAGTTTTGCTTTTGCAGTTTCAGTTACCCATGGCCAACCCTCCACAGGAACCAGATGATCCTCCTGACAAGTTGTAAGAAGGTCAATAGTTGGCTGATGCTCTGTCACAATGCCGGCATCATGCCCCTCACTTCATCTCATGATGTAGCATTTTATCAGCTCACATCACCACAACAAGAAGGGTGAGTACAGTAGAGTAAGATGTTTTGAGAGAGACACAAAATGTGCATAACTTTTATTATAGTATATTGTTATAATTTTACTATTAGTTATTGTCAATCTCTTACTGTACCTAAATTACAAATTAGATTTTATCAAAGGTATTTATGTGTAGGAAAAAAACAGTATACATAGGGTTTGGTACTGTTTGAGGTTTTGGGCATCCGTTACGGGTCTTGGAATGTATCCCCCATGGGTAAGAAGGAACTACCGTAATTTTAAAGCAGTAATACGATGCAGCATTCCATAACCAAATATAATAATAAAATATATGACCAATCACACTAAATGGGGGTAAATAAAGACTATAAGTAGCCCCATATCAGTCAAGTCAGCTTTTGTCACCAAACAGATACTGCAACTTGCAAAAAAGTTTTTAGTTTTCAAATTTTGGGAATTCATAATTGTGGTTAAGAGACGGTGCATCTGAAGATGCTAGTCCATTCAGTTTCTTTAAAAAAAAAACATTCTTAGTTTAAATCAAAGCTCATAATCCAAATGATCATGAAAAGAGTTACAATTTGGAAATGGCCAAACTTCCATTTGTGGACCATAATGAATTAATGTACACCATGTTATCAAATTTCTTTAGTTACTTGTGTGGTCTTAAACAAATTCTTTTAATTTTACCCTTTAATATTTTTTCCTGTATTTTCCTTCTTAAGAATAGTGAAATGTTATGATGCTTTTCTAGGAAACATATTTTGAAGCAGTACCTCACCAGTCTTTTCTTTTCCAAATGTTTTAATTTTATATCTGTGGCAGAGATTATAGGAGTTTTACTTCAGAACTCATTACCCATTGTGGGATGATTTTAGATTGCATTTATCTAAGCACAGTGGCATTTTCAAGAAAGGTCATTCATGGGAGGAGTTTGTGACCATTGGTGTGGCTGGGACTGTTGGCTAGCCAGTATCCAGCCCCTCTTTCTTTCTTACTAATAAAATCTAATTTTGTTTTGGGTTTGCTACCCCCCAAACTATTTGCCACACAGTTTTAAACAGTGAGATTTAGGCAGAAGTGATTTGGTGGAGTTTCTGAGAAAGCATTGATAGGGGCCTGACTCAGCAGGCAGGGCCCTTTGCTCTTCACCTTCACCTTTCTTCCTGCTTGGAATGTGATCACCACACCTAGGTGGAGTCAGGAGCTCTGTGACAGCCAAGAGGATGGCTCATGGCTAGGGGTAGCTGCATAGAAGGAGAACATTAGGTTCTGTGGAGCCTTCATTCCATCTGGATTTTCTTTTTTCACATAAGGGAAATAGAAAACCACTAATTTGTCTAAAAGCACTGTTTTATGGGGTCTCTTCTTCATAACTAATGCATTTTCTAGTACAATCAGTGTGAGTGATCTTCAAATTATTTTCTCTGTTAAAATCAGTTACTTTTTATTTTTTTTTAAATTTTTTTTCAACATTTATTTATTTTTGGGACAGAGAGAGACATAGCATGAACGGGGGAGGGGCAGAGAGAGAGGGAGACACAGAATCGGAAACAGGCTCCAGGCTCTGAGCCATCAGCCCAGAGCCCGATGCGGGGCTCGAACTCGCGGACCGCGAGATCTGACCTGGCTGAAGTCGGACGCTTAACCGACTGCGCCACCCAGGCGCCCCGAAATCAGTTACTTTTTAATTGCTGTATAATTCTAGGCTGAGAAGGGGACTTTATAATCTGGGTTTTGGTTACATGTGGTTACATAGATATAAGATATGCATATTTGTATGTATATATGTATGTCATATGTGTACACATATACGCAAAAATTCTTGAGCTATACTTTGATTAGTACATTAAATCTATTATATTGTATGCATGTTATTTCTTAATAAAAGAAAGCTATTTTAATTATTACAGAGTGATGGGATCTGATAATTTGCAATAGACATGGTGAGGAACAAGATGAAAGATATAATTCTTTAAAAAATATTCAATAACCACTGTTCTAAGCGCCTAAGACAACTACTCATTTCTCTTATTAAAAAATGGTTCTCCTGGGGCGCCTGGGTGGCGCAGTCGGTTAAGTGTCCGACTTCAGCCAGGTCACGATCTCGCGGTCCGTGAGTTCGAGCCCCGCGTCAGGCTCTGGGCTGATGGCTCGGAGCCTGGAGCCTGTTTCCGATGCTGTGTCTCCCTCTCTCTCTGCCCCTCCCCCGTTCATGCTCTGTCTCTCTCTGTCTCAAAAAAATAAATAAACGTTAAAAAAAAAATTTAAAAAAAAATGGTTCTCCTATATTTATGTTTTCCTTTAATCATGTTGCTGGCAAGTATTCTAGAACTGCATATTCCAACACTATTCACTCTCTCAACATTCTTTTTCTTATATTCTTGACAGCTATATGCATGCCTCCACCAGCAGCAGCCGTTTTCATCCTCTGAAGCCTAAATCTTGGGTGACCTCAGCTGTTACTCAAACGTCTCATTCCTCTATGGCTTATCAGAATTCAAGACTCTGTGGTAACTGACCTGTTATGGACCTGTGGACACGAAATGGTTAAAACAGTAAACCTAGACCCTAGTTGGAGTTTTCTTGTATTGTAGTATGCTATGGGAAGTATCATAGTAAAAATATGACAAAGAGGAATTTTTCTTCTAGTGTTCATAATGAAAGTTATTCTTTGTGCTATTAAAAAAAAAAGAACATATTTCCCTCCATGACTCCCACCACTCCCACCTGCAAATTGGTGATGAAAAAATCGTATACTGACAGAGACTATCCTGTTTAAAATTTAACCCTTGTGTAGATTTGAGGTCAAAGAGGAATTGGAATAACCACAGCAACAGAACCACAGCAACAGAAGCACAGCAAACAGAGTTTGGTAAAGACTCTTGCTTAAAGTATGAGATTGAATAATTATAGAAAAAGAGATGAAAATTTTCTGTGAGAAATAATTAAAGCTTCCATACAAGAAAGATCATTTACTGTTATAGAACATGAATTATTATTGGGAAGAAAAAGTCAGTAAATAATTCAGGCCTGGGATGACAAAGGAAGAAGAGTTTAACAGGATCAAATTGTAAATAATTTTCCTAGCTATATCTAGCTAAGGCTTCTTATAATTCCTTAGGGTGGGGGGAATGGGGGTTGATTTTAATGAAGGAATCTGCATAGGTGGTTACTGTATTTTAATATTTAGGTCAGTTATTTGTAATGAATTTGTTCTGCATTAAAAGAACACTTTAGGCATTGTTATAATTTAGAATTTGGGAATTTGAATAGCCCTCAACTGACAATTGCAGTAAAAATTCTAGTGCTCAAAGTAGGTGGTGCAAAGAAATAGCACCCCTTAAAAATGTGCTTTTACAAGACTTATTCCTGTCTGTCTTGGTTAACACCTTGCTGTGGCACACAGTGGGAAGCAGTGGGGGGGGGGGGGGGGGGGCCGGGGCTTTATCTTGCCAGTTAAGGGTAACTAATAAAAGAGAGGCAGTTCTTGCAAAGCTGGATTGCTGGTGTGATGATTCACTTTAACTTTTTGACCACTGAAAGAAGCTTTATTTTATATGTGATATAAACACATGTGTTTGTAACCAGCTGACAATTATCCAATGTCAAAGCTAGCTTTCATATTCTCTTGTTGATAAGAATAAGTAGTGGTCTAAGTGATCTTTACTCTTGTCTTACATATTATTCTCCTCTATTAAATTCATTTTTCCTTCCAGATGGTGAAAAGTAATATAAACTTAATTCAAGCCACTTGGAAAATATGGAAATGTGTACTAAAGAATATAATCCTGCTTCTCTGGATCTCTTTCCAATGTCTTTCCTTGTACTTCTTTTTGTGTTGGCAAACTTTCAGAATAAAGGGTGCCAAGTCAGCGATCCCTATTATATAACTGAACAAGTGTATATATAATAGCAGTCACAAAAATAACTCAGACAGAAGTGATTACATAATTAACACAATTGTACCCTACTTTGACAAATGGCAGAGATTTTCAAGAGGCATTAGAAAACTGTCCCCCCATTCTATAGTTCTAAATTATTTGTAAAATCACAGATAGCACAAACTCCTTTCCATGTAATAACCACATTGCTTGCTTTCTAATCATTTCCCAGGATCATTTGAGTTGAATGAATTTGGGTTACATGGGAGTGAATACTGAATAGAGGGGTAACTTTGGAGCATGAAACACTTGGAAAACAGGGAAAGATGGTCAATGAATAAAGAAGATGTTAAGGGATTCCTAGGGGATGAGGGAGAAGAGGATCAGAAGGGGAGGTGGAGTATAAAATAACATGGGATGGTGTCATAGATAGGGTGACTAGGGTGACTAGATAATTTGTAGTAAAATTGAGAAATTTTCAAGAGTGAAAATGGCGCTATTAATAACTACTGGTACAACAGCCTGGATTATACAGGGAAAATCAGAAAATATGGTCATTTTAGATCAACTTTTTATAAATAAGCCTACAGCCCTGGTGGCAGCCAACTGTTTGCTACCTTTATTCTATATATGATAAGTTGTTGATATGACCTTCCTTAATTTCAGACTTACTATCATTTACCTCTTATCATTTTTCACCTAGCAAAAGAAAATGCCAGATGGGTGTTATTTATCCTTACTGGGGGTTCTTTAAAGAGATTGCTTATCCAGGAGTTAGTGTAAAATGTTGATGAGGCCAAGATCAGGTTTCAGTCATCATGAGATTGAGTTAGTCACTCTATTTTAGGGTCCAGGCTTCATTCTCAGAACTGCTAGTAAAGATCTGTGCTATTGGCTCTTTATTTCATGGTAATTTTAAGCCAGACACTGGCATGCTGGACTCTTGTCTTTGCTTCTCTGTAGAGATTATTGCAACATTTTTGCTGTCTTCAAAGAAGTCTTTAATATGCAATCCTCAGTAACAGACATCTTAAAACTATTTGCATCTTCACATCAGTATGCTGTGTCCACTGTGCATATTTGGAAACCAATACATCAAACCTCAGTTTGCAAAACATAATTTGAAGAATACTTACAATAGGAAACAAGGCTAAATTCCTATCTATTTTGAACTGATCCTGAAGCAGTGCTTCTGGATCTGCTTTCACCCTGGGCCTGATCTGTTCATTGAGAACTGAGACCCTTTCGGCTTGGAATTCAAGTTGAGCATGGTCTTGGGACTTGGCTATTGCTGAAAGAATCCCGAAGAGCCCCTTGTCAGTCTGAGGCCACTAGGGCTAGCATGTGGCACTTGGTACCATCAGAACAGGTTTATTGTAGCCAAATCTCCCTAAAGTCTCCCTCTTTTCTGATAGGACTCAGACTAGCTGGACTCGCCACCTCAAGATGCCCCAAGGAGCCCTGGGTACATGATAGAAAGAGGTTGAGGAGTATAGACGTTGCTTAGAGACTTTCTTCTCTTACTGGCAGGAGGTGGTGCTCAGTTCTTCCTCTCTGGCAACAGAGTGGGATAGGGTTGCACATCAAATTACGAAGAGATCATCTGGTCACCTGCTTTTTAAAGAATAGTCTGTCGTGGGATTTCTCAAACTGGTATCTCTGAGCTCTCTGTGAGAACTAAAAAATTTTTAATTTTCATTTAAACAGTAATTTAAAAGTAAGAAGCATATTGTGCATCATCTGAATGACCTCCCTACGGCCAAGTGCTACTCTGCAATTTTAGTCTGTTTTTATAATTGAGTTAGCACCAAGCAATTCTACTTTAATCAGGGAACTAATGAGAAAAGAACCAAAGCAGACTTAATATGTAAATGATGTGTTTATATCAAGTAAAGGCATAATATCACTATAAGCTATATGAACAATGGTTTACAGTAATTTGGATGAAAAACAGTGATGAGGTAATGTAGTCTTGCACTACCTGGTTTTAACCTGACCAAATTCATCAAATTCATGCTACCAGTAGTTATGGGGAAAACAATTATCTTCTGTCACATCACATTAAGACCTTTAATTTAAAACTTATTGGTTTTATTGGTTGGTTTATATTCAATTTATAGATGGGTATTCTTTATAGTTACATAAGCCCTGTGAGTATAAGGAATTTATACCTAGTTGTAACTGTGTACAAGTATGGTTAAAAGCATGTGTTGAGAGGCCAAATTTCCTGGGTATTCATGTTACCACTGCCACATACTAGCAGAGTAATCTTGGGAATGTTACTTAACCTCTCTGTGCCCCAATTTCTTCATCTGATTTGGGATAATAAAATATCAGCTACTATTATTGTCAAGAGGAATTGAATACATGTAAATAATTAGAATAGTACCTGGAGATGCTAGATATTCCTATGGTAAAAGTAATTTAGCTCAGTAACTTAACAGAAGATCCCAAAGTGTGAGAAGCCTGCTCTATTAGATAAAGTATATGGAATAATAAGTAACATTTATATAGCACATTAAGTTTAAAAGTACTTTTGCATATACATTATTCCACTTAGTCTTCAACATCTAACCTGAAAGCTAGATAATATTTTTTATCATTTGAAGGATGAGGAGACTAAAGCTTCGAAAACACGTTTGTCATGAGCATTTGATATTTTTCTTCCCCATGGAGAATGAAGGGATATTTTGTTCAAACATTTTCCCATCTTCTTTCGGGTTGCTAGGAAGCCCAGAGCTAATTTTATACTTTAGTACACATTAGTACTTGTGAAAAGACTTAATGGTCTGAACATATATGTTATATTTTTTCTTTTCACTTGGTTTTCCATTCCAATTTATATTTTCCCTGATTCTGCAATTTTATGTATACTATTTTGTTATTTGGAATTTTTATAATCTGTCTCATATACATTTTGGAAAATTTTGAGTCATAAATAAATAAACTGACCCATGGTTACATAACTGGTAAGATTCAGATCTTGTCCTCAGTTCTTTTGCCTTCATGGCGAAGTCACATTTATGGAGCATTAGTGTGACCCGGATGAAGACATTGAAGTTTATAAAAGTTTTAAAAATTTCCTAAAGTTAATAAATATTGTTATAATTTTTGTTCCTATAAATTGTTCTTAAACAAAAGCATGAGCTTCCTCTCCTAACTTCTGTCCCCCTGTAAGGGTTTAGGGCAAGATCTTTGTGTCAGTCCCCCTAGCCCTGTCCCCCCACTTATGGCTTTGCCAAAAACAAAACTTCCATCCCAACTACTTGCCACTTAAACAAGATGTTTATCATTTTTTAGCTAAAAATATTTGCTATAATAGAAATACCATAAATACCAAGCAAAGATGGTTCCCACTTTACAGTGTCCTTAGTAAACTTTTAGGGTTACCCAGAGCATAGTGCTCTTTCTGTCACTGTTGTACACTTGCCCAGGATTCACATCTAGTTTTTAGAAAGAGCCAAAAAAAAAAAAAAAAAAAAAAAAAAAAAAATCAGAGACTGGTGCCTCAGGGGTGAGGTAGCATGCAAATCTGTGCTCCCTGATACTGGCCAACTTACCTATTTCTTTTCTTGGGTCAGTTTTATGTTTTTTATAGGACTTGAAGATTGTCGCTCTGATTGGCTCCTATCAGCACATTTTCTGACTATTCCAAACGTGTGATAGGATTGCTTCTCTAATTGCCAGTCAGCTATTGGCTGGAGTCAGGCAAGCGGAAAGCCTGGGATTGTCTCTTGCCATTATGACCTCAACTGATGTCATAAGGGAGCACGGGAATCATTAAGTACCATCTAGAGAACAGAGTAAATGACATTTGACTTTCAGTTGCCCTGCCATCATTCTACATCAGTCTTTATAGTTTCCCAAATAGTGATGGTTCCCAAACTTTAGTCATTTGATTTTCACGATTTTTGCCATATCCTCATATCACCTTTGCTATTATTTATTTAAAGTTTCTTTAATGTAATGGCATTTTTACTTAAATAAATTATTTGGAAGGAAGACTTTATATTGCCATCATTAATGGGAGAACAGTTACACTTATTATTAATAGATGATAATCTTAAAACTAAGTAAAATGAGAGTAAGACAATAGTATTAAATTCTTTCCAGACATAGGGATTGGGAATTAGGAGGCCTGTCATTTATTTCTAACAATTCCGTAAACTATCTCATAAAGTATAAAATAGTATACGATCGATGCAACTTTTAGTGCCATCACTTTCCTCACTTGAAAAAGCTTCAAAACCATTTACCATGTTATCTGTGAGGAAAGAGGAGAGATTTCCTATGCCAGAAAGTAAGTAGAGACTACAGGGCATTAGATTGTAAAGGAGCCAACAGAGGTTGGAAACTATAAGTATCAGCGGCATGATACAGACCTTAAACCAGAGGGTGCCAAGTTTGACAAATGTCCCCTTTGGTTTCACCTAGAAAGTTTACTGAACCCTACTTTCAGATTTTGAGTAGTAAGATTAATAAAGAAAAGCAAAAACAGGGTGCAATCTTAGAATGAAGAGCTTAGAAGCTGTTCAAATGAAGGGAAGAATCACAGTAGTGGAGAAATAAAGAGTGGAAGAAAAAAGGAGAGCATATGTTCTCGGTGTTAAAAATTACACATCCCGATTCCTAAACAAAATTCTGCTTCAGATGATACTTCTATATTAATCCAATGACTTCGAAAATATACACACATCCTGAAGGTTCTTTTACCTTTTTATGGGCTTATAAAATACCTGAGTTGCTTAGGTGGTAGTTATATTTGTGGATATTATTGGTCACGAGATGAACAAAGAAAGACCTAGAAGGAGTCTCTTAGGAAAAGTACACAGATTACAGAACCATTCTAAATATAATTTGTTTTTCAAGAAAAATTCAAGTAAACTATTTATTGCTCCAATATAGGGATTATTTTATGAAAGCCCTGATAAAAATGTCATTGGGGATGATTATCAGAGTCATTCTTTCAGTGATTCAGTTGCCAAGAATGCAAGAATATAACTTGGTTAAAGTCTTGGATAACTTGTTATGATGTTTTTTGGAAAAAATATATGAGGAAAAAATGAAAATTGCTAGTTGGATATTGTGGCAGTTTTAGGAATTGGGCTGAGACTAAGGAGTGTTCACAAATAATTAAAAAAGGAAAAAAACTGCAAAGATGACATAGAAGCAATGAAAAAAAGTTAGAAAGTGTCTTTTAATCAGTTGAGCAACATTTGGGGTATGAATAGGTGTGCTGATAATAACGGTAAGAATAAGTAGAGTCAGACATCAACCTGAAACTATTCCAGGGACATGCTGCTGTGAATATATTCAATAGCTGCATATCTTCATTGTGCATAGGGAATAGTTACATATATGTTACCTTAAGATTAGATTGCATCCCAGAGAGCCAAATGGGGAGTTCACAAATTTATGGATTAACATCTTTTGAATCCTATGGAAAAGTAAGTCATAAAGACACACATTTTATTTGTCTTTTTCTCTCTTCTCCAAAGCAACAAAAATCCAATTTCCCTTACCAATTTAGGTCCCATAGCTCTAAATGTGGTTACAGGCTCACATCATTTTGAAGGGCAAAGAACCACTCTGGGTATGGGGAGCTTTCAAAACTATCTGCTACTTAAGACTGAAAAATGGGATATCAGCTCAAGATTTCTGGTTCTGGATCTTTGAAATCTTAAATTCAACATTTTAAAGATCATTAAATTTTCCTACTTTCTAGAGATGTTTACCTGTCATGACTGGATTTCCCCACCTCAGCATGAGTAGTCTCCAGGCCTTGAATGTGACTTGATGTTCAGTAGGCTCTCAATTAAATTTTGGCAAATTTGGGGCACCTGGGTGGCTCGGTAGGTTAAGCGTCTAACTTTGGCTCAGGTCACAGTCTCACAGTTTGTGGGTTCGAGCCCCTCATTGGGCTCTGTGCTGACAGCTCAGACCCTGGAGCCTGCTTTGGATTCTGTCTCCCTTTCTTTCTGCCCCTCCCCCGCTCATTCTCTCTCTCTCTCTCTCTCTCTTTCTCTCTCTCTCTCTCAAAAGTAAATAAACATTAAAAAAATTTTGGCAAATTTGACTTGGGGAGAGTCAGCCTTCTCAAAATATAGGTATAAACATGGAGTTTCACTCACCTCCAAAAATCCTCTAGTCACAAAATGGTACCCACATGGTCTGATTCAAATATATGGGGCTAAGGTCAGTCAGAGTAAGCAGGTGTGGAGACAGAAGAGAAGCCTACTGTCATAACCAGGGGACTTAAAACAATCCTGACCTTTCCTGAAGATGTTAGAAAGTGACCTAAGAATGGTCTTTTTTCCCTGAAAATTTCTGGATCCTTCCTTAAGGATCAATAGTGTTTCACTCAAGGAGCCTTTTGAGGCATAAATATATATTGATTGAATTTAATATACACAGTAAAAATATATAAATTTTAAGTGTATAGCTTGATGAAATTTTACAGAATGGATAGGACCCAGATCAAGAAACAGAATAGTGTTAGAATTCTGGAAACCCCCTTTGTGCCCTCTTCTAGCTATTCCCCCACAAGTGACTACAATTCTGACTTGTAGCACCATGAACTGGTTTTGTCTATATTTGAACATGAAAGTAGACATCGTGTAAGAACAGAATCATACACGATGCCTACTTTCACATTTGGTTATGTTCGTGAGATGCAGTGCTGCTGCGTAGTTGTAGTACACTCACTGCTGTGTAATATTTTGCTTTTGAATATACTATCATTTATTTCTCATGTCTATGGTTGGTGGACAGTTGGGTACTATTCTGATCCATTCTGGACAGATTTGGCCCAGAAATTAAGCTTCTGGACTTTAAAGGAGCATTTCTAAAGTTGGCTTGAATGTGATGTTGTCGAGGAAAGCTTACTACTACCTGGACTAGAGATTTCTGTAAAGGGGATAAATTATTATCTAAGGAGGGATTCAGATTTATCATCAGAGGGTGCCACAAGTTCTCTAAGAGGAAGTGAAGAATATTATTCATATATTGGAATTTTGCTGAGGTCTTCTAAGTGTGATAAAATATTCATATTTCACATATGTCTCTAAGGTAATTTCCTACCTTTTCTTAAATAAAAGTATGTGTGCCCCGGAATTTTGTAAATTGCAGATCCTGTTATGCACCATCACTATCCTGAAAAAGCCAGAAATTATCACTGTTTTTATCTAAAAAGAATATCAAGATCTTTCTAGGGAGGATAAAGGCCTGATAACTCCTCATAGAAGTATTTGGGTCTTTGTATTTGGTCTCTAAGAGCTTTAGCTTTCAATATAAAAGCTTCCATGGGGAAGGGTTGGTCTCAGCACTGTGTGTAGGGTCCTTTTAACACAGATATTATGACATGGTGGTTAATCATGGACAGGTGTGTGAGTATAAATTAGAAGAAATATAACTGTGGAGCCCAAATAGGGACACTACTATGGCAATGGCAGCAATACCCTCAACCATAATCACAGTGTCTGTAGAAAAGCCTCTGTAGGACTCTCTGAGATTATTATTGACAGAAACTTTGAGTTACTGCAAGAAGCATAGACAGTTGAATGCTGATCAGAAAGCACAGACAGTTGAATGCTGATCAGACTCTCTGTTTCTTTCCCTATTTGGCATTTGGAAACACTATTGAACCCTTGCCTTTGAGTAAGCCCTTGGTTTTTTGAACAATCTGTAGGTGGGAAGCTTTAAGATGGAACTGGCCCTTCCTTCCTTCCTTCCTTCCTTCCTTCCTTCCTTCCTTCCTTTCTTCCTTCCTTCCCTCCTTCCATTTTTCTTTTCCTCTCATTAAGCCACTCTTTCTATCCATTCTCCTCCTCTGAAAGAGGCAGTTGCTGTGGAAATGGCAGTGCCTGGGGCTAAGCAGACAGCCAACATGGTAGATAGATCAATTGCATACAGGTAGATTGAACAAATAAATAAACACACTGAGGATCATGTGAGTCAGGTTTCCCACTGTTGGAGAAAGAGTTTACAGATATGGAAAGAGGAAGGCCGGAGAGAACCTGAAGTGCTGAATTGGAATTAAAAGTATTGGTATGTAAACTAATGAGTTTAAAAAATATACATACATGGATGCATATAGAGATAAATATAAATGTGTGTGTGTTTGTATGTCTATGTGTATACATGCATATATTTCCTAGCTCTGTTCTCTGAGAGAGCTTAGAAGCAATGACAGCTCAGTAGAAATGAACATGGTGAGTGCCTAGATCTTGGTTTCTAAATATTGATATTTGCTAAAAGGAACCAGTATTTGTTGTAAATGGTTGGTACCAGAGCTGAGGCAAAGAAAATGCAAGATGATTTAGGATCACCTGTTGTTCAAGAGAGTAAGGAAGTGCTCAAACAATTATAAACACTTGTCAAAGGACATAGAAGCTAGCTTGAAGGGATCCCCACTGGTCAAGTCTGGTTCACTTTGCACATAAAAGTAAGTAAGGACAGTAACAGACTACAACACATTGAACAAAATAGGAATACACAAGTCCATACAGAGATAAGCAAACAAGCAGGAGAGAAAGTTTTTCTTAGAGTAGAATGCCAAATCTTCTATAAATGTGAAGTTACTTCATAAAGGTAATCTATGTGGTACAAGTATGTAGTGTTTATAACACAAATATAGTTCCAAAATTATATAGTTTTAAAATAACAAAGTGAATATCAGCATGATTCCAAGAAAAACGATCACAGAGAAAGAATTCACAGATGAGATAAAAAGGCCTATTTTATTTTTCTGTAGGCATGTGGGTGTTTCTTCCCTTTGGATGGAGAATTCCCAGCAGAGCTTCCTTCCATGCTGCCACCTACTGACACTATTACCCCCTTTCCGCAAACCCCATTCAAAGCAAGAAAAATTAAGGGCTATATTATCATTTCCCTTGGACATAGGAGGGAAAAGGCAAAATAAACATTGAGCTATTTATTCATTAGAAAAGAAAAAAAAAGCAGGAGAGAGAAAGAGAGAGAGAGAGAGAGAGAGAGAGAGAGAGAAAGGGAGGGAGGAAGAAAGAAAGAGAGAGAAGGAAAAGAGAGCCTTACCTCTTGTTTGTGCTCTCAGGTGCAACTGTACAGCCCATATTAGTTACAAGTCCTTCTGAATGTGGGTTTGGACCATTTGGGTTAATGTGGCAGCTAGAAAACGCCTCTCTCCACCCTGGCAGAGGCTCAGTGTGGTGCTATTGTTAGGTGGAAAGGAGCAAGAGAACTGAGCCTGATAGTACTCCCCAGCCAGCAGGCTGCAGGTTTTTGGCAGATGTCCACCATGTGGTATGAAAATGCTCTCAAGATCTAGTCCCTGCTTGCTGCTCCTGCCTCCCTTCCCAGCGCTCCTCCTGTCTGGGCTCCAGCCATACTGAATTACTTGGAGTTCTAGAATATGGTACATTCTTTTCACCTCCTTTCAGGATGTGCCAATCTGTTTTAATCTTCTGAGTATCTGAGTTCTCTCCTTGATGTTGCCTGGTGGCAGGAACTTCCAGATTAAAGAGTCCCAGCATGCCTCCTGTAGTTTTGAGTAATAATTGCTATGTATTCCTTATTGCCAGCTACTGCCACTCACTTTGACAGCAGCCTATGCTGGATCAACCTGTGTTCTGTTGACTGTGATCATGTGGTTGGAATATCCGCTTGTCAGACTGTAAGCTCCCCTAGAATCCTGGATCTCTGAGTGGCACCTATTGCACTTGTGATTATTTGATGTTTCTCTTTGTCTTTACCCTCTATGAAAGCAATGGCTTTTCTTACCGACTACTCTGCTTTTAGACTTAGCACAATAACTGGAACATGACACGTATTTCAGCAAATGTTTAGACTTAATTTCCTAGTACCTAGGGAGGGATCTGTTCTTCCTCTGTCTGTCCCACATGGTTGGTGGTTTAGCTCCAGATCCCAACCCTTTCGAGTCTGTTCTGCCACCTGGAGAAACTGTGACTTGCCTGACTGTGTTCTGTGGTTAGATAGTACAAAGATGGCATTAGAGATCAGATTTGTCATTACCTGAACCATTAATTATAGTTTGAAAACAACAGACTCCTGGCAAAGAACCCTATGATTCTTTTTTTTTTAATATGAAATTTATTGTCAAATTGGTTTCCATACAACACCCAGTGCTCATCCCAAAAGGTGCCCTCCTCAACACCCATCACCCACCCTCTGCTCCCAACGCCCATCAACCCTCAGTTTGTTCTCAGTTTTTTTAAGAGTCTCTTGTGTTTTGGCTCCCTCCCTCTCTAACCTTTTTTTTTCCTTCCCCTCCCCCATGGTCTTCTGTTAAGTTTCTCAGGATCCACGTAAGAGTGAAAACATATGCTATCTGTCTTTCTCTGTATGACTTATTTCACTTAGCATAACACTCTCCAGTTCCATCCATGTTGCTACAAAAGGCCATATTTCATTCTTTCTCATTGCCACGTAGTATTCCGTTGTGTATATAAACCACAATTTCTTTATCCATTCATCAGTTGATGGACATTTAGGCTCCTTCCATAATTTGGCTATTGTTTGGCTGCTATAAACATTGGGGTAAAGTGCTCCTATGCATCAGCACTCCTGTATCCCTTGGGTAAGTTCCTAGCAGTGCTATTGCTGGGTCATTGGGTAGATCTATTTTTAATTTTTTGAGGAACCTCCACACTGTTTTCCAGAGTGGCTGCACCAGTTTGCATTCCCACCAGCAGTGCAAGACGGAAGAACCCTATGATTCTTAAGGTTGTCGAGCTTGCTTGACAAGAGTTTCAATCTAATCAAGAATATTGAGAATATTGAGAGACAGAGAGAAAATAATCAATTATTTAACTAATTAATTAAAATAATAATAGTCAATATTATCTAGTGCTACGTGCTGTCCTAAGTGCTTTACATGCATGAACTTTTTTAATCCTTGCAAAAACCACACAAGTGAGGGATTATTATTATGTTCATTTTAAAGGTGAAGTAATTGAGCCATTGGAGTAACTTGCCCAAGGTCAAGTAAAAAGTAGGATTCAAACTAGGGCAGTCTGGCTCTAGAGTCTGTGCTTGTAACCTCTGTACTATTCTAGCTCTCAAAACTACAAAGCCTAATGCTCTGGGAAAAAATATGGTGTGACAGAGATAGAAAATTAGTATTTCTCAGTTTAAAACTGCAACAACAATAAAACCAAAACTGGCCAGGTGAGGATTGACCTCAAATGTCAACATACCAAAACATAGGATAGGGTCGGGTAAGGAAGGGATGAAAATAAACTTTAAATTTCAGTATGCTCATAAAACTAGCAGACCAAGTTACATCTAGCTTTTGGGTTCCCTTCCTGTCCATGTCCATATACATAATTATAACCATGACAGATACAATTTTGAATTCTGCCTTTTTCATTTAACATTGTCATAGCCATTTAACCACATTGCTTTCTAAATGTCAGATGATACCATATTATAGTTTTCATTTGCATTTGTTGTTAACTCATTGAAGGTTTTTCCATGTTTGTTTACAAATTGTGTATTCATTATATAAATTATTTACACCTTGCCCTTTTAGCCACTAAAACCTTAACTTTTTTCTTATAAATTTGTTTGATTCCTTTTTGCAATATTGACATTGCTTATTACTCTTCTTTTAAAATTTTTTTAACGTTTATTCATTTTTGAGAGACAGAGAGAGACAGAGCATGAGCAGAGGAGGGGCAGAGAGAGAGAGAGGGAGACATAGAATCCGAAGCAGGCTCCAGGCTCTGAGCTGTCAGCACAGAGCCTGATGCAGGGCTTGAACTAATGAGCCATGAGATCATGACCTGAGCCGCCGTCTGACGCTTAACCTACTGAGCCACCCAGTGCCCCTGTTTATTACCCTTCTAATGACAACATAAAATTTGAATTTCTGTAGCTTTGCACCACTTAAAAATATGTATATAATCTACCTAGATTCATTTTTGTATAAAGTATAGGCATAGATAAAAATTATATTTTCATATTATACAATCACAATTTCTTCAACAATATTATTGACTCACTTGTCTCACCACTGACCCCTCAGTCCTGTTTTTATCTCTAGAAATCACAGGCATCTAGAAATTGTAGACATTTATAGCATGAGATGCATGACCAGAATGTGGTACTTAAAAGACATATCTAATGAACATCATACTATCAGATCTGAATATTGGAAAGGAGAACAGCAATGCACTTATTCATTTGTTCCACACATTGAGAACCTATTGTGTTCCAGGTACTATTTTAGATGCTTGTGACATGCCAGTAAAAAAAAAAAAAAGAGAAAATCAATGCCCTGTGAAGTTTACATTTTTGTGGTAGGGATCAAACAAAGTAAATAAATATAAAACTTATTAAATGATAATGAATGTGATCGAAAAAATAAAACAGGAGATACCATTTAGCAAGAGTCAGATTGGCCACAAAGATTCTAATTTTAAGTAAGTTGATCTGGAAAAGGTTCATTCTGAAGGAGGAGAGTGAATCAAGTAGACATCTGAAGGAAGACTATTCCAGATAGAGGAAATAGCAAGTACAAAGGCACTGAGGCAGGAACATGCTTATTGTGTTTGAGGAACAACAAGGAGGCCAGAGTGGCTGGAGTGGAGTAAGACAGAAGAAGTCAGTGAGATGGAGGTGTGTGAAGATCATATAGGTTTGTGAGCCTATACAGATCTAATTAGGGATATATATATTGGGGCATGGAAACGCAGAGAACATTTGGGTTGATACAAAAGAAGAGAAGAACTCGGTGGCACCACTCTGGAATACAATATAGCCTGCCATGGCAAATACAGGATATGTATGTCATGCTCCTAAATGAATTTTAAATCTATAGTATGTCATTCTATAGTGAGACAATTATTATGATAGTGAGTAGTACGTGGGTTTTGGAATCATGTGAAATGGGCTCAAATTCAAGTAGAGTAATCTTAGGAAAGCTGCCAAAACTTTCAAAGACTCAGTTTCATCATCTGTAAAATGGTTACATTAATACCTGTGGTGGAGGAGCCTTTAAAAAAAAAAAAAAAGCTTATTTATCTACTGAGAGAGAGAAACAGAGAGAGAGAGAGAGAGAACGAGAGGGGTAGGGGCAGAGAGAGAGAACCTGAAGCAGGCTCCATGCTGTCAGTACAGAGCCTGACACAGGGCTTTATCTCCTGAATCGTGAGATCATTATGTGAGTTGAAATCAAGAGTCAGATACCTAATTGACTGAGCCACCTAGATGCTCCACTGGTGGAGGGATCTTAAGTCATAACTGAAAGAAGCCATTATAGCCTGCCTATTTTATTCCATGATCTGGAATCAAATCTGCTTTATTTGGCATTTCTTTTCCTTGTACTTAAGATGCTATTAACTGTAACCTCAAACTGCATTTTTAAAATCTGTTAACAGAAACACTTGAGATAATTTGCACTTGCTTTTGTCATAGAGGGTTTTACTATCATCTTTCTGCTAGTGTACATAAGGGTTTGTTGTTGTTGTTGTTATTGTTTTGTGTTTTGATATTCATCTTAAAACACATATGTCCCTAAACCCTTACAAATCTGTTACCACATTGCTTTTATATTTGAAAAAATGATGACTTCAACTAGTTTAGCAAAGTCCAATCTTTCACTTATATTACATGGTACTGTTACTTTTTGGTGTTCTTTTCTAAAAATATCTTTTTTAAAGTTTATTTTTATTTATTTATTTTGTTACTTGTCTTCCCTGTTTTTGCTTTTCCTTGTACCACAAAACCATCCCATGTTCACAGTCTGGTGTATGTAGCCTAATGTACTTTTTCTATGATCATGTAGCCACTTAAAAACATATTTATACACGTTCACATTTTTGTTTCATTTGTTTTACATAAATGGAATCATACACATCTCTGTGCATCTTACTTTTCTTGCTCAATAATAATATCTGGAAATCTCTTGGGCTAATTTCACCCAGTCTGCCCTTGTAAGCAAACAACTTTCCATGCCACCACAGAACAATCCACAGAACAATTGGGGGAAATATAATTAAATGGCTCCGTCATGTAGTTTTTTCAAAACAAAGGAAGTCTGTTCTAAGGAATAATTGATGTCGCTACTCCTTGTGGCAGAAAATGTCTAGCAACTTTTAGATGAAATCTCTTCAGATTCAAAGCAAAACAAAACAAAACAGAAATACTAAAATAGGACCCTGCTTTTACTAGGCACCTGTATCTGCCTGATATATTGACCGGTTTTGGGAAAGGAACCAAGTGATAAACTTATTATAAAGTATTGGAAATGCTAGGATCCACCTAGGAGTTTTTAGTTCTCATAAATGGGCAATGTCTGCAAGTAGATGCCAAAAAATTCTCCTGAATAAAAGTCATGCCCTGTCACCAATAGACCAGAATAACAGGAGAACAATTACAAGTAGTAAATGTCGGGTGGTGCACTTATGTCAGAAGTCAATGTCACAAGTTTTGTTAGCCTAGAAAGGGGAGAACAGGTGGTAGTAGTTAATGTGAAAGATGGCTAGGCAGTGTTAGTAAATTTCCACTTTAACATAAGCAAATAGTGTTAAGCAGTTGTTAAGTAAGAAATGCAATCTTGGTCTTTGCTATTAGAACTTTACCGTTCCAATCCCAGTGAGTAATAGACTCTGTACTCTCATGATTAGTCCTTATTTGGGTTTCAACTGTAGGTACCAGACTTTGGGAGGAATGTTGAAAAACCTCCTCCAGGCAGGATAATTATAGGGGACAGTAATTTTTTATAAGGTACTATTTTCTTTCTTCTTCTTTTTTTTTTAATGTTTACTTATTTTTGAGAGACAGAGAGAGAGACAGAATGCGAGCAGGAGAGGTGCAGAGAGAGAGGGAGACACAGAATCTGAAGCAGGCCCCAGGCTCTGAGCTGTCAGCATAGAGCCCTAAGTGGGGCTTGAACTCACGAGCTGTGAGATCATGACCTGAGCTGAAGTCAGACTCTTAACCGACTGAGCCACCCAACTTCCCGCTATAAGGTACTATTTCTTTAAAAAAATGAAAAAAATCTGAACTGAGTTCCAAAAGTGCTGACATTTATTCATTTTGAGGGAGTGGTACATGAGAGTTTAATAATACAATTTATATTATTTAAAAATATTTTTAATATATGCTTATAATAACCCCCAATATTTCCCACAATTGGTTAGCGATTTCTCACTACTCTTCATTAGCTTCTTGTCTGAGGCATATTCATCTCCTCTGTTTGTGATTAGATTCTTTTAGACTATGCCACACATGTCATTCTCTATACTGTGAATTCAAGCAATATTGATCAAACATTTTCTAAATGACAGATGTCTTAGGGCAAAGGGTAAAATTTTGTTTTAAGTTTATTTATTTATTTTGAGAGAGAAAGAGGGTGTGTTTGTGCATGTGAGCGGGGTAGGAGCAGGGGGAGAGAGAATCCCAAGCAGGCTCTGCACTGTTAGCACAGAGCCCAATGTGGGGCTTGGTCTCATGAACTGTGAGATCCTGACCAGAGCCGAAATCAAGAGTGGGACGCTTAACCTACTGAGCCATCCAGGTGTCCCACAAAGGTAACTTGTTATAAGAAGAGACCCACTGATAATGTAGCCTAAAGAGCAAAGAAGTTTATGTCTCTTCTATGCAGTAATAGAATGTACAATCCAAGTGAGTGGGACAGCTCTGCTCTGAGGAGTCCAAAATGGACCCAGGCTCCTTCCAACTTGTGGCTCCACCCCAAAAGGAGAATAAACCACTTGTGGCCTTGTTGTTATCTGCATTGATGAGGCTGGGAAGAGACAAAAGGGCAAGGAGACACTTCTAAAACAGAAATGCAAAAGCAGTAGCCCTCACTTATGTTCATGTTCCAGCATGAACATAAATTAGTCACCACCAAAGGAGTTGTCTAAAAGGAAGGGAGGCTTAGAAATGTAACCTAACCATATGTCCAGGAAGAAGGGAATATGGACTTTAGTAAACAGTTACCATTCTCTACTACATTAGATAAAGCGCTACATACTGGAGTGTTTTCTCCTGCTTTCTCCATCAATCCAGGACCCTTGTCTTCTTCAAAATTCACTTTTTCTTAATTTCTTCCAGGATATTTTTCCTATGTAGGAAGACAATGACACTCTGTTTTCTTTAATTATGTTCACAATGTGAATTTCATCTTATTCAACAGCTGAGAATCAGTCAATAAATACTTATTAATATATACTGTCTAGCATGGATTATGCTGAAAACAAGAAATAAGATGGTGAGCAAAATAAATATAGTTCCTGCTCTCAGAGAACTTACAGAGCAGTGGAAGAGACAGATATTATTATAGATATAATTAAATTATTAAATGAACATTTAATAATTTAAAGTGTTATCTAAATTAGGTATTTATGATTAATTAGATTTGTAAGTATCACTTATATATGATAAGTACTATAAAGGAATAGAACAAGATACCCTGAAAGAATATAATGAAAGTTATTTTAGGTTGGATGCTTGGGGAAGGCATAGTGAATGTGAATATGTAATATTTATTTATTTGTTTATTATTTATTTATTTATTTATTATTTATTTATTTAATTTTTTTTTTTTTTTTGAGGGAGAGAGAGAATGAGAGCAGGGGAGGGACAGAGAGAAAGAGAGAGAGAGAGAGAGAGAGAGAGAGAGAGAGAGAATCCCAAGCAGGCTCCGTGCTGTCAGCACAGAGCCCCACAGGTGGCTTGATCTCACAAACCATGGGATTGTGACCTGAGCCAAAATCAAGAGTTGGACGCTCAACTGATTGAGCCACCCAGACAACCCATAAATACTTAATATTTAAAATATAAAATTAAATCTCCCTGAATATTTGTTTTTCTTAGTGTAATCTAAAAGAGTGCAAACAGGGTGAGAAGAGTTCTGGAGACACTGATATATGAAGACTTTTGGAAAGAGCCCTTGTCTTAAGAGACTAGAGCTCTGGTGGAGTGGGAGGTGGGGGACAGGGAGGGTGGTAGCACACATTCTAGCTGTTTCCAAATATGGAGCAACTATCCTAACAGAAGAGGGGATGCATTTGCTTTACTCTCAAGGACAAACCTAGGAACAATTGAGAGGAAGCTGAAGAAAGGAAGATTTGGGACCAATTAAAAAAACAAAACAAAAGGGGGACCTGGCTCGCTCAGTTGGAGGAGCATGCAACTCTTGATCTTGGGATCATGAGTTTAGGCCCCGTTTTGGTGTAGAATTTACTAAAAAAAAAATGAGTAAACTATAACATTCCATCAAAGAGAGTGTCGAAGGGGCACCTAGGGGAGCCCAGTCGGTTAAGCGTCTGACTTCTGCTCAGGTCATGATTTCACGGTTTGTGAGTTCGAGCCCTGCGTCTGGCTCTTTGCTGACAGCTCAGATTCTGTGTCTCCCTCTCTCTGCCCCACCCCCACTCACACTCTGTCTCTGTCTCTCTCAAAAATAAATAAATATTTTTAAAAATATTAAAAAACAAAAGGAGAGTGTCCAGAAGACTACCACATTAGATGGTGACTGTCTGTCACCAGAACTATTTAATCAAAGGTGGCACAACCCTTTGTCAGGCACACAGGGGAAAAAAAATCCTATACAGGATCATAAGTTTACCTGTATAACTGCTTAAATCCTTTTTGAGGTTTTTGTGATTTTCCTTCTTTCATGCGTAATACATAAATTAGTAGATTTAAAAAAATCATGGTTCCTTGAGGTGTAAAGTCAGGTTGTTTATTTGAGATCTTTCTTTTGTTCTTACTTTATGCATTTATTTTTCTACATTTCCCTCTTAGAACTGCTTCTGCTGCATCCTGTAAATTTTTGTAGATTGTGTCTCCATTTTCATTTGTTTTGAGATAATTTTTGGTTTCCCTTTTGATTTCTTCTTTATGCATTGATTTTTCAAGGGTGTGTTATTTAATTTCCACTTTTGTGAATTTTCCAGCTTTCCTATTGTTGTTAATTTCTAGTTACATACCGTTGTAGCTGGAAGGATACTTGATATAATTTCAGTCTTCTTTAATTTGATAAGACTTGTTATGTGACCTATCATAGGATCTATCCTAGATGGTGTTCTGTGTGTGCTTGAGAAGGATGTATTTTCTGAGGCTATTGGTAGACTGTTCTTTATAGGTCCATTAGGTCCATTTGGTCTAGAGCATGGTTAAAGTCCATTGTTTCCTTGCTGATTTTCTGTCTGAATGATCTACCCATTGATGCAAGTGCAGTACCCTACCATTATTGTATTGTTATCTATTTTGTCCTTCAGACCTGTTAGTATTTGCTTAATATACTTAGGTGGTTCCATGTTGGGTGCCTTTATGATGATTACATCCTCTTAATGAGCCGACCTATTTATCTTTTAAAAAAAATTTTTAATTTTATTTTTTTTAATTAAAAGAAATTAACTTTTTTGAAGTATAGTTGGCACATAGACCCATTTATCTTATATAATGATCTTCTTTGTCTCTTGTTAACCATTTCTGGCATAAAGTCTCCTTTGTCTGATGTAGGTATAGTGATCCTTGTTGTCTTTTGGTTTCCACTTGCATAGAATGTCTTTTTTTCATCCTTTCACTTTGAGCCCATGTTTTCCTTAAAGCTGAAATGAGTTTTCTGTAGGCAAAATATAGTTGGGTCTTGCTTTTATTAATCCAGCCAGCCACAATGTGTTTTGTGATTGAAGAATTCATTCTGTTTAGAGAAATTATTGATATGTAAAGACTTATTAATGTCATCTTACTAATCATTTTTTGGCTTTTTTTTGGTAGTTTCCTTGTTTCTTTTTCCTTCTCTTTCTGCCCTTGCTAATTGGTGATTTTCTGTGGTAGTATGTTCTGATTCCTTCTCTTTATCTTTGGAAATAACCTAATTTTACACCTCAAGGAACTAGAAAAAGAAGAACAAACTAAGCCTAAAGTTAGCAGATGGAAGGAAATAACAAAGATCAGAGCAGAAATAAATGAAATAGAGATCAGAAAAATAATAGAAGAGATCACAAAACTAAGAGCTGTTTTTAAAAAGATAAGCAAAATGGAAAACCTTTAGCTAGACTAAGCAAGACAGAAGACTTAAAATCAGAAGTGAAAGAAGAGATATTGCAACTGAAATACACAGAAATCATAAGAAATTAGTATATATAATTATACACCGACAAATTGGATAACCTAGAAGAATGGATAAATTCCTAGAAACATACAACTTATCAGACTGAATCATGAAGAAATAGAAAATATGAACATACCAATAATGAGTAGGAACATTAATCAGTAATCAAAAATCTCCCAACAAAGAAAAATCCAGGACCAGATGGTTTCCCTGGTAAATTCTATCAAATATTTAAAGAAAAATTAAAATCAAACACTTCCAAAAATTGAGGAGGAGGGAACATTTCCAAAATTACAAAATTACAAGCCTAGAATTACTCTGATACCAAAAGCCAGACAGACACTTCAAGAAAACCACAGATAAATATCCCTGAAAAATATAGATGCAAAAACAAAAACAAGATTTTGATGAGATATCTGCATGTCCATGTTTATTGCAGCATTATTCACAATGGCCAAGATAGGGAAATAACCAAGTGTCTGTTAATGGATGAATGGGTAGAAAAATGTGGTGATATACATGTAATGGAATATTATTCAGCCACGAGAAAGAAGATCTTGCCATTTGCAGCAACACAAGTGGACCTTGAGAGCATTATGCTATGTGAAATAAGTCAGACAAGGAAAGACAAATTCTGTATGATATCACTTACATGCAGAATCTAAAAAAAGTGAACGAGTAGAAACAGAGTGGAATGGTGGTTACCATGGGGATGAGAGAAATGGAGAAATATTGGACAAATAATACAGACTTCCAGTTAGAAGATATAAGTTCTGGGGATCTAATGTATAGCATTGTGAGTTTAGTTAATACTGTATTACATACTTGAAAGTTTTTAAGAGAGTAATGTTAAATTTTTCACCACAAAAATGAAATGGCAGTTATATAATGTGATAAAAGTATTAGCTAAGGCTACAGTGGTAATAAGTGTATTAATTCAACAATTTGTACACCTTAAACTTACACAATGCTGTATGCCAATCACATCCCAATAAAGCTGGAAAAAAAACATTGTAACTGTAGATTGGCAGCAAGGAAACACCGAACATATAAATCTTTAAAAATCAGCTTTAATATGTTTTAAAAATTCTGCTGATTTAGGAAGGGCTATGAGTAGCTTTGAAATTTGAATAAGTTACTAGGGTGTGATGTATAAACTTTTAGTGCTTTTTATCTTTTTCTAGGTGCATTACACAGAGGCCTACACCTATACCTATACGTGAAGGTGCATAAATGTGCTTTTAGGCTAACATTTCTGTTAACAGTGTTTACCTAGACAGTTTCTTTCAGTAACATAGAAGGTAAATGTGATTGGCAGGGAATGCATAATCACAGCCAGAGGATACTTTTAATAAGAAGAAAAGTATATACATAAAAAACAGTTAATGGGATGAAAATCTATTTGTAGTCATAAAGCCTGGGTGTTTCTATATAAGGTATATTTTCAGAGGCAGTTTTACTAAGTATAGTAGATTAATTATTGTTTAGAAAATATTCACTCTACCCTTCTCTATACATTGATGTTCCCACTCCATTGACATTGGGCTTGGTCAAAAGTCTTCCATTGGCAGATTCAATATGGTGGAAATGATAAGCATGCCAGTAAAAAATACAGATTTAACAGATGTTATGGTTTCTGTTTTTCCCTTTGTGCGCCTACCAGCCGCCATGCTCTATGTAATCATTGGCCATTTAGCCTGAATTCTAGAATGAGAAGATACGTGAAGCACAACTGATCTCAACCTTCAGCCAGGAGATATGTCCAGTTAACTTAGCCAAATGTAATTGAACCAGAACTGACTTGTAGACCTGAAAGTAAAAGATAAATGTTTATTATTGTAATCTACTGAGATTTGGGAGTTGTTTGTGATGCTGCATTGTTATAGCAAAACCTAACTAACACATTTCTCAGACTTAGTGGTAAGTTTTCTAATATATTTTATTAAAACAAGCAAACAAACAAACCCCAGAGGACTTTTTTTTGTTGTTAGTTCTTCCTTAACTTATTTTCACACATGACCTATAAAATATTAGTCAGTCTCTGCTGGATACCTTTTGTTTGCCTCTCCAAATGCACTCTTCATTCTTTTCCACCTTACTCTGTGCCTTAAAAGGCCTAAATAAGGTGCAGCCAATGGAGAGCATTGACAGAAGATCAGAAACAGGAATAGAGGAGAGTGGGAATAGAGAGATTTAATTTCTGGAGTTTCTCGCTGCTGGGTCACTGCGAACTGGTTGCATCCTGTGGCCAAAAGACAGCATCAACCATGCAGCTCTCTCTCTGTGTTTCAGGAATAGCACACTCCCTTAGTCCATGATGGCCTTGGAGAGGGGAGGATAAGCCCTGAAGTCACTAGCCCCAAGGTACTGCGCTATCCCTTGTGGTTTCCTTGTATCCTGCCCACACCTTCATGAATAGCTCCTCATTAAACTTTCCTCAAATTGCAGAGTTTGTGTGTGCCATCTGTTTCCTGATGTGACCTTGACTGATACAAAGTCCTTGGTTCACTTTTATGAAAGGTATTTATTAAGTGGTGGAGAAGTTCAATTTTTTCTGGTATTCTGACTGACACACTTTATATCAAGAGAAACTTAAACATATATATGTGAAAAATGTGCATGGCTGCTAACCATATTTTGTTTTCCCCCTGGAGGCTCACTTCACAGGATTAGGCTTGTGGATCCTTTCCCCAGGCACTGTTTTCTGTCAGGTAACTTGATACAACTTCCAGTTTCAAAATTTTATGCTAATTAAGTTAAGAAACTCTCAAGGCTTTTCCCTGCAATTTCCTCCATAAATGCTAGACTAACTTAGCTTTTAAATTTCTTCTCTGGATTCAGTAAGTGGGAAAGAAAAGTGAAAATAAAGTGGGACAGGTGGAAAACTAATTCTCTTAATTCTCTAAACTTTCACTGTAATGACCCTCTTATCTTCCAGTAATGGGCAACCTTATTCCCCTAGGCTGCTTATTAGCTGCAGAAACTTGGGCAAGATATTTGTCCTTTCTAAACCCCAATTTTTTCAGGACTAGCATATCAGCATCTGGACCAGAATATCTACTTCCAGGATTATTGTAAGAATTTAATACAACATATGTGAAGGATCTAATATTGATGAGCCTGCACTGAGACCCAGTAAATGCTCTTTTACTTTATTCTTTCTTCCAACTGCATACTTAAAAATATTACATTGTATGTACTTCAAATGTTTGTTCAGTCCTTCTGCAACTGCTTCTCAGAAAGCCGGTGTACTTGGTGGACTGACTCTTTTCCCTTGTTTAAAAAAATTTTTTTTAGCTTTCATAAAACACGCATAAGGTAAAATATCCCATCTTAAACATTTTTAAGTGTATGGTTCGGTATTGTAAAATATATTCTTATTGTTGTGCATCCAATGCCAGAACTTTTTCATCTTGCAAAACTAAAACTGTATATCCATTAAATAACAATTTTTCATATACTTCTTTCTCAGCTCCTGGCAACCACCATTTGACTTTGTTTCTGTAGATTTGACTAGATAGATAACTTAGTATGAGTGGATCACAGAATGTCTTTTTAAAAAAATTTTTTATTAAAAAAAATTTTTTAGGGGCGCCTGGGTGGCGCAGTTGGTTAAGCGTCCGACTTCAGCCAGGTCACGATCTCGCGGTCCGTGAGTTCGAGCCCCGCGTCAGGCTCTGGGCTGGTGGCTCAGAGCCTGGAGCCTGCTTCCGATTCTGTGTCTCCCTCTCTCTCTGCCCCTCCGCCGTTCATGCTCTGTCTCTCTCTGTCTTAAAAATAAATGGACGTTGAAAAAAAAAATTAAAAAAAATTTTTTTTAATGTTTATTCATTTTTGAGAGACAGAGCACAAGTGGTGGAGGGGCAGAGAGAGGCAGACACAGCACAGAACTCCACGTAGGGCTCGAACTCATGAACTGCAAGATCATGACCTGAGCTAAAGTTGAACCCTTAACTGACTGAGCCACCCAGGCACCCCATAATGTTTGTCTTTTTGTGACTGTCTTATTTCACTTAACATAATGTCCTCAAGGTTCATCCATGTTGCAGCTTGTGACAGAATTTTTTTGGGTGGACTTACTTTTTTTTTTTTTAACATAATCACCATGCCCAACAGGGGACATGAAGTCACAACCTCAGATCAAGCGTCGCAGGCTCCACCGACTGAGCTAGCCAGACACTCCACCGGGGGGTGGGGGGGTGGCATTTTTTTTACCCCAAAAAATGAATTTTCTAAGATACTTGCCCAGATTCTTAGATTTCATTTAATATTACGTTTCTCCATGTGTTGAAGGATATGATGCCCCAACACTGCATATTATTATTGTGGACCTAAAAAGTGAAATATGTTCTTAGAAAGCATCCTCTCATCACTAATATGCTCCTTATGAATATAGCACTTTCTTTGGTATATGTACACATGGGAATATTTATTACCCAGAATCAGCCAGTGTTCTCTTCCATGGGCTGTTTGTTCTCTGTCAGCACACTTGTTCAAAATCATATGAAGAAGTTTAGTGAACAAAAAGGAATGCTGTAAAAAAGCATATTTCAAACATTAAGCATGTATATTGTCTATTGATTCTGAGAATCCCTGAGCAACTTTAATTTAAAATGCTCATTTTCCACACTCCTGCTTCCTGTTACTAGATTCCTTTCTGGGCTCCACTTCAAACCTTGCTTTCTGTGTTCTTTCTCTCTGTTTGGAACATACAGCCTCGCAGAGTTCTTGGAACTCTTCCGAATGTGGTGATTTGGGTCTCTTCCAAGACCTTCATTGAATGCAGATGCACTGCTAACTTCCCCATAGCTGGCCCCTTGGAAACAGGCAGAAGGAAGTCTTGGTGTTTAGTAGAAAATACTTTCTCTGATTCAAACTAGTACAATTATTATTTATCCTTTGTAGCTGTTGGAACTATTCCTTTTCTCTCTCTGCTTCAGGAAGAAGTGTGTGTGTGTCTGTGTGTGTGTGTGTGTGTGTGTGTAGGGGGTGATGGAGGAGGGTGATCTAGCTGTGGAGAATTCTATAAATGGGATCAACATTTCTCCCCCCTACTTGTTTTATTAAGATATAATTGATATATAATATTGTATTAGCTTAAGGTGTTCAATATAATAACTTGAAATATGTATAAATACAAAATGGTCATCACATAAGTTTAGTTACCATCCATCATCTCACATAGTTAACAATTTCTTTTCTTCCTGGGATGAGAACTTTTAAGATCTTCTCTCTTATCAACTTTCAAATATACAGCAGTATTGTTAACTATAATCACCACGCTGTACATTACATCCCCAGAAGTCATTTATCTTATAACTGGACGTTTGTACCTTTTGACCACTTTAACCCACTTCCCACCCCTGGCAGGATTTCCTTCATTTTAAATGGCTGAATAATACTCCATTGTGTGTGTGTGTGTGTGTGTGTGTGTGTGTGTGTGTGTACATATATATAAAAACCATATTTTATTTACCTATTCATCTCTTTTTAAGAATTTGTTTAAAAGTTTATTTATTTATTTTGAGAGAGAGAGAGAGCACACGCAAGGTAGGGGCAGAGAGAGAGGGGAGAGAGAGAGAATCTGACAGTGCAGAGCCAGATGTGGGGCTGGAACTCATGAACTGTGAGGTCATGACCTGAGCTGAAGGCAGATGCTTAACCCGACTGAATCACCCAGGTGCCCCTACCTATTCATCTCTTGATGTATACTTAGGCTATTTCCATGTCTTAGCTATTGTGAGCCATGGTGCAATGAACATAGTGTGCATGTATCTCTTCCAGATAGTGATTTCGTTTACTTCAGATTATACCCAGAAGTGGGATTGCTGAATCATACGGTACTTCTAGTTTTAATTTTTTGAAGAACCTCCATACTTTTTCATAGTTGCTGTACCAATGTACATTCCTGCCAACAGTGCATGAGGGTTCCTTTTTCTCTGCTTCCTCACCAACACTTGTTATCTCTTGTACTTTCCAGGATAGTTGTTCTAGCAGCTGTGAGGTGATAGCTCATTGTGGTTTTGATTTGTGTCAACATGAATATTAGTGATGTTGGGTACCTTTTCATATACATGTTGGTCATTTGTGTGCCTTCTTCAGAAAAATGTCTATTCAGTTTTTAATCAGGTGTTTTGTTTTGTTTTGTTATGGAGTCGTAAGAGTTCCTTATATATATTTTGGATATTAACTTCTTATCAAATACATGATTTTCAAATATTTTCTCCCATTCTATAAGTTGCCTTTTAATGTTGCTGATGTTTCCTCTGCTGTACAGAACCTTTTTAGTTTAATGTAGTTCCACTAGTTTATTTTTTCTTTTGTTGCTTTTGCTTTTTGTGTCATATCTAAAAAAAAATCATTGCCAAGACTGATGTCAAGGAGCTAACCCCCATGTTTTATTCTAGGAATTTTATAATTTCGTACCTTACATTTAAGTCTTTTATCCATTTTTAAAAATTTATTTATTTTTGAGAGAGAGAGAACGTGTGAGCAGGGGAGGAGCAGAGAGAGAGGGAGGCACAGAATCCAAAGCAAGCTCCAGGCTGAACTATCAGCACAGAGCCCAATGTGGGGCTCCAACCCACGAACTGTGAGATTATGACCTGAGCTGAAGTCGGATGCTTAACAAACTGAGCCACCCAGAAGCCCCTCTTTTATCCATTTTGAATTAGGAGGGGAGGAGGATGATCCATATGCAGAAAATTCCCAAAAGGGGTTGACATTACTTATGGAAATATACCCAATGACACTTATCCATTTCCATACTTTCTCAGACCCATAGCTTCTCTGTGTAACATTCACCAGTTTTAAAAGCTAATTTATTTTCAAAAACCCTTTTTATTAATGACCTTCAAGCCTTGCTCTCTACTGTTTCCCCAGTTTCTATTTTCTTTGAATTCATTTGTCTTTTAAGCTTGTCACTAAGGGTATTTTCCTCACCTGGAATAATTTACCCAAGTCCCCATCTACCATTTCCTAAATGTCCTTTAATACCATGTCCTTAATACCATGTCCTTTGAAACTCACCTAAAACTTACCTGTTTCAGGGCTCTTCCCCCTGATTAAAAGGAGCTGCTCTCTGTAGTAATCTATTTAAATGGAGGTACATTATAATTTATATGAGATCAATTCCTGAAAGACTTGCAAATTATAGGTACAATATTTTAATGCAAAGGCAAGCTCTGTACTTTTATTTTGTAAAAAAAATTTTTTTACTCTTTATTTATTTTTGAGAGAGACAGAGAGAGGGAAAGTGCAAGTAGGGGAGGAACAGAGAGAGAGGGAGACACAGAAGCCAAAGCAGGCTCCAGGTCCTGAGTTGTCAGCACAGAGCCCAACACAGGGCTTGAACTCAAGAACTGTGAGCTCATGACCTGGGCTACAGTTGGACGCTTAACCAACTGAGCCACCCAGGTGCCCCACAAGTTCTGTACTTTTAAAAGAACTCTAGTATATTACTCTACAATGGGAATAATTACCCTTTTAATTTCTCTATTGTGTAGGAATGTTTGCCTATGTATATATACCTTAAATATAGATGTATATATGTGTATATACATACACATATTCAAGTATAATTAACATGCAGTGTTATATTAATTTTAGGTATACAGTATAATGATTCAACAATGCTATACATTTTTCAATATCCTTCAAGGTAAGTGTACTCTTTTTTTAAAAAAAAATTTAAGTGGTTATTTATTTATTTATTTTGAGAGAGAGAGAGATAGAGCTCAAGCAGTAGAGGGGCAGAGAGAGAGGGAGGGGAGGATCCACGCTGCCGGTGCAGAGCCCAAAGGAGGGCCTATCTCACGAACTAAGAATCATTACCTGTGCTGAAATCAAGAGTCGGATGCTTAAGTGACTGAGCCACCCAAACACCCCAAGATAAGTGTACTCTTAATCCCCTTTATCTATTTTGTCCTTCTTTCCACCCACCTCCCCTCTGGTACCCACCAGTTTCTTCTTTGTATTAAGAGTATGGGTTTTTTTCCCCATTCATATCTGTAATGTTTAATTATTTTGAGGAATTGCAATATAAACATTAAACTGAGGATACCATTTATATTAAAATTTTCTTAAAATTTCCAAACTCAGCAAAGGAGAGTTTGGAAAAAAAATCCCATATATTCACTTATAAACAATTTGGATTCTATTCCAATGGAATAAAATTAAAATATGTCTTTCTTCTATTCAAATATTTTGTCAGTTTATAAATTTTCCCAGTTGTCTCAAGTTTGCTTTTTGGTTTTACATGAACAGTATGATTTTTTGTTTGTCTCATTTTTTCTTTGTTTTGTCTCTTAAATTCCACAAGAGTAAAATCATATGATATTTGTCTTTCTGTGACTTATTTCACATAGCATAACCCTTCTAGGTCCATCCATGCTGTTGCAAAGGGCAAGGTCTCATTCTTTTTTTATGGCTAAATAATACTCCAGTGTGTGTGTGTGTGTGTGTGTGTGTGTGTGTGTGTGTGTATACCACATCTTCTTCATCAGTTCATCTATGGATGGACACTTGGGTTGCTTCCATACCTTGGTTATTTTATATCATGCTGCAACAAACAGGGGTGTGCATATATCTTTTCAAATTAGTGTTTTCATTTTCTTTGAATAAATACTGAGTAGTGGAATTATTGGATCATAGGGTAATTATACTTTTAATTTTTTAAGGAACCTCTTGTTTTCTACAGTGACTGCACCGATTTATATTCCCAATGGTGCACAAATGTTCCTGTATTGCCAATCATTACCAACACTAGTTATTTCTTGTGTTTTTGATTTTAGCCATTCTGACAGGAAATTTGCATTTCCCTGATAAGTAGTGATGTTGAGCATCTTTTCATGTGTCTGTTGCCCTTGGAAAAATGTCTATTCAGGTGTTGCCCCCTGAGAGGTTTTTGTTGGTGAGCAGTGCCAGAAGTTAGATCAGATATTGCCAAGGCTGGACATGCACTGGTTGGCAGGGCACTCTTTATGGACTGCCAGTTATAAACTTCATTTCCTGGGTCTGCAGTTGACCTGGTGTATGTAGTTATCTTCCCCTCCCCACAGGGCAGGAGTCACTTGGAGTGGCTCTGGTCCTTGCCAGGGCTGCCTGTAGGATGAAACATAGCAGGAGCCACTTTGGAGGGATTCCTGCCAAGTGGGGTGGATTGGATGGGACACATCCTCTGTAAAATGTGGGGATGGGGCACACAGTGTTAGCAAAGTAGTTAAGAGTGTTTGTGTTGATTCCTGCAAATATCCAAGCTAGCTAGGCTAGGGGTGGGAGGATGGGTATAGGGGAAGAAATGGAATCTTCCAGCTCTTTTGTTCTTAGAGAAATCTTCTAAACATCTCTAATCTTTCAGCACTGGTTCTGAGATTAGTAAATAAATTTTCACATATTCCCTTAAGTGTTTTTCAAACTGCTCCTTCTATGCTCTATCTTGGGGAAGGGGGTGTTGTTCATTATGCTGTCTCTGTAAGAGCAGGGACTCAGTGTGCTATTGCCTCTGGCTCTCCTAGAGCTAAGTTTGCTGCTTTTTAAAGTACCCAGACATAAGTAAGCACTGCTGGCTGTAAAAATTCTCCAAGTTAAGTCCCATTGTGTTTCAAAGCCAGATGTCATGCGGATTCATCTTCTCTGTGCAGGTTTCCCATGTTGGAGTGCCTGGTGTGGGATTTTCTCTTTTCCCTTCTTTGTACTTGTGGTGTCCCTCCTGTTTGTGGTTAGTTTTAGTAAGTGTTTTGTTCTCAATGGTGTCTCCACCTCTCCTACCCTTTTTGATGTGGCCTCCTCTCTACCATTAACTTTGGAAAGTCTGTCTGCCCAACTTTGAGTCATTTTCTGGGTTGGCTCTTATCTAGGTGTGTTTGTAGGACAGAGATTAATTTAGGATCCTCCTACTCTGCCATATTCCTTAAAGTCAAAAACTATTCAATACTCTTGATATATGCTACCTTGCAAATATTTTGGTTATGATATGTGATTAAGCGCAAGGACTCTACTATTTTTCTTTTGTTCCTCTAAAGCAACTGGCATAGTGCTTGGCCTATAGTGGGTGAATAATTTCATAAAATTTTGATAATAGTTCATTTATTTAGATTTAAAATTATGATTTGGGACTAGAGGTTTATTTTTATTTCTTTTTTTAAAACATCTTTATTGAGATATAATTGATATACAATAGGGTGCCAGAAAGAATATAATTGTTTTTTTCACACAAACACACACAGGCATATCAATTATATATCCATAAGACTATCACCACAATTAAGAGTAAGAATAAAATCATTACTCAAAAAACATTCTGTGCCCCTTTGGAATAGTACATTCCTCTCCTCTCTGCCCTTTCCTTCATCCCAGGAAATAACTTATCTGCTTTCTGGAACGGGAGGTTTTGCATTTCCTAGAAGTTTATGTAAATGGAATCATACAGTATGTGCCATCTTTAGTGTTGCTTGTTTCACACAGCATTTTAAAATAAAGTTACTGTGAATATTCATGCACAAGCATTCATTTCTCTTGAGTATATATGAGTGGAATGGCTAGATTATATATGATACATATGTTTAACTTTTTAAAAAATGTATATTTATTTATTTTGAGAGAGAAAGAGAGAGAGAGAGAGAGAGAGAGAGCACATGAGGGGAGAGGCAGAGAGAGAGACAGAGAGAGAGAGAGAGAGAGAAGAGAGAATCCCAAGCAGGCTTTGTGCAGTCAGCTCAGAACTGTGAGAAGATAACCTGAGTCAAGGGGCGCCTGGGTGGCGCAGTCGGTTAAGCGTCCGACTTCAGCCAGGTCACGATCTCGCGGTCCGTGAGTTCGAGCCCCGTGTCGGGCTCTGGGCTGATGGCTCAGAGCCTGGAGCCTGTTTCCGATTCTGTGTCTCCCTCTCTCTCTGCACCTCCCCCGTTCATGCTCTGTGTCTCTCTGTCCCAAAAATAAATAAACGTTGAAAAAAAAATTAAAAAAAAAAAAAAGATAACCTGAGTCAAAATCAAGAGCCAGACGCTTAACTGACTGAGCCACCCAGGCACCCTTGTAGGTTTAACTTTTTAAGAAACTTCCAAAAACTGGGTATACTTCCCTACTGGCATTATATGAACTTTCCAGTTCTTCTGCATCCATACCCACACTTGGTATAGTCAATCTTTTTAGTTTTAGATATTCTAATGTATGGTTTTAATTTGCATTTTCTTAATGACTGATGATGTTAAACAGGTGCTTGCTAGTCATCCATATATCTTCTTTGGTGAAGCGTCTGTTCAAATCTTTTACTCATTTTTTAGTGGATTGCTCATTTCTCATTGTTAAGGTCTGAGTATTTTAGTCTATTTTGGATATAAGTCCTTCATCAGGTATGTGATTTGCAAATATTTTTTCTTGGTCTGTGGTTTAGTTTTTAATTTTTGGACAGTATTTTTCCAAAAGCAGGTCTAAATTTTGATGAAGTCTAGTTTACTAATTCTCTATTTTATGGATCATGCTTTTGGAATAGTATTGAGAAATCTTTGCCCAACCCAAAGTTACATAGGCTTTTCTTCCTTGATTCATTAAGTTTTATAGTTTTAAGTTTTACATTTTTGCTTTATGATCCACTTTAAGTTATTTTGATATGATGGTGGTATGGGCCAAAGTTCTCCAAGGTTCTTTTTTTGCATATGAATGTTCAATTTTACAGCATAATTTGAGTTGCTTTTGCAGCTTTATTGAAAGAAGCTCCTTTTGCAACTTCGTTGAAAATCAAGGGACCTTATATATGTGGGTCCATGTTTTAGTCTGTTCAGGCTACCATAGACTTGGTCACTTATAAGCAACAAATACTGATTTCTCACAGTTCTGTTGTGCCCTCATGACCTAATCATCTCCCAAAGACCCTACCTCCTGATACCGTCACTTTGGGGAGTAGGTTTTGGAGGGATTTTGTGGTGGTGGTGGGGTTCAGAACTGATGGCCAAGAAAGAATTCTTGAAGATGTCTTTGGTGCAAAAAAGTGATTTTTTTTAAAGCACGGGGACAGGGCCCGTAGGCAGAAAGGGTTGCACTGGTATTGTGAAGAGTAACTGGTTATATACTACATACACTATGGAGTTGGGGGAGGTAAAGTCAAGAGGAAGTTTCTTTTTAAAAAAAATTTTTTTTAACGTTTATTTATTTTTGAGACAGAGACAGAGCATGAACGAGGGAGGGTCAGAGAGAGAGGGAGACACAGAATCTGAAACAGGCTCCAGGCTCTGAGCGGTCAGCACAGAGCCCGACGCCAGGCTTAAACTCACGGACCCATGAGATCATGACCTGAGCGGAAGTCGCCGCTTAACCGACTGAGCCACCCAGGCAACCCCAGAGGATGTTTCTTAAAGGGATTTCCGTGTGCTTAAGAAAACTCCTAGATTACTGGAGGCCTAGCTATTGTCAAGCTAAGGTTGTTTTTCCCTCTAGCAAAGTATTAACATTAAGATGGTAGGGATTTCCTGGGCTTTAGACTATTGATAAGATTGCCCCCCCCCCTTTGTTTGTAATTGTACTAAGATATTTGTAAACTGATAGAGACTCTCATCCTTTGTTGTCCTTTCCTTTGTTCTTGGACAGCAAGAAGTGCCTTAGGAAGATCACACATACCCCACCTGGGGTGTGGAAGTATGCTAGCTTGTGCTTTGTCCTCAGCTTGTCTTATGGTCCCTCATCAAATTGCAACATATGAGTTTTAGGGGGAGAGAAATATTCAGATCATAGCATTCTGCTCTTGTGTTGCAAGCAGGATTCTTTACCTCAATACCTGGGTTTGTTGTTTTATTGCTTTGAAGAATGAAGAGGTAGACAAAGAATAAAATGAGCAGCAGGCAAAAGTTTATTAAAGTATAAGATTAGAAAGTAAGAATAGTATGAAATGTCTCTTTGAAGAGAAGGGGCATTTGAAAATAAATGTCTGTGACAATAGGCAAGGGACTTTGTTATATAGGGTTTTGGTGGGCTCCTTTTCCCTTGTTTCTTCTCAGGTTCTACCCTTATTGGCTAGGTAACTCTAAATGCTTGGTCATTCCTTTTTCATTGGCTCCTTTCCATTGTAAGAGGGGTGGTCTACGGCCATACCGATCTTTGTGAGTCGTACTGTTTTATGGTCTACTACTTGTTTTTAGTTAGGTCTTTTGTCAAATTCTTGAGGGAAACCAGAAGGGGAATAGGTGGTGTCTATTACCTTCTTAAGAGAACTTCTTTGTTTTGTTTTGTTTTTGTTTTTAATGTTTATTTATTTATTAAATATTTATTTATTTATTTATTTATTTATTTATTTATTTATTTTTGATATAATTTATTGTCAGATTGGTTTACATACAACACTGGTGCTCATCCCAACATGTGCCCTCCTCAATGCCCATCACCCACTTTCCTCTCCCCATCAACCCTCAGTTTGTTCTCAGTATTTATGGTTTGCCTCCCTCCCTCTCTGTAATGTTTTATTCCCCCCTTCCCCTTCCCCATGGTCTTCTGTTAAGTTTCTCAAGATCCACATATGAGTGAAAACATGGTATCTGTCTTTCTCTGACTGAGTTATTTCGCTTAGCATTATTCCCTCCATGTTACTGCAAATGGCCAGATTTCATTCTTTCTCATTGCCAAGTAGTATTCCATTGTATATATAAACCACATCTTCTTTATCCATTTGTCAGTTGATGGACATTTAGGTTCTTTCCATAATTTGGCTATTGTTGAAAATGCTACTATAAACATTGGGGTACATGTGCCCCTATGCATCAGCGCTCCTGTATCCCTTGGGTAAATTCCTAGCAGTGTTATTGCTGGGTCATAAGGTAGTTCTATTTTTAATTTTTTGAGGAATCTCCATACTGTTTTCCAGAGTGGCTGCACCAGTTTGCATTCCCACCAACAGTGCAAGAGAGATCCCATTTCTCCACATCCTCTCCAGCATCTATAGTCTCCTGATTTGTTCATTTTAGCCACTCTGACTGGTGTGAGGTGGTATCTCACTGTGGTTTTGATTTGTATTTCCCTTATGAGGAGTGATGTTGAGCATCTTTTCATGTGTCTGGATAGCCCTGCCTTGTAGGGCTCTGGGTGGCCAGCCCGGGAGCACCTGCGTCCCTGGGCCTGTCCCCGCAGCTATTCTCTGCAGTGATTCCACCTCCATGATAGCTTTGTGCCTGGGTCAACAGCACTTGAATCTCCCTGAAGCTGGAGTCAGGTGGTGGCTCTACTACTCTGGGTTTATGGGGGTGACCCTACTTCCAAGGCTGTGTTGGGTATTGCCTTAATGGGGTTTCTCTACGATCCTGTCCACTCTGGACCTGTGATGGGAAGGCAGCTCCAAAATCTCTATGGGGTTTTTGACTACAGATCCTGACTTGTACTTAGATAGCTGACTAATCTCCCCATTGTCTTGATGAATAGCTCCTAGCTTCTGTTGAGATAGCTTATCCATAATAATCCAAAATAATCTCTTTATCTACTTTGACCATGTACTTTTTGTTCTCTCCCTAACGGGATTTCTTGTTTTTCCCAACATGAATAAAATTTTCCCAAATTTTAAAGTTTTGCTTCCAGTTTGATTAGCAATTGTCATTTCTCCTTGCATTTTACTATAAGAAGTCAATAGAAACCAAGACACAAACTTCCACACTTTGCTTGCATGTTTCCTCTGCCAAATAATCTAATTTCAACACTCACAAGTTGTATCTTCCACAAAAGAATAGGACACTAACACAATTCAACCAAGTTCTTTGCCACTTTATGACAAGGGTCACTCCTCCTCCATTGCCCAATAATATAGTCTTCCTTTCTGTATGAAATCTGATGAAGTTAAATCATATATCAAGACCCACAAAATGGAGGCCGCCTTAGTGGCCTGACTTACATCACAAATCTAAACCTACATCAGCTTGCACTTACAGGAAATACCTGTCAAGAAAACTTAGCATATGCTAGTCATAATCCGCCAACTCAGCTTTAGGTAGCTTATTTTACCCTCGACCTGCCAGCCTTATTAGGAAATCCTGGAATTCTAGCCAATCATGCCCTGTTTCTGAATTGCCTCTTCAAACATTTGATAAAACCAATTTTGACCAAAATCTCTTGGAGAAAGTGGTCCACTGCTAATGCAGCACTGATGTTGGCGTCTCTAGCCTCCATAAGTGTGAGAAATAAATGTTTGTTGTTTATAGGTAACCCAGTCTGTGGTATTTTGTTATAGTAGTCCAAGTAGACTAACATAGTCTTTAATTGATTTCAGCAGTAGTTTATAGTTTTTAGTGTGCATGTATTGCACACCTGTTGTCAGATTTATCCTTAAGCACTTCATATTTTTGATGCTATTGCAAATGATATTCTTTAAATTAAGATAGTTTTCTCATTAATGCCTTTTATCAGGTTAAGAAAGTCCCATTTTATTCCTGGATTGTCAAGAATTAAAAAAAAAAATAGGAGTGGATGCTGGATCTTGGCAATTCTTTTTCCACAGAAATTGATATTATGATATGGTTTTTTTTTTTATGTTGTGAATTGCACTGATTGATTTTGAATATTAAATCAACTTCACATTCCTGGGATAAATCCCATTTGTTCATGATGAATTATTCTCTTACTATACTGTTAAATTTAACTTATATTCATAAGGGATATTAGTCTGTATGTTTGTTTTATTATAGTATCTTTATCTGGTTTTGGTTAAAGAGTAATGCTGGCTGAAAGAATGAGTTAAGATATATTTTCTAGGTAAGTTTGTAAAGAATTTTTTTTTCTCTTCTTGACTTGAGTTTTGGTAGTTTGTACTTTTCAAAGAATTTATCTATTCATCCAAATCATTGAATTTTGGATATAAAGATAATTATACTGGGGTGCCTGGGTAACTCAGTTGGTTAAGCGTCTGACTCCTGGTTTTGGCTCAGGTCATGATCTCACAGTTAGTGGGTTCAAGACCCTGAGCTGGGCTCTGTGCTGGCAGTGTGGAGCCTGCTTGGGATTCTGTCTCTCTTTCTCTGCCCCTCTCCTGCTTGTGCTCTCTCTCTCTCAAAATAAATAAACTTGAAAAAAAAAGATAGTTATACCTTTCCCTTATAATTATTTTATTTCCCCTCTAATCCATAGTGATGTCATGTCTCTCATTCCTGATTTAGTAATTTATGTCTTCTCTCTTTTCTTCCTGATCAGCATGGCTAAATATTTATCTATTTTGTTATCCTCTCAGAGAACAAGCTTTTTGTTTTACTAATATCTTCTATATGTTGGTTTGTTAGTTCATTGATTCCTGTCTGTCATTATTTTCTTTCTTTTGTTAATTTTTAATTTTGGTCTTCATTTCTTTTTAAGATGTAAACTGAGGACATTGATTTGACTTATTTTCTTTTCTCATATATCTAATTAGTTTTATTTTTCCCTGATTTTCTTGTACCTCAAAAAATTTTATATATGTATTTTCTATCAACTTAAAGTACTTTATAATTTCCTCTTTGTTTCCTTCACCACCCCCACCTTTTTGTTTCTAGATTTGCATTACTTTTTTCCAGGTATTTGGGGATTTTCCCAATATTATTCCATTGAGGTCTGAGAACAATTTCACATGACTCAAATTTTTGTAAATTTATTGGGACTTGTTCTGTGGCACAGAAAGTCACGTATGTATATGTGTATATATGTATATATATCACATTTTCTTTATTGACTCATATTGATGGTCATTTATATTATTTTCATGTCTTAACTATTGTAAATAATGCTTTAATGAACATGAGGTATATATATCTCCTTGAGATAGTGATTTCTTTTCCTTCAGATATATACCAAGAAGTGAGATTGCTGGATCACATGGTAGTTCTATTTTTAATTTTCTGAGGAAACTTCAGAGAGTTTTCCATAGTGGTTGTACAAATTTACATTCCCACCAATACTGTATAAGAGTTACTTTACTCTACATCCTTGCCAGGACTTGTTATCTCTTGTCTTTTTGATGATATCCATTGTGGTTTTGATTTGTGTTTCCCTGATTATTACTGATGTGGAGCATCTTTTCATGTACTAGTTGGGTATTTGTATGTCTTCTTTGGAAAAATGTCTATTCAGGTCTTCGCCCATTTTTAAAATTAGATTTTTTTTTTTGCTATGGATTTGTATGAGTTCTTTAAGTATTTTGGATATTAACCTTTTATCAGACGTGTGGTTTGCAAATGTTTTCTCCCATTTCGTAGTTTGTCATTTTCTTGGTCATTTCTTTTGCATTGTAGAAACTTCTCAGTTTGACATAGTCCTACTTATTTTTCTTTTATTGCTTGTGCTTTTGGTATCATCCAAAAATCATTGCTGTGACCAATGTCAAGGAGCTTTTTCCTAATGTTTTCTCTTGGGAACAGTTTCAGGATTTACATTTAAGTTTATAATCCATTTCAAGTTAATTTTTGTGAGTGGTGTAAGATAAAGTTCCAACTTAATTTGTTTTGCATGTCATGTGATTATCCAGTTTTCTCAGCACCATTTATTGAAGAGACTATTCTTTCCCTTGAGTATTCTTGGGTTGCTTGTCAAATATTAGTTGAATAGGTATGGGTTTTTTTTTCTGAGCTCTCCATTCTGTTGCATTGGTTTATATGTCTATTCTTATGCAGTACCACATTGTTTTGATTATAGTATATATAATACAGTTTGAAATCAAGAATGTGGTGTCTTTAGTTTATTTCTTCTTTCTCAGGACTCTTTTGGCTAATCTGGGTCCCCTGTGGTTCCATATAAAACAGGATAGATTTTGGACTCTGTATTCATGTGGTTCTGTAGGCAGAGCTTCATGGTTAGATGGGGCCTCAGCCCGAGCTTGCAATCAGGTAGGCTGTTCACTGTGTTCTGCTTTTGGATAAGGTCTCTGGCCGGTGCCTGATTGGGAGGGGGCCTCCACCTGTATCCCATAGCTGGTTGGGGCTAGACACAGTGCTTCATGGTCAGGTGGAGTTGCTGTCTGTGCTCACTCATTGGGTAAGGCCTCAGGGTATGCTCTATGATTAGGCAGGGTCACTGAGCTTTCTGTCTGCACCAGGCCTTGGGCTGTGCTCATCAATCAGAACCATAGGCTGGGCTCTGTTTTTAGGCAGGGCTGTAGGCTGGGCTTCTTGCCTGGGTGATACCATAGGTTGATCTCTGAGGATGCTCAGGGTCACTGTTTAGGTTCCCTGGTTATGTGGGACCAGTGGCTATAATTAACAGTTATGCAGGGCTGCTGTCTTGGCTCTTTCTAGAAGTAGGGCTCTAGGATGGTGTCTGTGTTTGCCTAAGTTAACTGGCCAGGCTTTCTGCCGGGCATGATTGGAAGTTACATTCAGTAGTTAGGCAGGGCTGTGAACTTATTTCCTGGCAAGGTGGGGTTGTAGAACAGACTCCACGGTCAGTTTTGCTTGTTGGTTTGGGATCCAAATCAGACAGAACTGCACACCAAGCATTCTGGCCAGATGGGGCCTCCAGCTTGGTTTTGCAGATGAGAGTTCTCTGCTCTGTTGCTGCTGTAAGTAGGAATGCTGCCCACCAAGATCTTAGCACTGGTTGCTGTAGGCTTTGCCCCCATTCTCCATCTCAATCTGATCCCCAGTGGTTGAACCCTGCAGCAACCATGAAGCAACACCTGAGGGATCTCTCAGGGAGTGTTCTGCAACACAGGGTGAGCTGGATGTCCACCTTGGGCTCTCTTTTCTCACCGGAAAAACTGTAGGCCCATGGAGACCCTGTCAGTGCAGGATTGTGCTAGCCTGATGCAGTCAGGATGTAGTCACTCTTCTTACCCTTCTAATGTGTTTCTTCTTAGTCTCTGTGGTCCAGAGTGGTGCTGCAGTCTCATTCTCTGGGCTTTGGAATTTTCACAATGTTGTCTTGTCTATGGATAGGAAGTCTTCTTGTGAGGGGACTGAAGTCAGGAATGATTTATGTCACTATCTGATGAATATGAATCTCTGAAAAAATTTTTATTTTGTTTTGTTTTAAAAAATAATCTCACTGAGAAGATGTTGATTCATTATCTTACTGAGTAAAAGTACTAGATTGGCAATTTTTTCTTTCAGTACTTTTGAAGATGTTGGTTTCCTGTTTTTTGGTTTGCCTAGTTTTTGACAAAAAGTCTGCTGTCATCCTCACCTTTGTTCTTTTGTCAGTAATGTCTTATTCTTCTAGTTGCTTTCAAGATTTTCTTTTATTCCCTGGTTTTAACTAATTTGATTATGGTGTGTATTGGTATAGGTTTCCTGTGTGTGTGTGTGTGTGTGTGTGTGTGTGTGTGTGTGTTGTTCATTGAAATTCCTGCATCTGTGGGTTTTCATCAAATTTAGGTTTTTTGGTCATTATGTCTTCAAATTCCTCCTTTCTCCCAACCACTATTGGCATCTTCAGTACCACAATACTAGGTTTTTTGAAATTGTCCCACAGCTCAATGATACTCTGTAATTTTTTTTCAGTTTTTTCTCTCTGTGTTTTGAATAGTGTCCTTTTCTAGGTCTTCAAGTTCCCTAACCTATTCTACTACAATGTCTAATTTATTATTAATCAATACATCTTAGATATTGTAGATTATACCTTTGCATATTATTAAATATTGTACAGGAGTATACAAAGTGAAATAACAAAGCACAATGTGAAGAGGTAGTCAACTTTACCTGATGAGGGGGAAAGGAAGGCTTCAGGCTTCAACATATATTGAGTCCTAAGGAATTTGTAGAGCTTTTATGGAGGACAATAGAAATGGAAGCTTGCCAGAGAGAATTACAGGTGTGTGAAAGAAGTGTGGAACAACATGGTTTAATTCCTACAAAAAGTTCACAATGGTTCAAGTACAGATTTGAGGCAGAAACCTTGGAAGTTAAGGTCAAATGTAATTAGGGACAGATAATGGCCCTACGACACATTAAAATGTGATTACGTCTGCAATAGGAAGATGAGAATGGCTTTAAACAGGAGAGTAATGTGATTTGATTTGCATTTTAGAAAAAAGCACCCTGGAGGAAGTGACTATTTAGGAGTGTGTTTGTGTATGTGTGTATGTATGTGCATGTGTGTGTATGTACATGTATGTGTGTGTAGAGGGGGTTAAATGCAGATTAGTAAGACAAATTATAAGTATTTTTATGATAAAAGATGTCATATATAGTGATAGTCTGAGCTGAAGCAATCCCAGTGGGGTTGAAGAAGAGAAATAAAATGTAGAACCATGATGACTTGCTTAAGATTACATATAGGATATGAGGAAATGGGAAGATTCAAGTATCATTCCTAGGGTTTGGCTTAATTGACTAGATAGATTAAGTAGAAGGAAGAGTTGATTTAGATCTAAATTTGGATTTAGATCTGTTAAATTGGAAGCAGTTTATCTAGATGGAGATGTCCAGTGGGCAATTGTATTAATAGGTCTTTAATTCATGATACATGGCTAAGATAGAGGTATAGATTTGTGACTATTGGAGTCTAGTTAAAGCTGTAGGATGTGTGAAAATGAGATCACTGTAAGGAAATGAAATGAGAGAGAAGAGGGTGCAATAAAAAATACAAGAAATTTTAAATTTGATATTTAAAGGGGGGATAAAAAAAAGAGTGGGATGAGGAGGTGGGACATATAGAAGCACAATAAATAAAAGAAGGCACAGTCATAGAAGAAGAGGGAGAAAGAGTAAAGTATGTCTTAGTAACTAAGGAAAAAGAAAGCTTCAGGAGGGAAGGAATGGTTTGAGTATGGTGCAGTTGGAGACAGTAAGAATTTTAGTGGGGGTAGACAGAAACTGGATTATAGTGAGTTAAAAGTAAATGGGAGATAAGGAAATAGAGCTGGTAAATTTAGATTACTCTTTGGATTATGAAATGAACAAGACAGATAAAATACTAACTAGAGGAAAACAAGTTCCAAAGGAAGGGATATATTGAAGTAAGAAGTTCCCTGAAGAAACAGATTAATTTAATAGGCAAATTAGCAATCTCTAGACTTGAGAGTCAGAAATAATTAGCTAGAAATATTGCTATGTCCCTTACTGTTTATATAATCTTAGGTGAATTGTAAAACCTCACTATGGCAGTTTTCTTATTTGTAAGATGGGGACAATAATAACATAGACAGGTATAGATCATGGTTTTGTGGAATTCTGAAGTTCATACAGTTTGGGGGCCTTTTCAAGAAGAGGAATACAAGGGGCACCTAGGTGGTGTAGTCAGTAAGTGTCTGACCCTGGATCTCTGCTCAGGTCATGATCTCATAGCTCGTGAGTTCGAACTCCAAGTCAGGCTCTGTGCTGATGTATGTGGAGCCTGCTTGGGATTCTGTCTCTCCCTCTCTCTGTCCATCCCCTGCTTGTGCTCTTGCTCGCATGTGCGCGCTCTCTCTCTCTCAAAATAATAAATAAAATAAATAAATAAATAAATAAATAAAACTTAAAATATAAAATTAGATATGCTTTGGATATGACTTGTGCAGTTGAATGTTTTGAGGTTTGAGGTTTAAGGTTTAAGTTTAAGGCCTCACTGTAAATCTGCCACTACTCATCAAATTCAGTCTCAGAGGATTCAGTGCTATAATGAAGTAGACCACAGCCTAATGTCTGGTATATAGAAAAGGTCTCAATAAATACAGTTATTATTTGAGCCTGTTTATAGACTGATTGATGTGTAGACTCTGTTGAGAGGGAGTGAGTAAAGATACAAGATAGAGATCACTGATAGAGCAAGACCCAGTGAAAATGAGTTTTTAGAAGATAGAGACAGGTGAAGAGAATAAGGTTTCAGAAAGAACAAAGTCTTTTCTTAGTTTGATGAAAAGGAGGTTATGCATGTACACAAAGTTTGTAGGTGTATGAGAGCTCTGGATTCAAGAAATCAAAGAATAATTGCCTCTGTCTTATCTGGAAGTTGAGGCAAAATCACCTGTTGTCTATGGGAGAATCCAGGTTGATATGCCGTTTTAAAGAACACCTGTATTATTGCTGCCATTACAAATTACCACAGATTTAGCAGCTTCAGACAATACAAGTTTAGTATTTTGTAGTCTGCAGGTCAGAAGTCCAAAATGGAACTGCCATGGCTGTGTTCCTTTTGTAGGCTCTAGTGGAGAATCTGTTTATTGTCATTTCCAGCTTCTAAAGGCTGCATGCATACCTTGCGCAAACACTCAGAGCCCCAGTTTGGCGGCCTCCTTGTCTTTTCGGAATGACGTCACTCGGCATCCGGAGCTACTGTAGCTGCCCAGGCCCAGGCGTCGGTCCACTCCCTTTTCTGTGTCCCTTTCCTTCCCGCCCACAAACCTCAACCAAGTCCTCCTTGCTCTGGCCGGTGGCTGCTCCCTCATGTTCTTCTAGACTAGTGCCTCCAGGACGACCTTTGCCTCCAGCGCCTCCTGCCTCATTGCTGCCACCAATTCCTGCAGCCTTATTCCCCTGCCCCTGCCCGGCCCCCTGCCCAGCCCCCTTGGTGGAATGTATGCTTTATTCTTTCCTCTCCCTGTCCTCACACATCCACCTAGTTGCTAGGTCCCACTGAATTACTTGGGTTGAATATCTTTCAAATCTACCCACATCTCTGTCTTTATTATCTGGCTTACTGAAACTGCATTCTGATGGATTTTTCTGTCTCCATTTTTGTACCATTGGAGTCCTTTCTCCACAATCATCTGATGTGGTCTTTCAAAAATGTGCTATAAACCTAAGCCTGTTAGGCTCTTGCATTAAACTGTTAAGTGACTTTGATGTGGAAATGTTGGAACTTGGAGCCAATAGTCAAGAAAGAATTCTTGAGCTGTCTTAGGTGTAAAAAGGTGGTTTAATTAAAGCACCAGGACAGGGGTGCTTGGGTGGCTCAGTGGGTTAAGCCTCTGACTTTTGATTTTGTCTAGGTCATGGTCTCTGGATGGTGAGTTTGAGCCCCGCTTTGGGCTCCAGACTGAGCAAGGAAACTGCTTGGGATTCTCTCTCTCTCCCTCTGCTGTTCTCCCCTGCTGGCATTCTCTCTTTCTCTCTAAAATAAAAGAAAGAAAGAAAAATATTAAAGCATGGGGACAGGACTCTTGGGGAGAAAGAGCTGTCCTGGGGTTGTGCCAGATGACTGATTATATACCTTCAAGTTGGGAGGGAGGTGAAGTTTAGTGTAAGTCTCTAAGGAATTTTGGAAGTAAGGTTTCCAGCACCTTGAGGAACTAGTTATTGTTAGGAAAAGGTCATTTACTACTGTCTAGTAAAACCTTAGTCATGAGACCCTTCGGATGTATATCAGTGAGCCATATGCTTGGACGATGATTGTTAACATAGATCTTGGGGGGTTAGAGATAAAGGACATTTCCAAAGTAATTTTTGTATGTTGAGGTAGACTTACAGGGTCCTGGGGTTGGGGGAGGGATAATATTAAGCTAATATTGCCTTTTGCCCTTAGCAAAGTGTTAACATCTGAGATAGCTGAGTCCTAGAGGAAGGTCATTGTGTCTGTTTCAAGGACTTGCCAATGGGCTGTATACTGAAAGGGAATTTAATTTTTTTTCTTTTGCCTTTGTTTCCACATCAGACTTCCCATTGGCTTTTAGATAAAGTTCTTTCTTTCTTACCAGGGCTAATCAGAAACTTGACAGACAGGTCCTGGGCTGTCTCTCCAAATTAACCTCTCGCCACTCAACCCTCACCGGCTATGTTCCAACCATACCTACCTTGCATATGATAATTCCTTCTGCCCTGAATGTTCTCATTTTGGTCTTTTTCCCTCCTTCCCTAGCATTCCCTCCTACTCTGCCTGTCTACTCCAAGCCTACATTTCAGTTTTAATGTAATCATCTCTTCTGGAAGGTGTATCTCCTTTCTTAGAGCTTTCTGTGCTCTTTGATTTAGTTTTAGATTAGATTAAATCAGGTTTTCTTATTATTTCCTCTTCCTTGTACCCTGTATTTCCTTAGTTTGAACATTCATTGCATTTTATTTAACTACCTATTAATTTTTTCTACTTCCAAATAGACTGTGAACTCTATAAGGGCAGTTGACTGTGTTTTCTCTGGCTACTACGTCTAAGTACCCAACACAGTGCTTGTTGCTTAGTGCCCTTAAATAAATATTTGTTGAATAAAATGTAAAAATTGACGTTGAAAATTATAAAAAAGGTTGGCAATAATACCTACCAAAGTATCACAGAGTCTTATATTGAATAAACTGTACATTGTAAATGGAATGGATTTTTGATGATTATATTTCTCTGTACTTTTTGTTGTACAGGTAATAGAAATAAATTACTGTATTTTTATGAAAGCTCAGATGTGCATGAACACATAGAGCAATAAAGTTCATCTTCATTTTCCACCTTACATATACATATTCTATTATATGATTTCACTCACATGTAGAATTTAAGAAACAAAGCAGATGAACAGAGGGGAAGGGAATGAAAAATAAGACAAAAATAGAGAGGGATTCAACCATAATAGACTCTTAAATACAGAGAACAAACTGAGGGTTGCTGAAGGGGAGGTGGTTGGGGAAATGGGCTAAACTGGTGATGGGCATTAAGGAGGGCACTTGTTGGGAAGAGCACTGGGTGTTATATGTAAGTGATGAAACATTGGGTTCTACTCCTGAAGCCAATACTACACTGCATGTTAACTAACTTGAATTTAAATGTTTTGATATGTATCCCTTGAGATTTTTCTCGCTGCATTAATATGTTTATACACATATATCTACAGTAGGACATACAGGTTATTTAAACAAATAAAATAATAATTTATGCATAATTATACAATTTTCAATGGACATGTCTTAGTGGTTATTCCACAGTGATATACAAAGTTCCTATTCTTTTTTTTTTTTTTTTTAATTTATTTTTGGGACAGAGAGAGACAGAGCATGAACGGGGGAGGGGCAGAGAGAGAGGGAGACACAGAATCGGAAACAGGCTCCAGGCTCTGAGCCATCAGCCCAGAGCCTGACGCGGGGCTCGAACTAACGGACCGCGAGATCGTGACCTGGCTGAAGTCGGCCGCTTAACCGACTGCGCCACCCAGGCGCCCCATAAAGTTCCTATTCTTAATAGCTGCATATCATTACAAAATATTTTGGATATATCCCAATTTATTAAAGTGACCTCTGTTTTGACAGACATTTCTATTATTTAAGAATTTTCACTATCATAAATAATGCTATAATAAACATTCTTGTTAAAATATTTTTGTGCCCGTATTTGGACATTTCTATAAGATAGATTCATGGTTGTAAAATTATTCTGTCAAAGAATATGTAAAATTTTAACCTTGAAAAATAATATTGAATTATTTCACAAAAGGATTTTGTTAATTGGTTTTCTCATGAAGTATGCATAAGATTGTTCCTTTCCCCAAATCCTTGTGAACTGTGGATATAATCACTATTTTAATTTTTGCCATTTTGATGGTATAAGGTGACATCTCATTATGTTAGGTTTCATTTTCACAATTACTAGAAAATTTGAACATATTTTCTTTAAAAATTTTTTTTAAGATGTTTATTTATTCTTGAGAGAGACAGTGTGCAAGTAGGGGAGGGGCAGAGAGAGAGGGAGACATAGGATCCAAAGCAGGCTCCAGGTTCTGAAGTGTTAGCCACAGAGCCCAACGTGGGTCTCAAAGTCACAAATCGTGAGATTGTGACCTGAGCTGAAGTCAGACACTTAACCAACTGAGCCACCCAGGTGCCCTGAACATATTTTCTTATGCTTTTTTGCCTACGTGAATTTCAAATTTTTGAATTTAGTTCAAAATGCATGAACTATATATTTAAAGTTCATTTTTCTATTGAGTTGTCTGTTTATTTATTATTTTTTTAAATTTTAAGTAGGCTCCACACTCAGCATGAGCCCAACACGGGGCTTAAACTCAAGTGAGATCAAGACCTGAGCTGAGATCAAGAGTTGGACACTTAGGACACTTAGCTGACTGAGCCATGCAGGTGCTCCTTTTAGAAGTGCCTAGGTGTCTTTTTAGAGGGTCTTTATATATTCTTTGTTAGTTACATATGTTGCAAATATGTCTTTTAAGTTTTGCTCATGATATCATGCAATAAATAGAAATTTTAAAATCATGTAATCAAATCTTTTCATTTTTTCCTTGCTGGGTTTTGAGCTTTGAGTGTAAGCCTATTCCTATCCCAAGCTTATAAAATTTTACATTACTTTTCTTTCTTTCTTTCTTTCTTTCTTTCTTTCTTTCTTTCTTTCTTT